>NC_059177.1:30030312-30337312 GCF_019923935.1 Bubalus bubalis | reverse complement strand
ATCTCCTGCCTATCCATTTCCTGGGTGATCCTTCAATTGCATGCACAAGAAATTCTGTACCTGAGAAAGAGTTATGTAGCTCAAAGGCGAACTGGTACTGGGCCTATTTCAGAATCATCACCTTGTAAGGAATTTCTGGGAGTTGTCTAATGTATCCTAGATTACGTCTGGGAAAAAAAGCTTGTGTTTAAAAAGCTAAATCTGAAGGGGTAAGTGGCTTAGCAAATCAAGATAATACAAAGGGAATCTGATAGTATTATGATAACAGATGTGCCCCCATGTAATACCAGCAGGAAAGGAGTGACGGTGTTAGTCACTCACTTGTGTCCTACTCTTTTTGCGACCCCATGGAGTGTAGTCCGCCAGGTTCCTCTGTCCTTGGGATTCTCCAGGCAAGAATACTGGAGTGGATTGCCATTCCCTTCTCCAGGGGATCTTCCCGAGCCAGGGATGGAATCCACGCCTCCTGCATTGCCGGTAGATTCTTTACCACCTGAGCCACAGGGAAGTCCATATAATCAACCAAATTCACATACACTAAATACTAACAGACCAAAAGGGCAAACATATTTCATGTCAAGCACCATGATCAGCAAAGGCTGACACTCTTTAAGAGGAAGACTCACAGGCTCCAATCAGGCTTGCTGAGAAACAGTGCTGGAATTGCTTAGTGATGTCTGCCGCGAGAAGCGGTGGAAAGGAGAAGTGGTAAAAGCCACCCTACCCATCTGCTGGAGACTGTTCAGGATCCCCTGTACTCACGCTTCATGTCATCTCCATGGTAGTAAACAAAAGCTAAAACAAATAAATACGCTTTCTCAAAGGAAGGAATCTTATCCACATCAAGAGATCTTAAAAATGAATATTAGGTGTTTGTTGTTCAGTCGCTAAGTTGTGTTCGACTCTCTGTAACCCCACGGGCTATAGCACGTTAGGCTCCTCTGTTCTCCACTCTCTCTCGGAGTTTGCTCAAATGCATCTCCACTGAGTGGGTGATGGTATCTAGCCATCTCATTCTCTGTCACCCTCTTTTCCTGCCCTCAATCTTTCCCAGTATCAGGATATTTTCCAACAAGTAAGCTCTTCACATCAGGGGGCAAAAGTATTGGAACTTCAGCATCATTCCTTCCAATGAATATTCAGAGTTGATTTCCTTTAGGATTGCCTGGTTTGATCTCCTTGGAGTCCAAGGGACTCTCAAGAGTCTTCTGTGGCACCACAGTCTGAAAGCACCAATTCTTCGGCATTCAGCCTTCTTTATGGTCCCTTTCACATCCATACATGACTACTGGAAAAACCATTGCTTTGACTATCCGGACCTTTGTTAGCAAAGTGGTGTCTCTGCTTTTTAATACACTGTCTAGTTCTGTCATAGCTTTCCTTCCAAGGAACATCTTTTAATTTCATGGCTGCAGTCACCGTCTGCAGTGATTTTGGAGCCCAAGAGATGAAAATCTGTCAATTTCCACTTTTCCCCCTTCTATTTGACATGAAGTGATAGGACTGGATGCCATGGTCTTAGCTTTTTGAATGTTGAGTTTTAAGCCAGCCTTTTCACTCTCTTCTTTCACCCTCATCAAGAGACTCTTTAGTTTCTCTTCTGAATAGAAAAAACAGAATTCCTGAATAGAATACAGGATTCCTGAATATAAAAAATAGAATTCCTGGGCTTCCCTGGTAGCTCATAGTAAAGAATCCACCTGGAGTCGATCCCTAATCCAGGAAGATCCCACGTGCTGTGGAGCAACTAAGCCCATGTGCCACAACTATTGACAAGCCTGTGCTCTGGAGCCCAGGAGCCGCAACATCTGAGCCCATGTGCTGCAACTATGGAAACCCACGCACCCTGGAGCCTGTGCTCTGCAACAAGAGAAGTCACTGCAATGAGAAGCCTGCCCTGTGCAACTGGACAGTAGGCTCAGCTTGCACAACCGGAGAAAAGCCCACACAGCAACGAATTCCGAGTACTGCACTGTCAAAAATAAATTTAAAAATTTTTTAATAAAAAATAGAATTCAAAAAAAGAAAAAAAAAATTTCAAAGTTGTATCAGGAAAATAGCCTCTGACAGCTCAATGAAGGAGAGGGATCCAAGAATGCCGAAGTCCACAGCCTACCAAAGTTGAAATAAATGTTAGAGCACGAAACAGATTTTACAGACTGTACCTCTCAATGGATTCCCTGTGACGCCATGAAGGACAAGAAAGGATGAGTATGTGGAAATTTTTGGAACACAAGGAAGAGAGCTAAGAAAACTTTTAGAATGCATAAAAATGGGATTGGAAAGATAATTTAAGGCCTTTGTACATCAACGCTTTTTTCAGTGCAAAGCAAACACCATTAGGCGACAGAAAATTCTTGTCCGTTTTCTAGGGGTTCGTGTTGTGTATGTTCTCTGGGACTGCAGTTCCTATCTGTGACGTTAGCGTCGCTCCTAGCCTTGCCTTAGCTCTCGCACACCATTACTGACCTTTAGTGCTACAGGTTTACTTCCGAATGTTCAGTAGTGCTGTTTTCTGCACGTCCATTTGGATAGACGCAGACAGAAGGGTCTGCCTCTAATTACAAGCCCCTGAAATACCTTTCATATGTATAACTGAATCAATACCGATTTTTTAAAATTAAAATGCTTGAACTATTAAATCAAACAACAAAAAATATTTTTAAACAACTGGAAGATATGCCAAACGCTCTTAGGGCCAAATATCTCAAAATGAAACACAGTACAAGGAGACGAACCAATCATCACATTCCAACTCTTAAACTAATTTGATCAGCACACCTCACTTTCTGCATCTGAGGCCTCCTGACAAAACGGACAACCCAGGAAGACCAAAGGCTGTTTTTCCAGAACCTGTCCTTGGGGGGAAAACTGACAGCAACCGCCTAAGAGGGGCAGGGGCTGGGGATCACGGCTGTTTTTCAAAACCTTAGAGTTGCAAGCTTCAACACCTGTGAAAAGTTCTGCAGCTCCCAGGACATCCCCAGAACTGCTGTCTGCTTCTGTTCAGAAGATGATTTGCTGGTGGGGAGGGCTGGGCCAGGGGCTTAGGTGCTCCTCTCCAAGGTGTCTATGAAGAGCTGTTTAGTACAGATGAGTGGAAGGCATATTCCTCCCCAGTTATGCAAAGGACAAAATTTACCATTAACATGATTCCCCTGTGAAGTTCAAAGACTCGATCTCAGGCCAACCTGGGTAGGGTAATTGAAAACGGAAGCAGTGTACGGAAAATTTCAAGCAATAATCATTGTCAGAAGCCAGTGGCCCAGAGATATAAACACCCTAAAAACCAACTGATACTAATGAAGTTGCAGCTTCAAGGCAGACAAGGGCAGAGGGATGGGTGAGCAATTCCAGCACTTAACATGGAAGTGGGAACATTTAGTGCTGGGGACTGATCTTTGACAGGCCCCAGTCTTCCAATGACCATCTCACAGCTAATACCCTGTCCCCTTGACTTAAGGACCAATTCCTGCTTTTAATGGATGGGGTGACAGCTATAATTCTCATACGTTCATTCCAGTGAAGGCTGCCATCTATTCTGATGGGAAAATTTAAAAAATTTAGAAAAGACTGCAGATCAAGCTTCCCTGGGTTTTTAAGAACTGGCATTGATGTTTAACAGGCTTCCCAGGTGGCACAGTGGTAAAGAATCCGACTGCCAATGCAGGAGATGCAGGTTCTAACCTTGGGTTGAGAAGATCCCCTGGAGAAGGAAATGGCAACCCACTCCCGTATTCCTGCCTGGGAAATCCCGTGGACAGAGAAGTCTGGTGGGCTACAGTCCAGGGGGTCACAAGAGTTAGACATCACTGGGTGACTCAGCACACACACAGATGTTTGGGGAGGAAAAAAAAAAAACTTTTAAGTGTGTAATTCACTTTTCCACAGGAGTTGGAGTTACTGAAAACTTACAATTAAAGCCATACTTTGCCTAAATCACCTTGCAGTAAATAGAAGTATCACAAGACTCTTTAATGGTGACTGATTATGAATTCTTTTGAAAAAAATAAACTGAAGAGGCAAACAACACTGATCCTGTTCAGCCATCAGTGACTTCCCATGTCTTAAAAGTTATCTATGACATTTCTCAGTACTTTTGCCTAGAAAATCCCATGGATGGAGGAGCTTGGTGGGCTGCAGTCCATGGGGTCGCTAGAGTCGGACACGACTGAGCAACTTCACTTTCACTTTTCACTTTCATGCATTGGAGAAGGAAATGGCAACCCACTCCAGTGTTCTTGCCTGGAGAATCCCAGGGACGGGGAAGCCTGGTGGGCTGCCGTCTATGGGGTCGCACAGAGTCGGACACGACTGAAGTGACTTAGCAGTAGCACACAGTGAACAAGCTTTCTGAAGGCAGAGAGCCCATAATACCTAATAAGAAAGGTTCTTAATCAATATGTATTGAATACTGTACATTCACAGAGTGTTGTGTCTGTCTTAAAAATACAACTATACTTAGACTTTTTGGGGGGCTCCAAAATCACTGCAGATGGTGACTGCAGCCATGAAATTAAAAGACGCTTATTTCTTGAAAGAAAAGTTATGACCAACCTAGAAAGCATATTAAAAAGCAGAGACACTAGTTTGCTGACAAAAGTCTGTCTAGTCAAGGCTATGGTTTTTCCAGTAGTCATGTATGGATGTGAGAGCTGGACTATAAAGAAAGCTGAGTACTGAAGAATTGATGTTTTTGAACTGTGGTGTTGGAGAAGACTCTTGAGAGTCCCTTGGACTTCAAGGAGATCCAACCAGTCCATCCTAAAGGAAATCAGTCCTGAAAATTCATTTGAGGGACTGATGTTGAAGCTAAAACTCCAATATTTTGGCCACCTGCTGCAAAGAGCTGACTCATTTGAAAAGACCCTAATGCTGGGAAAGATTGAAGGGAGGAGGATAAGGGGACGACAGAGGATGAGATGGTTGGATGGCATCACCGACTCAATGGACATGGGTTTGGGTAAACTCCGGGAGTTGGTGATGGACAGGGAGGCCTAGCGTGCTGCAGTCCACGGGGTTGCAAAGAGTCTGACACAACTGAGAGACTGAACTGAACTGATACACGTAAAGTTTACTTAAGGCAGGATACACCTGTGCTAGGTAAAGCATGTTTAACAGAGAGAGTATCAGAGAATATCAAAGAGACAAGTGCATCTAATAACAGAATAAGAGGAAATACTCCAAGGAACCTGGGGCACCAGTGCCCTGTGTACCAGCTCCTGCAGGTTAATAACATCCATCCATCTAGAACAGTCACGGAGCCCTTCTCTCGGACCATAGATGCTAATGGAATCTTTGGACTAGAAGAGCCAAGATCTACTGGCATCAGGGGCTCCAGCTTAGACACTGCGCAAGTCTAAGTTCTTTGAGACAGTAGGGGTAGTGCTTGCCATGTAGACACACTGCTATCCGGGGCTGCATTCCCAATTATTTCCTGAGCCTCTGCTGCAGGCTAGGTATTCTGTGGAGCATGTTCAGAGCAGCTCTCTATCCATTTGGGGGATAAACCTTTGGGTCCCACCTGTCTATTAGTCCTGACGTATGGACAGGCAGGATGTACACACTGAACTGTACTGTCTCATAGAAACATTATGAGACTCACAAATGCAAGTCACATATGCAATTTAAAAATACTATCCATATTTAAAACAATAAAAAAACAGTGGGAATTACTCTAAAAAGTGTATTTCATTTAACCCAATAGAGCCAAAATATTTTAATTTCAACATACAATCAATATGAAAGTTAGTAATGAGACAGTTTACATTTTTCTCTCTTTTTTTTTCCAAATTAAGCCTTTGAACTCCGGTGTGAATGTTACACATATTCACCTCAAGGGCTCAGCCGCTACTTCTGGCTAGTGGCTCCCATACTGGACAGTGCAGGTCTAAGAGCATTTCAAGATTCTGGGAGGGTTTCTGAATATAAGGGAAAAGGATACGATCCACACTATTATCACTTTAGACATCTGAAACAGGGCTGGTAAGACCTGGGGGCAGCGGTTCAGAGCTGGGAGAGAAGTATTAGGGACAAGGAGGTAGAGAGTTTCCCTGAAATGGTCCCACTGCTTTCTCTACATGTGGCCTGCAACACAGACTATAAGCTGTGAGTCTGCACATGTCCATGGGGAGACAAGCAAACATCTACAGACCCGCGTATCTGTAAATTCTACAGATGATATTCACTCTGTCACCTGTCAAGATATAAGTAAAAAAGACTTCAATCACAGGGAAAGAAGCAGCACAGCATTTTCCTCCCCCATGGAAAAAAAAAAAAAAAAAAAGAATTTAACAACATTCTAGTTTGTATGTTTGAGGAGGGGTTAGGGGCTGGGGGTGGGGGTAGGTGTGAAGAGAAGTTGGCTTCCTGCCAGGAACTGACATCCAACTATGACTGGGAAATTAGGAGATGTCTCAGTTATTTAGAGCACACATGTAAAATCAAAATCCCCCAAAATACAAGATAAATAAGAAATGCCTTAAATACGACATGCACTCAAAAATAAGTTAACTGTCTTGGGAGCACTAAATGCTCTCAAGGAACACAATTTATTGAGGAGCATACTGTGGTGATTAAGTGAGCAAGGGCTCCGCAGGCTGATGGGCTTGGCGTCAGAGCCCAGTTTGGTCACTTCCTACCCACCTCTGGGGCTTCCCCGGTGGCTCAGATGGTAAAGCGTCTGCCGGCAATGCAGGAGACCTGGGTTTGATTCCTGGGTCAGGGAGATTCCCTGGGGAAGGAAATGGCAACCCACCCCAGTACTCTTGCATGGAAAATTCCATGGACGGAGGAGCCTAGTAGGCTACAGTCCATGGAGTTGCAAAGAGTCGGACACGACTGAGCGACTTCACTTTCCTTCTTTCTTTCTACCTACCTCTGTAAGCAAGTTATTTAATCTCAGTGAAGGTTGGTCTTCTCATCAGAAAGTAGGGACAAATAATAGTCACCTTGCCAGGCCTCCTTGCAAATTAAATATGTAAAATGTTACCTTCAGCTGTTCAAGAAACTTATATACCAAACACACTTAAGACAGAGTGACACAGTATATATACTTATGCACACACTACACAGTAACACTGTATCTTACAATAGAGTGTGTGTGTGTGTGTGTGTGTGTGTGTGTGTATCTACAGTGAAAACCAATATTGAAGTGCAGAGGCCTGGAGTTTTCCTGAAGGAGGACAAGTCCTGGTTGCAGCCCTACAGCTACAGGACCTAGGGTTGCATCAATATCACAGAACTACACCTAATGAGACTAACACTACAGATAATAAATACTGGAGAGGAGGTGGAGAAAAGGGAACTCTCCTAGGCTATTTTTGGGAATGTATACTGTTAACAGCCACAATGGAGAACAGGAGGGAGGTTCCTTAAAAAAAAAAAAAAGCAGAGCTACCATATGATCTAACAATCTCATTCCTGGGCATATGTAACAAAAAGACAGTGCAAATTTGAAACAATACATGCACCCCCAATGTTCAAAGCAGCATTATCTACAATAGCCAAGACATGAAAGCAACTTAAACATCCATCAACAGATGAATGGATAAAGAAGATGTGAGATATTTATGTATCATAAATGTGGTATATATATGTGTGCATGTCTGTATATATGTATATATAATGAACTACTACTCAGTCATGAAAAAGAATGAAATAACACCATTTGCAGCAAAACTGATGGACTTAGAGATTATCATGTTAAGTGAATTAGGTCAAAGACAAATATTCCATGATATCACATATATGCAAATAAATAATAGTACAAATGAACTTATTTACAAAACAGATTCTCAGACATGGAAAACAAACTTATGGTTACCAAACGGTAAGTGGGTGTGGGTGGGTGACAAATTGGGAGTGTGGGACGAACAGATGCACAGTACCATATGTAAAATAAACAAACAATGAAGATTTACTATGTATACGTATAGCACAGGAAACTATATTCATTATCTTGTAATAAACTGTAATGGAAAAGAATTGAAAACAGAAGATAGATCTACACAAATATATAACAGAATCACTTTGCTGTACACCTGAACTAACAGTGCTAAGCTGGAACGGTTGTTCGGAGAATTCAACACCATCACCTACGACAAGCACTGACCACCGTGCCTGATCCACAGCTGCTGCTCAGTACAGAGTAGTTATTATCATTACAGGCATGCATCAATTATCTAGGGTGAAGTACTTCCCTCTAGGACCATTTCTGCTTAACTGCAAACCCTCATGAGTGGCTCTCAGACAAGGGAGGGACCAGAGGAAGGATGGATTGATGAGGTTTACCATCTAAATACCATCAGGCATATGTAAAAGTTTTCTTTTAGAAAGCAGTTTCTTCTTCATTTTCTTAGTTGATGCTCACAAGTCTAAGGGAGTAAGCAGACTGATTTCAGTCAAGAACTACATCTTGAACACCTACTAATGTGCAAGGCATGATTCCAAGTGCTTAAAATTCAGATAATATCCCTGGCCTTCAAGGAGCTTACATTCTTGTGGTACTTCATTCTTTATTTACTTACCTTCCTAAACACAGGAAGTTTGACAGAGGGGATGAATGCATTGTTAGGGGCTTGGTTTGAACAAAGAAAGCCTAGTCTTTATTATTTAATGAAAATGAAGAAGTTCTACAATATTACACAAAATTGTATCCTTTTCCTGGTCTCCCTAAATTATATTGAAAACAGAAAGGTTCTTCATTTTGGAAAAATATTGGATACAGCATGATACCCACACAAAAGTCTGTTTACAAGCATTTTGTACATTTTTCCATCCTATAGTAATTTTGAAATTATATCAAGAGGGAGGAAAGGGAGGAAAAAGCCCTTAAAGGTTTAGACTTTTCATTAAGTTAAATTGTTTTGAAAGAAACAGCCTGACATTGTATCAACAGTCGGGCAGCGTTTCCTTAATTCAAAAACAAATGGGAGAGGAGATGTTCACCTTCATCAAGATGTCCAAAGTTAGGCAGGCACTTGTCTGCACGTCTCTTCTGTGTCCTCTGGCTCACAGCTCTTTTGTTGGGAACAGTGCCTGAATGCCTTCGGCATCTCTAGTTACTGGCAGAGTGTCTAGCAAATATATTAGGTTCTTAAAGTTGGGTTCAACCAGTGAATGGGGAATGAACCCAGCACCAAATGAGGAGCTAGAATCCTACCAAGTTTTGAGGGGAACATATTATCTGTGTGGTTCAACTGGACTGGATTCTCAGCTCTGGATTTGCCAGGAAGTACCCATCCTACCCTCTAAAACTCTTCTCACCTATCAAAGGTAAAGTAATATATTTTTCTCAAAAGTTTACTTTGATTTTTACTGGACAATACATATTCATTATAATAATGCAATAAAATGTAATGCCCTTTTACTTTCTTATTCTACTGTCTTCCAGATTCTTAATTTCAGTTCTGTACAAAACCTAATTGCCCTAAATATTTCTAAATGCAATGATAGTATGATTCTTGGAAATTTGTTCTTACCTTTTACTATATTCTCTTTGGTCTTTATTGACACATGCATAATCTCTAGTCAAAAGAAAAATAGCGTAAGAACTGGTTGTTTAAAAAAAAAAAAATGGCAGAAATTCTGTACTGTCACTGCTACCAGGCTGAGGAAGCCTGTGTGTGCTTGGCCATGACAACATCACCTGCCGTGATACTAGCAGAGCAGCCTCTCCATGGAGGATGGCCTGGAGGAAGCGATGCACATCAGCTGGCAAAACTCGGGGTCAAGGGATACAGGACTGGAAAACTCTTTTAGTTCCAAGACATGAGGATGGACACAGCCTATTACTCTTTTTTTCTTTTTTTTTTTTTTTAATACTTTCCCATTTGTTGAGGAAGTAGCCTGCAGGAGAGTTAAGCAGCTTCAACTATTTTTAGGCCTCTGACCCTCTTTAAAAAGCCAGAGCTAAATTCAGTCCTCTGTTACACCCACTCAACTCCCACCGGCTTCAGCGCGGGCCACAGGAGAACCCGCTCAACGGTTAAGAGAGTTCAGTATGCTCTTAGGACTCTTTGGTCCAGATAGACTGACCACTGGATCACCCAGCCTCCGGAAAGCCATCGAGACTCAGGAGAGCAGAAGCCACAGGTTCCCACTCTGCAAACATCCCTCTCCACTCCCAAGGATTCTCACACAACTGGCTGAAACTCCTGGCTTTTCTGGTTGGTTTGGTTGGTTGGTCTTGTTGTTTTTCTGTTTTTACAACCCAGGCAGTGGGAGGGGTGGGGAGAGAGAAGAAGTTCCTTTTGAAAATGGCAGTCTATCTTGGAATTGTTTAAAAATTAGAATCTCATCTATACAAGCCCAGATTTGAAGAACTGTAGTATGAAGGCTAAATTAAACTTTTCCCTCCAACTAGCATGGGGTAATTACAACCAGAGATCACGTGAAGTTCACTGCTATTGAACACAACACAGTTTGTGACAGTAAATAGCAGTACAGTGGGGGTAAAAAACATTTTTAAGTAAGAGGTCCCATGTCTGAGTTGTGGGGTGAGTGGAGAGCATTTGGCATCTCCAGTGACTCTAACAGGGGGGCTGTCATATTCCATGGAAAGGACACTTCTCCCCACACCCTATCTAATCCTTCCTTCTTAAAGGAACACTCAGCAAGATAATGAATCCTTTAAATGTTACATCTTCTGTCCTGCATTATTGTGGTGCAGAAACTCTTCACATCAAACAGTCATCAGGACTATTACAAAGTGGGCTTATAAGAGAGGGGCTGAAAAGGAGCTGTGTGAAAAGAAGTGGAAAATTAAAGCTGAAGCAGTCGAAGAAAGGGCTTAATTTACTGGCATGTACAGTATGCAAATGAGATTACTCTCAGCTTAACTGCATCATTTATGTCCATAATAACGGCATCATCATTACAGGGCTCAAATTAAATTACACCATAATTAGCATATCAAAGTGATTGGTTAAAGTTTAAAACAAATACCCAATTTTGTTAATGAACAGCTGTAATTGTCATGTACACTTCAGTGAAAACTCTCTAAACAAATATATGTTTTAGAAGAGTGGAAGATTTTTTTTTTCTTTTCCGGCAGACAGGTCTGTAGCAGAGGTAAATTACCTAAAAAGAATGACATGGACTATTCTATTAATGTTAATATATGCTGATAATTTTCAAGTAATAGAGCATTCTATCAAAACAAGGCTTCGCTTATACTCAGACACCGTCCCTGCTCCTGAATGGGACACAGCGCAGGAAACCTGTTTCCTCTCACAGCCATTACACCAGCGCTGGGGTGACCTGTCTCCAGCAAGCAAAGGACATGTTCAGTAACATGCGATCACCAAACCCCCTGCTTACTGAAAAGACATCCGTGTTCAAATCTCGCCGAGTCAAAGCTGATTTTCTCCGCATTCCAATCAAAAGACAGCAGAGTGACAGAGCCAGAAAACTTGCTGAATTTATGGTGCAGACCAGAACACGCCTAAGCTGATGACCTGATAACCTGAAGGCAAAAGGCCTTCAGCTCCATGTCCCCCCCCCATCGAAGCACAGTTACACTGAAGCAGATCCAAATGTGCAGCTGCACCAGGGAAGTTTCTGTTCTTCCATCATTAAAATAAATCAGAAGGTGCAGCTAGCTATTTTGTCAGTGTTAGCTGAAACGAACATGCACGCACATTTTAGATATTCAAAACTATACACAAATAATAAGCTTGTTTTTCAACCTTTTTGTTATAATAATTTCATGTCAGAAGAGTTTCTACACAAAAATCAATAACCTTGATGCTCACATGTTAAAAGAAAGCTCTCTGCCTAAGATTCTCCCCATTTCTTAATGACGTACCCCATATGTTCTCCGATTTATCTGTAAGGGTAACCATCCACTGTGATACACAACAAGGCAAGCCAAAATATGTTTTTCCCAAAAAGGAAAAAAAAAAAGCACTTTCAAATATACTTAACAAGCAAATTGAATGTCTTATTAAAATCGTATTATCTAAACAGTGTTCAAAAATTTAAAGAAAGTAGCTTTTCATTTTATTCATCGAGGAATCCATTAAAGCTTAGGCTCTGAAGTAGTATGTAAATTATGTGCCTTTCAAGGTAGAGCTAGGGCAAATTCACTCCATCAACTAATGATGAACCTCATTATGTGCAGGGAGGATTCATAATGAGGAAAGAGCCACCGCCATTCCATGTTCTAACATAAATCCCTGTAAAATTTGAATATCTCCCCGTCTAATTAAAGGCTACTAATTCCAATCACCCCCTTCATGGCCCCAAAGTAAAAATAAACCTCTTTAAAAGCACAGACTACAGTTATATTTCTAAAGCAGCCCTCGATTCTGTTTGGACTCAGAACCTTCCACTCAGATATGTTTTACGACAAGCATAATTAGCAGCTTTCTAAGATACAAACTTTGAGGCTGTTCGAGCTCATTTTAGTTAAATGCACTGGATTTCTATTTTTCAAAGAGCGTCACCTTGACGGGGCTACAGTGCATGCACAGAGATGATCCACAGCCAAGAAACCAGCAGGAATGTGCAAGCAGTATAATAATGTAAAATAAAATTCTTAGCACTCGAGTTCCGTGCTGAAGCGGAGATGCTCAGAAAAAGCCAAGCAATCGTGGCATGAACCCGAGATTGCATTTGGACGGGGATGTATTCAGATCTGCTTGGGAACAACGTACTTGATTCTGGAACAAACTGCTCACTTTTAATGCAGTTCGAACTAATGAACAAGTACAGCCCAGCCTCTCACAAGCCAGAGAACTATTTCCTCTTCTAATCACCGACTCTGATTTTTTTTTTTAAACTGAAAACTATAGAATGCAAACCCAACACTGCCAAACATATTTATTATGATTAATAGCCTGTAATATCCCTCACTAAGGCTTAATTTGCTCTTGTTTTCCATTATGAATCTGCACACTCTATTCCAGTCCCTTTTCAGGTGGAGATGAATTTCCTGTGGTCTGTACTCTATTGTATTGCCACCCAGCAAGGCACAATTAGTTAAAAACAGCCAACCTCCACCTCTACAGCCTCCACAGAGCACCAGATTACGCAAAATGAGAGAACACAATCATTGAGAAATAAGTGAAGGTGTCCAGGGAATTAAAGCAATTAAACCAAAAAAAAAAAAAGAGAAAGAGTACTTATGCCAGTCACCCAAACACACCTTTACATTAAAATTCCAAAGAAAAGAAAGAAAGAAAGAAAACTCTAGTTCCTTTCTTTAATGTTGATAAACTGGATATAGTAGCTAACCAGAAAACCTTATCTGCTGTCATAGATTCAAGCATGCCCAAGAGTCTGAACCCCGATTTGGTAATGCAATGTATACACATCAAGGGACATCAAATGTAGAATTTCAGGAGCTACGGAGTCCATTCTAAGCGAAGATGCTGCTGCTTCTTTAAGTTCCATAAAAATAAACTCCACTACATAAAAGCTGCCACAGTGCGTGCTCTCTCGTCCCTCGGCTCCAGGCATGATCTCCCCGCCACCCCCCTTTTAGGTCAGCCACTCATGCATTAGGAAGACATCCCTCCCAAAATAACTTGGCCCACCCCCGAAGCACAGAGTTAAGCAACCTACCTTTGTTCTGGAGTTGCAGATAATAACAGACAAGCCTCAAGACCATGAGGATTTGGGAAAGCAGGGGAGTTGAAGGAGAAAAAGACAAGGGGACAAGAAGAAGAAAGAAACAGCACAAGTAGAGAAGAATTGGAAGAAACAACAGGAAACAGTTCCTGGTGAAACTGTTGTGGCTGCCACAGGATCGGGGTGTCCTCACCCGTGTTTACACCAGTGAGTACACCTCTGCTCCATCTCACCCACAACTGGTGGCATTTTTTTCCCCGGAATCCATGCATGACAATTAAAAGCAACTGCACCTCTCAGTTGGGAGGGGGACCACAAAAGACCTCCGCAATATTTCTTTACAATGTCTATATCACTGATGAGCATTAGTTTGAGTGACAAAGGTCCCGGGCTAAATCAACATTCTTACCTTAATGTTCCTAGTAAAAGGCTCCAGGAAACATAACTCATGAGACATGTATGCAAAGATATGTCTCAAGGAATTAATCCAGAGCCCTCAGATGAAGTGAGGAGAAAAAAAAAAAAAAAAAAAAAGGGTGGGGGGGTGGTGGAGAAAAAAGAAAATGCGGTGGCTTGTTTCCAAACAAATGCAGCTCAGCCTGGGCAGTGAAAGCATAAAAACAGGTTTGCATATACAGAGCTCAGTGGCAGAAGCGAGAGTTCTGTAGGATTTATTTGACACTTATTTTCCGGGAAGCCTTTTGTGGAGTTGTACCGTTTGTTTCTTATTGTCTGGGAGGCAGTGAGGAGCTTTCTCCCGGAGGGGGCCTCTCAACCCCGGGCCTGGCCGCCTCCGACAGGGAGGTGACCATATTAGGCTGTGTATGGTAAAGTAAACAATAACAGAGTTGCAATGAAATGGAATTTTTTTCCCCAGCTAATGGTGTTGGGGTCAGTCCTGTCTTTTTAGTCATTCTCACTAATTCTGTTTCCTAGTGCAAACAGGCCCTCCTCCTCCTCTTTTTTTTTTTTTTAAGTGTTAGATGTTTCCAAATATCTGACTGTAAATTCGTTGAGAATGTTTGCAATGTAAGAAAAAGCTTTTAACATCCAAATAAAGATCCTGCCAGTTTAATCATTGAAGAGGATGTGAATTTTCAAGCCCTTGCAGAAATCCAAGCCTCCTTTCCTCACTCCTCCCATGCCCCCACCCCAATTTTTCTCCCAAGGTTAAAATTACTTGGTCATTGAAAAGTACCTTCTAAATAAATCAGATTTTTAAAGAAAGAGACCGTTACCTTCATAAAAATTCCACAGTCACATACTGTGTTACTGAGTGAGGAGTCTTAACCGTTCATGCGCCTGAAAATTTATTACCTGGAATTTCTAGGATGGTTACTTTTACATGATAAAGCTCCTTCCCACCTTCTCCAACCCTCCTCCCCAAAGGGAAAAAGCAGGCAAAAAATACTGTGGTCAAGTCATCCTACAGAAATTAGCTAATCAAAATGAAAAATATCAGAAATGAGTCCCCAAGATGTTACACATTTTAAAAAAGTTCTGCACACCTAAAGACAACAATAAAAAGTACGGCTGCTCTCTGGCCATTGTCAGTCAGTATGAGATTCCCACCCCCTTCCCAAGCAGCGAGGGAAACCTCCTGCTTCAAGGTCAGGGCAGGCTAAGGAGGACAGCCTCACAGATGAGGATCCCGAGAGTGGGTCTGGAGAGGGGACAGCAGCTGTGAGCCAGCCTGGCCCCAACGCAGAGCGAGCTTCCACGTCTTTATCCTGGAGGTGAGAGCCATGGAGTTTCTTAAAAGCGGTTTTCCTTAAGAGAGCTGCCAAAAACGAGGGTGTTTACAGAGTGGCCAGCCCTCAGTGCACACGGAGAGGAGGAGAGGCACCTCGCTGCTGACTGCAAGAACCCCAGAAACCACCTGGTCCAAACAAGAGGTGTGAGAGAGAGGGCACAGGCCAGGGAAGAAATGGTACATGCAATTTGGGCTGCAGTGGGGCTGATGGAGCAAGTAAAATGTACATGGCCCTGGTGAGACTTCCAGAGCTCAGAAAGAGTGCTTCCCCAGCCTGGAACCCCTGGGCTGGCCTCTAAACTGCTTTGCTCCTTATCAGATCCATATCACCCAGAAACTTAAAACCCCTGCAACTCATGTTTTATTAAAACATGTTTAGCATTCTTCTTAAAGATAGGTTTTAACCCCAAATACCCATGAAATTAAATCTCCTATGCCACTTATCTGCACTGCTGGGCAAAAACTAAAGTTGAGCTAAACAGAGAGATAGTAAAATCAATAAATCACACAGAACAAGTAGCAGTTCAAAAGTTCAAAGATATGATGGCCAGTTCAATGCGTCTTAGCACTCACCCAATAATAACTCGTCTCTGTCACTCCTCATAGTATAGACAATTTCATCGGCATCATTTTCATTAGGCTGTCTCATGGAAAATTGCTAGCTATTTATGTATACGCTAAAATAAATTAGCCATTTCATCGAGCAGTGTGATTCTTATAAAATACATTAACACAATACTCGATTTTCCAGTTGGAGTAAATAAATAAATCAATAAATTCAATACAGTGTGATTCTTTTATTGTGGTGCTACAGTTCTCAGCATAAGTGTTTTTATTGGGTTTATTTGTTTCAATAAAAATTGAAATGGGCCACTGATCTCCACACTGGCATCTTAAAAAAAAAAAAAGAAAAGAAAATCTATCCAATATTTGGGAAAGTGTTGTGTGGAACACTCAAACTTCTAATGGTATTCAAAAATCATTTTCATTATGATGATTAATCCACAAATCAATTTTGATGGGAAATTTCACAAAGGGAAAGGGGGAATTCTGCCAGGTGTGTGCCTCTTGTGGAGCGTCTCTGCTGCAGCCCCAAGTCTGGGGCGGGGGACGGGGGGAGGTTTTTGAGAGACAGCAGTGCTTCGCTGAGCTGCGACCTTCTGCCTCCAGCGTGCCTCCTCCCTGGACGGGGAGAAACGACAGCGGGACAAGTGCCAGATGGCCTCTTCTGTCACACCTTACGAAATGCCATTGATTGTGGCTCGGAGAAGGCCATTTACTGCAGCCTCTGGGGGAAAGACGGGGGTATCATGACTGCACGAAAGAAGAGAGAGGTGTGCTGATGCTGTAAATGAAATTAGGCCCAGGACCTGCAAGCAACTCTGGAAGTGAAATGGAGACACCACAAGGCATGAGATTTTCCCTGAGTCACCAGCATCGTTGAAATCAAAGGGGATCACAGTTGGGGAGATGCTAGTCTTTGTCTGCCCAACATCCACGCCGCTCTTCCTCTTAACACTAGCCTGACTTTTCTTGGGAGAGACGCCCCATTCCCCACTCTCAGTCCCTGTGGTGCACAGAAGGTAGATGCATCTCCCACCTCCGGAGGGTGCAGCCAGAAACCAGGTCTGACCTATCAGCATGTTCTGCTCTGTCAGTCGCACTGACTGGCTGATGGATGGACATGTGCCAAAGGAGAACCATACTCAACTACTAGTATTCTGTAGGAAATAATATTCTATAGGAACTATTGTTCTTTTGCTAGGTTTTCCAAGGCGTAAAGGACATGGATTGGCTTGCCCCCACAAAGAGAAAGCTGGCTAAAAGGGACACAGCAATTCAGAGGTGGGCACAACAACAGCAGGACAGAGTCCTAACAAAGCCCAGAGGGAGCCATCCTACTTCTGGACCTGATCACATGGAAGTGAAAGTTGCCTGGTTGTGTCTGACTCTTTGCAACCCCATGGACTACAGAGTCCACGGGATTCTCCAGGTCAGAGTACTGGAGTGGGTAGCCGTTCCCTTCTCTAAGGGATCTTCCCAACCCAAGGATCGAACCCAGGTCTCCCGAATTGCAGGCGGATTCTTTACCAACTGAGTCACTAGGGAACATGAACTAATGAAATTCCCAAATTTGCTCAGCTATTTGGCTTTGGGTTATCTGCAGGTACAATACAGGAATTCAAAATATATATGCTTTCTACATGTAGTTCACCAACTCTACAATATGCCTTACCTTTTATGGGAAAGCAAGCCAACTAAAACACACACACACACACACAACAGTAAGTTCCCAGAGCTAACCCTCAATCTGTATACCTCCCTCCTACATTCTATGTAACCAGGTCATCAGCTATGTTTTCTTTTCTGCTAACACTAGAAAGAGTTAGGAGAATAAATCAGGACAAACAATTGGAAAGAACTCAAGTTGATCTCAAAGCAATCTACACTACAGGTCTAAAGCAATCCGGTATGCAAGCTTACATAGACTTAATCAACTTTCTTCTCTAGGTCTTTGGTAGTGGTGGTGGTGGTGGTTCAGGTCAGATGGACCAACCCAGCAGTTTAGGTGAACAGCCTGTGAGCTCACACAGCAGACGGCACATCTTCTGATCACACTCAAGGACAAGGGATGAGATGCAGTCTTTCATCCTGACAGAATTTGTGATGGGAGGCAGAGGCAGGGTACAGAGGCAGTGGTTCTTAGTCGTGCGTGCGTGCTCAGTCACTCAGTCATATCTGATTCTCTGTGGTCCCATGGACTGTAGCCTGGCAGGCTCCTCTGTACATGGGATTTCCCAGGGAAGAATACTGGGGTGGGTTGCCATTTCCTTCTCCAGGGGATCTTCCCAATCCAGGGATCAAACTCACATCTCCAGCATCTCCTGCACTGGTAGGTGGATTCTGTACCACTGCACCACCTGGAAGCCTCGGTCCTTAGTCACTGCTCATAAATAACAAGGCAGGAGGCCAGGAAGAATCAAGGGCTATGTAGGTCCTTGAAGACAGGCCAACACAAACTCACTGGCCCTAATACTTTTTGAATCTCTTTGCAGCATACTATCACTAGTATAAAAATTTCTAGCAATTTGACCAGTTAGTCTTACCTTCAGCCTGTCAAAGTTTGAGTCCACTGGAGAAAAAAATAAAATTACTCAAGAAGACATAAATATTCTAATAAGGCACGTGTTACTGCTAAAGTTCTTTGAATGATATCGATAGAAGGGAAGGAACAGTGACAAATACATTAATCATCCTTTAGTTATATTCCCATATTGCTTCTTTAATCGTTATAAAAACTGCCACTTATTGAGTAACTAACTGAAGTAAATGACATTATATTTGTCATCTACTTTGGAATTCTTACAATATTTTCCCCATTTCACAGGTATGACAAACTGAGACCCGTGTTAAACAGTTTACATAAGGTCACAAAATGAGTAACAGGGAAAGTGAGATTTCAAGTCAGCTTAGTCAGCATGCAAAACCCATGGGCTGCTTTATTCTTGTCTCCTCCTCTTTCCTCATTTCCAAGAGTTTAATCTTTCACAATACCACACCACTAAACCTGAAATTCCTAATGGCTAATATCAACTCCAAGTCTAGAAGAAGAGATAACCAGTTAAAACACAATGTGCTTTAAATTGTACCACATTTTAGAAAGGAAACAGCCGTAAGTCAAGAATGATAAAATAAGAGTGGGGTCTGAGGGAATGTATTTAAATGAGGTGAACAGGATAAGTTACATTTAAGTCAAGGTAGAAGGGGCGAGGTCCAGCCTGCATGCCTGGCTTTTAACCCTGGCTCCAGCCAAGAAGACTGGAAAACCACAGTCATGATTTCCTCTCTGGGCAGGAGTAAACCCCAGACCAATACAACCAGCCTGTCCTGGGACTAACAACCATTGCAACACAAGAACAAAACAACAAAAAAGAAGCTACTTTATTCTTAATGTGCCAGAGACTCTATTAACCATTTTATATGTATTTCTCGTTAAACCCTTAAAATAACCCTAGAAGATGCATACAGTTACTATTTCCCTTTAATTGGTAAGGACAATGAGGCTCAGAGAAGTTAAGTGACCCATTCTTGGCCACACTGAAGCTAAGTGGTGGAGTACAAACCCAAACCCAGCTCTGATCAGGACACCTGATTCTTGGTACATCATAGTGGCATCCACCTGCTGTCAGGAATGACTGTCAGCATGAGCCCCAGATGCTCACACTGGAGTCCTGAATCCTGATGCTGGAATGGAAGGGCAATCCGCAGAACTCAAAGACATAAAGATGTGAATGATTGGCTCCGCTCAGTTTGCAGAGCGAGGGACCTTCAGAAGCAGAGACGGCTGAGGATGGAGAAGAATTAGCACCACGGCCCCCTTATTTTTCCAATCTCTGCTGTATTACTATTCACAAGACTCTCTGGGTAGCTATACAGCTCTTCCCTCTAATGAGGGCCATGGAACTTGGGACTAGCCTTCTCTAGGAATAAACTTGTCGATCCTGCTCTGCACCAGGACTATATCAAAACCACAGGCTACCTGAAATTTTGGTGGGGGGAACTGTTTTAAACCTCCAGATGATGAGCTTGGGGCCAAGGGGTCCACCTGCCCTGGAGAGAAGCGTCTCCCCACCTCAGCGCTATTGATATTTTGGCCAAGTAAACTCCTGACTGCAGGCTTGTGCTGCGCATTGGAGGAGTTTGGCAGAGCCCCAGATGCCAGCAGCACCTCAGCCGCCACAGGTGTGACACCGAAAACATCTCCGGGCATTGCCCAGCGCTCCTAGGTGGGAAAAGCTGCTCCTGGCGGAAAACCATTCATCAAGAGAAACACTGCCCAAAAGAACTTTCTGTGATGATGGAAGGTTCTAGACCTACACTATCCAATGGAGTCACCCGAGGCAACCGAGCACTTGACATATGGCTAGTGAAATCGCGGAACTACATTCTTAAATTTATGTAATTTTAATTAATTTAAATTTAAATAGCCACACACATCTAGGGGCTACTCTATCTTGGACTGTGCAATTTTAGAAGTGTCACAAATTCTCCATATTCATGAGAATCTGATCCTCAGCAGACGGGTATTTGGTTCCTAGTTCAAGATTCTATATATTAATTTTTAATTAAAAATCATATCTTCTCCTCCATGTAAATCAACAAACTCTCTCAAACTTAGCAGTTTTGGTCCTGACTTAAAAAAACAAAAAATCCATTCTTAAAAGCATTAGTCTTTTCCAATAAATAAATAAAAATCCATTCTTGCTGTGAATCTAAATTTAAACAAATTTTTGCTTAATTTTTACATAAATTCTAATCACAATTTTGATGAGAAGTGCAGATTTAAGTGAATAATCTGAGTGAGAGATTTATGCTTGTGGATTTGAACCAAGCATACTCCTTAAGTAGCCACTTGGAAGACAATTTTTTTTTTTAACTGTCAGAAACATGTAACCGCTACTCTCTTCAAGACACGTTGCCTGTAAACCAGGTTTTGGGAGATGCCTGCTCTCCTGGAGAAAATGCCCTCTCCACCAATTCAAATAACGCACACAATCTGGAACGAGAGTGACATTCTGAAAGATTTCTTACACAGAAACATCCCTCTGCCCTATCGCTCCCCTGAAAACTCCAAACTACACACATTCAGGTGGAGCCTTCCCCCGTAGCTCCAAGTGTGATGAATTTTTCAGCTTAGGGAGAAAGATTAGTATTGATGTAACAAAGTGACTGTAAAACCAGCTGTACGACATCATAAATACATCACAGCTGTCAGGATGTTTCTTTCACAATGGACAAATATAGAAGCAAAGATCACTTGGCGGGGGGCGGGGGCACAGGGGGAGGCGCACAGGGCGTTAGTCATTCCCAAACCCGCGTGCAGGGTGCGAAACATCCAGAACTATGGCTGTGAACAGAAAGCTGAGCCATCTACGAAATATTTTCTTGGGTGATAAACAGAGAGCTTGAGATGGGATAAAGCCTGATGACGAAGAAAGTAAACACAGTGTGTTTGAAATACCCATCATCTCTTGATACAAAGCAATTTCAGCTTTAGCAATACTGTGAGAATCCAAAAATGCATTGTCATTCTTAGTAATACTGAGAACAATAAAATCCATATCCTAAGCTGGGCACAGCCTAGATTTTAGGTTGACCCTCGGTGGTCAGGTATGAAGTGTTACTCCATATAGAGACAGCTCTGGGTAGCTACTCAACATCATCTGTAACTTCGTCCCACCCTCCCACTACTCTTCAAGCTGAAAAAAATGAGATGTCTCCTTCCCAGATTTCTCTGCACCTAGGGACAGACATCTAACTTAATTCTGGCCAAAAAATATGAAGGGGGGTGTGTGTGAAATATTTTTCTCCGCTTTGATTAGAAGAGAGGAACAAATCTCTCTCTTTGGTTGTCCTCTTACCCACTTAGTGCTTTATAAGTAAATATGTACATAGGTGATGCCTGGAGCTTTAACAGCCATCCTGTAGCCATGAGGGGAAAGTTAAAGGAATCACCAATATGCCAACCCAGCAATCAGATATTATTGAAGTAAGGAACCAATCTTTGGAAGGCCTACTTACAGATTTCTGAGCAAGTAAATCATAAATAGCCTTGTCTTTCAGCCACTGCTAATGAGGTTTCCTATCACTAATAGGTGAAAACATGCTTATCAGTATATCCTAAATCCCAGGAGTGATAGACAGAAATCCCTTCCTTGAGGAAACTGGACTAACCAAGTATAATTAGTGATCTTCCCTGGAACCTAAGATGGTTCCCCATTTCACCAGAGACCTTGTCACTAGAGAGTATGATTCTTAGTCTTTAGAAGATCTCAAACAGAAACACCACCACTTCATATCTACTTGCATGCCAACTCCTCACAAAGCTTTGACTCAAGTGATTTACTACCCTCACCCCCTCTCTACATGGGAGGTACAAGGATCATCCCAACTTCTGAGTGGAAGAAAGAGTAGAGAGAGGAGAAACAAAATGTCCTAGGCCAACAGATTTACAGAAAACTTGGTCACACGGTAGGAAAATGATTACGCATGGCCCCAACTGCAAAATGTGGACAGCCCCACCCACTGATCATTTTTTGTCCTAAGACATAACAGCATCGTCTGAGCTTAGAGCACAGGCCACACATGGTCATTTGTGCTGTGCCTCGATAAGCAGATGCTTCAGCTGTAACTGTTTCTTCAGCTCAAGATGTCAAGGACAACGGATGTTCCCTGAGAGCATGAACACTAAAGACACCCTCATGAGCAGGCACAGATGTCACTTCGGTGTTGGCTGTCACCGTGCCCTGGAGGGAAAAGGTAGGGCCTGTGACACAGTGTGGGGACAGGGCCTGGCTAGGTGGCCTGCAGCTTGGGGAATTTAGAGACATCAGACAGCCTACTTGGCTTTGAAATTCTTGGCTCTGTGATCTTGAGTTAACTAGCTTGACATCTCTGAACCTCAGGTTTCCCATCTCTAATACAGAAATAATAAAAGTAGACAAACTTTTTGTGTTGCAAAAATTACATGTAAATGATACATGCCAAAGTTCTCACCTGGTACACAGTACATGCTCAGTAATTAGTTATCCTCATCATAATAATCATCATCAGTACCGAATGATAATGAATTGCAAAATTACCACAGAGGGACTAGCATGTGAGCGTGCATGCTAAGTCATTCAGTCGTGTCTGACTCTTTGTGATCTCATGGACTGCAGCCTGCCAGGTTCCACTGTCCATGGGATTTTCCAGGCAAGAATACTGGAGTAGGTTGCCATATACTCCTCCAGGGAATCTTTCTAACCCAGTGACTGAACTCATGTCTCTTGCGTCTCTTGCATTGGCAGGTGGGTTTTATACCACTACCGCCACCTGGGAAGCCCAAAAGGGACTAAAATAGTATTTAACATATGCTAGATGTTCAATAAATGCTCCTTCCCTGGTTTTTCCACCCCTCTTTCCTCCACAAATCACTCATAGGTTTAATTCTAATGTGAGGTATCTATCACAATTTTTAAAACTATTAAGGAATGCATCCCACTAAAATGGTCTTGGCCTTGATGTTATGCTGGATACAAAGATAAAGCATCAACTGACATAAGCTTTGTATGTAGCAAATATGCTAAACAAAGACTATATGTGTCTACTTAAAAATACAATAAATATGTCATATTAACATTTAATTTTTTCCTATATTATACATGTAAGAATACCCCTTCTATTTACTGAATTTCTGTGTATTGAGAATGGATGTAATTTTAGTTAAAAAAAGAAAACATTTGTTCCTAGTTCAAATTTCTTGCTATAAACATGGACTCCTTAAATAATCTGGAGGAAAAGATAGTATTTTTTTTTTTAAGACAAAAAAGATTAAAAATGTCTAATTTCTACCCTCTTGGTTTTCTAATAGATGATCATTTGTCAAGACCATAAATGGCAACAAATCTGTAAGAAATTAAGAAAAAAAACAAACAACTTCTAAACATTTAACTAACCTTATCCCCTTGCCCTTAATAAGTTACTGTTCCCTGTTTTTTCTCCTTCCAGACTTTCTCTTCTCAACCAGAAATACATTCTTCCCCTTGGCTTCAACCATACACTTCTTGCCCTAGTAGTATCTCGGGGGACATGTTTAAGTCCTTTGTGGTGTGAATCAAATCTACAGATGGGATGGGAACGCAGAAATAAATAACCCACTAAGAGTCATGACCACTGGACTGACCTTATGCATGGAGGTTTTGTGGACTGGCATTTGCTAAAAGTTTCTTCTTTTTGGTTGGCTGGCCTCAGAGAGCCCTGTGAATGCCAGGACTTAGGATAAGCAATGACATACTTAACTGTTACATATTAATGTTCATGATAATGCAATCTTTCATTTGGGTTATTTAAAAGTCCCTCTAGTCTGACTTACAGTTAGAAATACACTGAATGCTTCATCAATCATAACCATCTTTATTCTCAATCTTGTGCAAAAATACCAAAGAAAGTGAATCTCAACTACACACTGAAGAGGGTTTTTCTATTAGCCCTGAAAAATTTCTCTCTTGTCATTTATACACTGGATTCCCACAGTTTCTGCAGCAATCTCTTCACCTGCATCTCTCATGACAGCAGATCTTATCTGCGGAGGTGAAAGGAAAGCCATGTTCCTCTCTCCTCTCTAGGAGCAAATCTGCCATATCTTAGAGAAGAAAGCATGCCTCAGTTTTGAACTAGACAAACTGCCCAGCACCTCAACATTTGAAACGCTTGTGAACAAGCAGCTTGAGAAGGTCACAGCAACTTGGACTGAACTTAAAAGGGGGATTTAGAACTCACTCACCCCAAGAACCAGTGAGCTTACTCCCATCAAGCAGTGAGTCAAGGATCACACCTACCCTAATAAAGGCGCTTGAAAGAAAGTACATCCCCTTTCCATTCATGTAAGGGCTTGTCACAGTTTCATGGCCAAAATCTTCCCACAATTAACCTTGGACCTACAGACCATGAGGCAAATCAAAACGAAGGCAGTGATGAAACCAGGCACCTTCCAGCTTGGCCTGATTCTACCACAACTGCGTTTATCTTCTAAATTAGAAACACAAGACATTTTTAGGGAAGTACATAATGGCTTCTTACCAATCCTGCATGATTCTCACATGCAATACACAAATGAATGCAACCACACACACACACACACCAATCTGTTCCCCCCAAATTCCCTGCATGGGGTAGAAATTAAGCCTATCCCTCTAAAATCATTTTTTTTAGTCTAACATATATTCAATATTTATTTTCTGATTTTATGACCTTTCTTTTATTCTCAAATTCTCCCATCTTAACAATCTCCTTTTAGGCTAATAAATTTATGTTTTTATTCCCAGGTCATTTATAGGTTGATCTTTTGAGGCAAGGAAACATTAAATTATTGGAACTCAGTCTAGAGATGTTTCCAGGGTAAAGGTTCTCTGTTTATTAGCAGAAGTAATGCATTTGACTAATTTGACTTGTAAGTCTGGTAAAATCTCCCTGGAAAAAAGTGATTGTATTATGATGAATAATCCTTTGAGGTGAAAAATGAGAAACATCCACATTGGGTTTTATTATATATTAATTCTAACAGGGTCTGAAAAGAAACTCAAGTAAGCCATCTTTTAGACGCTAGAAAATGGCAAACTTCCGCGCAAACTACATGCAAGAAGTAATTAAAGTAAATGAACATGAAATTAAACAGCACCCCCATAAAGTAGGATATAAAAGAAAAGATTATTAGGAAAAAAAAAAGATTGTCTTCCTGCTCTATATTAATGTCATGAACTGTGCATTTATTCTATTTCTCTTTTATTATTTGATGATGGGTTTTTGGAGCTTGGGTTTTCTTAGAACTTTGCTGGAGAAAGGTCTTCAGTAGTAAGCTAGCCAGAGGTCTGGGTATGTTATTCCATCCTTCCCAAGGACTTAACTACTAGATGAGCCATACAAGATAAAGGTAGGTTCATCAAACTTCCTGTGATGTAACGCTGGAAGGTTTCCCGACCCCATCAATGACAGACTCAAGATCCTGGTTAGAAAGGAGGTCCTAAAGCTACAAAAAGCAAGACTGCACAACAAAACTCTCTCCAACTCTTCAACAAACCCTCCTATTCATGTAGAATCCAGGGACAGCTGGTACTTGTTGAATTTGGGGAGCTATCCAGAATCCATTTGTACTTCAATTTCTTTTTGGGGAATTACCCCTCCCCACCCTTGTTGCAAGCAAGGTGGAATTCCTTAGTCAGGTCCCCTGACTTCTCATAGCCATGGGGAGTTAACACAAGCTAGGACATTTGATTTGCCTCAGTAGACTGATGTATGGGACAGAAAAATGTTTGGGGAGCACTGATCTCAGCAGTGACATTCAAACTGCCTATATGTGGGAACTATCCCCTATCCTTTCTCAATCTTCTGTCCATTCTGTGACCTTCCGTCTACTCCTCCAATAAACCTTTTCCCTTTAAGCTGGTCAGAGATCAACTCTGTTGCTTATAACCAAAGAATTCAGCCAATATGTTGGGGGAGATCCTTGCTTGACACTGGCTCAAAAAGAAAGCTGAGCTAAATGAATCCACACTTAGCATAAGGGACAAGATGTGATACTGTGCTCCTATGTTATTTATGGCTGCTCTTAAATTCAAGGTAAAATTGTAACCAAAGGTTGTTTAAAAAACAAAAAAAGACTAGCATTCAAATCTGCAAATCAAGAAATTTCTTTCCAGTTTTTTGTAGCAGTTTTAGAGATTCAAAATCTACAAAATGAGTTGAAAGAGGAAGTTTCTAGATGTGGAAAGATGAAGCCATTGGGCCACATGCGTATCCAGTGAGGGGACTGGCTTCTTCATCTGGACTTCCAGAAACCACCACAACCCCTATTTGTATTTGGGTATTTCTCAGGTGTCATGATGAAAAGGACATGGACTTTGGAACCAGGCAGCCCTGAGTGCAAATGCTTGTCCTTTCCCTTAGCAGTTCTGTGACTCTGAGCAAATTATTGATATAGCATCTTGCTGGACTTCCATTTTCCAATCTACAAAATGGATAGTGGCCCTGTTTGTAACTCATAACTAGTCGGCAAGCACAAAAGTGACCTCAAACACAAAACTCTAGTAGTCAGGATGCAAAGTAAGCCCTCAACAAAATGGTAATAATGATAACTGTGCCTGAGTTGATCTATGGAGCACCTACTCTGTATCTCACGTGCTCTGGGGCACACACAAAAAAAGTTACATAGGTTCTTACCTTCAGGCAAGAATTTGTGGCTTTCAAATTTGAAAAGAATGCACTAAACTACAGAGCAGACTTGAACAAAGGTTATAATGAAATACAAACACACACTTGTGGGAGCCCAGACAAAGGAGTGAGTCACATAGGCTGGGTTCAATTGAAAAAGGCTTCATATAAGTGATATCTGAGCCAAGCCTTGAAGGATGAGTAGGATGTTAATAGGCAGGGGGAGGTGGGAGTGGGAAGAGGAGGACTGGCATCCAAAGCCAAAGGAAGCAATAACATGAGCTGCACAAGTTCAAGAGCAGGGCAACAACAGGGCAGAAGAAATGGGTTGATGCACGCTCCACAGGGCCAGGGACCAAGCTGGAGTCTATCACTCCGAGAAGAGGGCCAGTCCCACAAGAGGCACCTAGTTATTCCACGAGGCCCTGGAAAGAGGAACAGACAACAGACAGATGGGGCCAAGGCACAGAGCCTTGAGGGCCACGCTAAGGAGCCAAGTCTCCATTCTGCAGTTCAGGAGGCAATGACAAGACAGAAAATAAGAGACAGACTTCAGAGGTTAAAGAAACAGGGCTTCACTGCAAGCATGTGAGGGTGGGGACATGAGAAAAGAGGGGAGTTGTTATTAGATTTTAAGTCTGGGAACTCATTTATTAAACTGAAATGATTCTGGGTCCAGAACTATTACTGATCATATCAGCAGAGTAGAGTTTGACCACAGAGAAACCTTTCCATCAAGAACCCTACGAATGGCATGATCTGCCGCCAGACAGAATGAGTACATCATCCAAAGCCTGTCAGTGAAAATCAGAGGAGCTCAGCCTTAAAGCGTGACTGTGTGATCCCATGCAAGTTACTTCACCTCTCTGTGTCTTTTGTTTTACTATCTATAAAACGGGGTCAACAGCAACACATCTTTATAAGGACTAAGAGAGAAGACAGACATCATGGATCCAGAATGGCTCCTGGCACAGGCAACATGCTCCATAAATGTTACCTGCTTTTTTCTGATGGTTTTCCTTATGGTTGTCTACCAAGAATGAAGAAGAACAGGTCCCAGGCTCCCAAATGACTGTTTCCAACTCTAGGATCCAACTGTTGAAAGAAAAGTGACTTCTTTGGCATTGGTGAGTCCAGTCAACTCCCAACTTTGTGCAGATAGAATAGATGGTTTGTGAAGGGGCCCATGGTAAGAAAAACTAACACAAATAGGTTTATGGTCAAACAAAAGTGGCCACATATCAACAAAATGTCTACATACAAGACAGCGTCTTGTCACTGAGGGCTGCATGTGAATCCACAGACACCATGGGCAGTGCCTCCCAGGAGGACTTGACCTGAGAGTCATGTCCAAGTCCTTTAAGAAAAGGGAGCCTACACTGTCCGCTTCCCAAGAAAGCAAATGCAGAGGCTGCAGCAGGGAGAGCCCTGCTAGAGGCTCCAGAAGCCACCCCGTTAGGGAGGGAGGGTGGAGGACAAGGTGAGGAAGGGACAGCAGGGGTTAGGGATATCTTCTAATCCCTAGATATCCCCACGGATATTTTCTAATATTCAAGTCAAAGGGAAGAGATGAATGAGGGAATGGGCTGTCATGCCAGGCTGATTGTTCTTGTTTTCATCAGAGGGCTTCGTGGCTGTTTTATCAAAAAATATTAACATAATGGTCAATTTCTGTCAATTCCTCTCCATGTCTGTGTTTTACCCTTTGGGATAGAAGTTCACTAAGCTTTCATATGTTACTAAATACTGAGTGCAAAGTTAACTAATTTAGTTATTTCTGCATCATATTTGGACTATATTTTTAAGTCACGATTTAGGGTGAAAATAAGATTGAAACTCAACAGAAAATAAACAGTAAGAAAGGGATTCCCCAGGTGGCTCACTGGTAAAGAATCTGCCTGCTAGTGCAGGGGACATGGGTTCCATCCCTGGGTGGGGAAGATCCCCTGGAGAAGGAAATGACACCCCACTCCAGAATTCTTGCCTGGGAAATCCCATGGACAGAGGAGCCTGGAGGGCGACAGTCTATGCAGTCGCAAAAGAATCGGACACAACTGAACAACTAAACCACAACAAGGCAACAGTCATTAAAAAGGTGACCCTGGATTTAGGCATGACCTGTATGGGTGGTTACAAAAAATGAAAAAAGTCTCAAGGCTCAAATGTACAATTCAGTTGATTTTTGTTTTTCCCACGCTGAAAATATAAGCAAGAATGCACCTACAATATAGCAATGTGACACAGGTTAGATTCACTGGGTCTCATTAAAATTTAAAATGAGATCTGCCCCACCCAGGGCAGAAACCGATCACAGAGAACAAGTGAGATGGGCAGATGAAGCACACTGGAGATGGCGCACCGAGGTGCAGCAACGTCACCATTTTCAGGTGGCCGTCACACTGCCAGAGGTCCGAGAGGAACTTGAAAAGGATCCGGGGCCAGCAGTCGTCCACTTTCCTATTTATTAAACCGCAGAGATAACTGGAAAGGCGAGGTAAAACCTGAATTAGAATTTAGATGTATTACCTCTCTGTAATCATGAGGTTTCAACTCTACACCATCTAAGCGCAAATTGCTTATAAAGTTTGGAATGTGTTAAACCATTAACTGCATTTCTTTCTTTTGGCTATCTTTTTAAACTAAGCAGGAGTTCCCTGAGCACATTAAGGTAAAACAGAAAGAGCCTCTGATAATACAGTTCAAGATAAGACGGGTGTTACACAACGTATCATTTACACCTTTTAAAGTAATATAGGGCCCTTGTGAAAAACCTTATGACTCAAAACGCGCAATTCAGTTGATTCTGTATCCTATACTTAATAAATCTATATAAATAATGCTACTTTTTATAAATTATCACCAAGTTTCAACACAATATAAAACACACTATCAAAAGAAAACCTTAGGTTATTTTTTTTCCAACTTTAGCTTCCAGTTCTGCAATTTGCAACTAAGACCAATTCTTATAGTTTCACACATTTAAGTAGGAAAACATCAAATTGAGCAAAAGGCTGAAGCCCAGGAAAAAAAGATTTTTCCTTCTGAAAGAAATGGACCCAAGTAATATAACAAAATCTATAGTTGCTAAGGTTTGATATGATGCTATGATTGACAGGATATTTTTTTCCACTCCTTAGGTATCAACATCTACATACCCACAGTACAAAAAACACAGACTAGCAAGACAGATTATCATGCTCTGTAGACTAAAGCTGTGTTTCTGAGAACTCATCTACGATGACTATAAAAATATTCACAGACTTCAAAATAACTATGTCTCTTGGCCTGATATTCAGCCCAGGCAAGAAAGACCACTGTAGTTACCAAGGGGAGGTAGGCACAAAGATGCTGTGAACTACCTTCACCTGGATCATCACGGGTTCAAAACAAAGCCCATTAGCACTGACTACAGAATATTCATCATTTCTCAGTAAGAAGACACACACACACACATTACCTGGAAATATACTTTTGAAACTGCCCTTGCACACATCTTGATTGGTAAGTAACATTTATTATCTCATTGTTCTATTTTTTCACTCAACAAATATTTGTCAGATGTCTACTACATATCAGACACAGAATGCCAAGACTCTAAGAAAGCTATGAACCCAGGTTGCACCTTGACTGTCAAAGCTGTGGTGTGGGAGAGAGAAATAAATAAGCAATATAATTTTTATACTCATGGTATACTTCCAACATCAAATTTATGTATTAGAAAAAGAGGGTGCCCTTTAAAAGAAAAAAAAGTCAGTGGATCAAAAGCATCATTAATCACTGTCTCTTTTAAATTAAAAGGTTCGCAAAAAGGTGGGCACAGAACCAACGTGGGAAACAAATCACTCCCCTTGCTGAGTGAGGGTCAGAGTCTAAATGGGAGAGTCCCTGGTATTTACCCAGCTCATCTCCTGTGTAATGGATCTGGAGAAGAGATTTCCGCTGGGGCTTTGCTCATTTGAGGCTTGGCTTTTGCTTTTTAAAAATGACACTTGGGTGATTACTGTAGTATTGTGACAGGTTTTAGAACTAAACCTCCTGAGTGTTTTTCTCAGTAAGGTTCTTGCTTTCATGAGGTGACCTGGGACATCTTGAGCTACTACAAAGGTACCTGGTTAATGAGCCTCAGGCTGGATCCTTTGCATGGTCTCGGGACTCCCTTTACAAAAGGGCTAGACTTTGGAAAGAAAACACAGACCCTGCACAGTATACCTGGAAAGGACTGGTCACACAGTGGTTGAAAGAGCTAAGGAAACGCCCAAAGAGAGTCCTTTAAAATCAGGAAGAGTTCAGCAAGGAGCATTCAAGATCAGCATTTTCCACCTGCCTTGCTCTCCGGAACACCTCATCCAAACCACTGTGGGAAGAGTAGGTCAGGGTGAAGGCAGATAAAGCCTGGAGTTTGCTTCTGTGTACACACAGCAGAGGGAACTCAGTCTTGGACAGAGTCAGACTTCCTGTCTGGTGGAATACCAGCCCAGGGGGACTTATATATGTTTAAAAACTGAGATAAAGCAAAGAACCTAGTCTATGAAATATCCTGAAAGCTGGGAATTTCAATAGCTGGTGGGCAAGGGTAACCATAGTTAGAACTTGGTGAGTTGGGGTTTTATTGTTGTTTATTACAAACTTTGCTGCCTAATCAGGCTGGGGCTTGTTTTGAAAAGCTCCCAATCTTCTGAAATGCCTATGATCATGGAGAGAGCTACCCCGGCCTTCCTCATACTTTTATATCAGTTGGAAAGCTTATATTTATCACTCTTTAATGGTCTCCTGTTTTTTAATAAATGTATCTGTGTTATAAAGGGTAGGTGGTGATAAAACCTCTTTTGTACATTCATATTAGTCCTAATGATGACAGCCACTGTTTATTGGGTGTATATTATGAGCTGGTTCAGGGCTAAATGCTTCACATACCTTCTCAGGCTTCTCCCAGCTCTATGGTTGGCCCTACTCTTGTTATTCTTTTTAAAGCTGAGAAAACCTGAGACCAAGGTCAGAGGGACAGAGTAGAAGAGCTGAGATTTGAAACTACCAAACAGGCGTTTAACCAGAACTTCTTATGCTTAATCCATAACATAATTAACCCTGCACTTGATCTTAGCCAAAAGGCCAAGAAGCGACCACATAATTAACCCTGAATAGAATGAAGTTGGGAAGGAGGGTTGGAGATGGGGTAAGGAGGGGCAGTTTCAAATCCATACCTAGTGGACCTCGCTTGCTGCTTATACAAACTTCACTCACCCTCCTCCTTCTAGCACCAGCATCCCAACTTTGTTTGGGCAGCAATGTGCTCAATTAAAATACCTGCAGTTTTATGCTCTCGTGTCACTGGAAATGGGCAAGCAACACAGTCCTGGCCAATGACATATAAGAAAGGGCATGTCTTCCAAAGAAGACAAATCCAGGAAGATCTATTCCATTTTACAAAAAAGCACAATCTGGAGAGAAGGGATGTCTTTGTCCTTTGCACTTTCATGCCTGGAAACACACCCTGGATGTCTAAGCAGCCACCTCATGACTCTGAGAATAGAAGTGCTAGGCTAAAGATGATGGGGGCTGACAAGCAAGAAGCAGTCCAGGTTTGGAGGACCCCCTGACACAGGGACTCCAGTCATGGAGGGCCTACTTTGAGACTTCTAGACTTCTTGTGTTAAACAAAATTCACCACCAACCAGTACTCCGATTTGATTAAGCAGGGGACCACCAACTGTGGCCTGTGGGCCAAATGTGGAGCCTGAATGACTCAAGTTTTATTGTCACACAGTCACCACTGCTGAGTGAAGCATTATCTATGGCCAATTTCATGCAGCAGAACTGGACAGTTGTGGCAGAGACTGAAGAAGCTGCAAAAGCTACAATATTTGCTGTCGGGCTCTTTACAAAAAAGGTTTGCCAACCCCTGGATTAAGTCACTATAGTTAGGTTTTTGTTCTGTGCACCCACATTCAATCCTAATTGCAACATAGCCAGTCATGGAAAATTCCCAGTAAGTGAAGAATAAAAATGTTTGCTCTCTTACTCAATACATCAAGCCCCACCATGGGCCAGATCCTATGTGATGTGCTAGACATACAGAAGTAAATACGGTTCCTGACTCCTGTGGAATCAGCCATCTTTGGAGATAGCAACATACTAATAGCTTTTAAAAGAATCACATATAATTATAAGTGCTAGGGGAAAATACAGGATGCTATATAAACATGTAATTGGGGAACCTAACGTACTCTGGAAGAGTTAGGGAAATTGTTTGAAAAGGTAACAGTTGGGGCTTCCGTGGTGGTCCAAAGGTTAAGACTCTGCACTTCCAAAACTGAGGGTACAAATTCGACCCCTGGTCGGGGAATTAAGAGTCCACATGCTGTGTAGCCCAGTTTAAAAAAAAAAAAAAATTTAAAGTATACATTGAAAACAAACAAATAAATAAGTAAATTCACCCACTTAAAAAAAAAAAGTTACAGTTGCCCATGTTTCTTCATAAAACTGCTCCATTCACCCAGCTGCTAGTCACACATCAGCTACTCCTTGGTGGAGATTTAGTTCCTTTTCAAAGCTCCACTGCAACACTATTTTATAACAGCAGCTAGAGCACACTCAAAGGAAACCCAGAGTTTGAAAAGGTATCTCTCTAGAAAAAAAATCTTTTTGTGACTTAACACTTTCATATGAGTGTGAGTTAAGTCCAGTCAATGGTTTTTCAAGAGGAAAAACCATTGGGGCATCTCTACCCAATAAACAATTTAATCTTCAATGTAATTTTTGTCAAGCCACCCACACTTGTCATCTTACCATGGGCACCCAACAGTCCCGGAGAACTGCCCTGGAATGACTTCTAGAGAAAAGAGACTACTGTGTGATAGGAAAGCAAGCGTAAGTGATGTTTTCCAAAACACATTAATTCAGAAGATTCACGTAGTATTTGACAGTAAAGCACCAACAAATATAAAAGCTGTAATTCCAGAATGCAGTCCAATGAGGATGAGAAATGCAAGATCCCCCAAATTTTCACATCTGGAATGGAGAGGCATGAAGGGCCTTTTAGAGAAATCAGCTCAAACCTTACATTCTAATGCTTTGAAAACACTGCCACTTGGAGGGGATCTGATTAGGTTCTCTAATTGCTTTGGCACCCTTCCCTCATTCCTCTTCAGCTGCTTTGCTCAACAATGTATTAGAAGGGCAAGGAGGTTCCAGTGTTCTCGTCCTCAGCCTTCTAACTCTGGATTTCTAAGCACAAAACTGTCTGGTAAACAGTTAACAATGCTTTTCTTTAGTTGGATTACAGAACAACGCAACTGATTTTATTAGGTACTCTAAACAAGATCAAAAATAACTGTGCCATTTTATGCACTGGGTTCTGATCTATTGCTTTTACGTTCGTTACTGCATTTTATTTACATAGCATCTTTCAAAAAATGGGTAGTTTTCCCTATTTTACAGATAAGGAAAGAAAAGCGCACAGAGGTCTAGCTTGCACAGAATGACACAATGAAACGTGCTGAGCAAGGACGCAGAGCTGGCTCGTCCGATTCAGAAACTCCACGCCTCACCAATTCTACATCCAGACGCTCCTCCATAAGCTTCAGGCAAGACCCGCCCTACTCGGTGAGGCATCAGCTCCAACTCCAGGAATCCAAAAGTGGGCAAGGAAACTGAGGAAGAAGAGAAAAATTCTGCTTTCTTTTCTCTCTCAAGAAGTTTCTGGACTGCTGCTTTTTGGTCTAACCACCACCACCATAATTTTGGCCAAAAGCAATGTGATCAGCCACATTTATAGAGAACTGTGTTAGGGCTGTGCTAGGGACCTGCCACAACAGAAGAAAAATCGGCTGGGAGACAAAGTCCAGGAAATAAGAAAGATTCTGAAGGGATATTTCACCTCCCTGATATCAAAGAAGACCTGAAAACTGAAGAGAAAAAAAAAAAAAAAAAAGGCTCTGAGCTCCAGAAAACCCTTGGGAGTAACACTGGAGCCAAATCTATTATAACATAGGCAGCACCCTCTGCTTATACTCACTCATCCACTAACTCAGCTGCAGTCCCCAAGAGTCAATGAAAAGGATTTCCTCTAGGAGGAAATAGCCAAATGTGAATCAAAAACCTAAGACACTAGGTGGCTTGGCAAGTAACCTGTCCATCTGTCCCTATATCTCTCAAAGAGGCAGAGGAGAGAAAACATGCAACATAGCAGAAAAGTAGCAGACTGGGGCTGGCAGGCTAGCTCTTGTCCCAGTGACCTGTGAGTCTGTTCACGGCACAATGATGATTTATACCAACAAGCATGAACACATGCACTGCTGGACTTAGTCCAAAAAAAAAAAAAAAAAAAAACAACTGATAAAGAACGAAGGAAATGGAGAACAAAGTGCCAAACATGTGAAGATAAAACCTCATCAGAATCACGGAGGCACACCCTGGGTATCACAATCGTTGAACGCACACCTCAGGAAACAGGTGAGGGGACCAAAATTGAGGCCGTGGAGCTGGAAGGAATGACTCCGATGGCACCTGGACCAAAACAAGGCAGCAAGTAAGGGGGACACTGCTAGCTGTGAAATCTACCACAGGGTGGTTCATTTTCACAACAGGGAAGAGTTTATTAGACCTGCAAGGATAGACAGAGGCAGAAACACAGGGAAGGAAGGAAGGAAGGAGCATTTAAGGTGCCTGAAATGGTGAAAATCGTGAGAAAAGGTAAGGAAGTCAGCTAGTCCATGACTCACATGCGCAAAGGGTCACAAATTTGGGCTTTTAATGTTCTCTCCAAATGAGATTTAGCCTCCGTGACAGAGACACCAAGACAGGATGGAATCCAATCCTTCATCAAAGAAATCTAACCTTCAGCACCCTGACTGGATCATATCATCTGAACACATCATAAGTAGTACTTCGGATAAATCACGTGAGTCCCCCTATTATATTATATGCATTATATGTTGTGCGCATGTGCAAACATTAACTTACTTAATGTAAACGTTAAAAAGATAAGGGAAATATCCTAAATCTGTATTTGCATTATGTACATGTACATCATGGGCCTTGGAGCAATAAAAAGTAGTCCAGGTTCTCTCTTCTGAGAGATCCTACTTTCAAACATGTGTGTGAAAGAGACACAATATTAGAAACATTTAAAGGAATATACGGGCTTCCCTCTGGCTCAGACGGCAAATAATCCGCCTGCAATGTGGAAAACCTGGGTTTGATCCCTGGGTTGGGAAGATCCCCTGGAGAAAGTCATGGCAACCCACTCTGGTATTCTTGCCTGGAGGATCCCCATGGACAAGAGGAGCCTGGTGGGCTCCAGTCCATGGGGTCGCAAAGAGTCAGACACGACTGAGTGACTAAACACACAGCTAAGGGATGTACAGTAGATTCAGATGAAGAGAAACCAGAAGGAAAACCAAAGGGAATAGACCAACATCTAGATGCTCTGGGACCATCAAAGCGAGACAACAGAAAGACACAGAAGTCTGCTCAAAGGGGGCTGCAAAGTGACTGCACACACAACTGCATATGCAGATGGAAACATCAGATGTACAAATCACTTGGCTGATGTGGAGGACAGAACACAACAACTATTACAGAAGGAAGGACAAGGTCATGCAGCTAAAAGCAATAATAGAGGCACAATTTGCAAAAGAGACAATGGGTACGGGCGGGGATGCCACTGTGAAGACAAAAGACGTCGAAGCAGGCAGAGAGGACTACTTCTGGTAGATGGGACTGAGGGATTGTTGAGAAATGCCTGCAATGTAATAAATCTGAAATTATTTCAGCTTCTAAATTGCCATCAGTTAGATGAAGGCGGCAGAAAGTAATTTGAAAAGCTGGTACAGTCACATCACAGGGACTTAAGACTAAGTACCCCCAAGGCGCTTGGAAACCTACAAACACTATTTCAGAGATTCCGAAGGACTGGGAAAGCCCCAGAAGCCTGGGAGAGGTGGGGAAGGGTCAGGAAGCACCCCTCAAAAACAATGAGCCAAGTAAGTAAAACTGCTCTTCTTCCCCTCCATGCCAGGCAGATATGGAGAGGACACATCTTTTAGCCAGCACCCTGAGAGGAACAAGTTACCAGGCAACAACCAACAGAGTTTGCTGGAGACTCGCCATGCCAGCCCCTCTGACCGAGTGACAGGTCAGGTGGATAAAGGGGAAATAAGAGATGTAATATTGTAGACTTCTGTTGGTCTCCTGATCCTGTCCCTGTGACATGCTCATCAACGGGCCAGGGAGATGCGAGGAGGCAGCCACACCCATCGGGTGGTTATCACTGGTGTGCTGTCAACCTGGGGACGCCTAACGAGTGACACTCCACAGGTGTCTACCTTGGCACCAGGATTATTTAATATCTCTATCATTGAGAGCTGAGAGAGCTTCCTGAGCCCAGAGAACCAGCCTGCAATCAAATCCCAGGGTCTCCCTATCGCTGTCCTCTATCACTACTTCTCTTATTACCCAAGATGTAGCCCTGTGTTTCATGTCTGCAGACTGAAGACAAAAATCTGGGCAGGTGACCGAACGCGGAGAGATGGATATGTACGCTGCAGAGCTGCCATCCAGGCAGACCCCTGCTGGGCGCACAGCCACTCAGCGTGGTTTTTTTGCTTCACTTATTGGCACATGACAGTGCACGCATACTCCAAGAAAGAAGATAAAATAATCCCAAGAGGCCTCAAACTCAGCGTGGACTCCGGGCTCCAAATCTCAGTCAGAAATCAGCTCACAGATCTACAACTGCAAAAATCTTCTCCAAGAGATAAGCTTTTAGAGATCCAGTTCTGAACATCATCTTATAGACTGCCATTTCTGAAGAAACAACTGATCCTGATTCAAGATTTCCAGGAAACACACAAAGGACCTCTCCAAGGCCCTAAGAAAGTAACAATGAGATCATCACTTAATTGGGCAGGGAAAAAACGAAAGGGTAAAACTGAACTTAACGCATATTCGTTTGACCTGGATTAGAAATAAAATTCCACTCTAAGAAGAAATTTTCAAAAAGTAGGTCCAAGAATGTGGCCATACAGTTCATCCTGTAGGGAACTCAGTTGATTCGGTCTCACGACTAGGCTCCCACCCGCTTCTAAGTCCCTCACTATAAACATTTACAAATTTCATCCCAGCATTAGTACTAAACAATATTCGTTAAGAATCCCACCAAAGTGCAACATGTAAGTAAATCAAACCTTTGATGCTCTATTTTGCAAATTTCATGGGCCACTAGGGATAATTAAAAGGGCAATTATATAAAGTTGGTGCAGTTTTGAGAAACAAATGACATTTTCTGCTTTAAAGCACTTGATAATTTGATATTTTGCTATTAGGGCCATCATGTGTACTTTTATAGACAGGCAGCCAAATAAACAATAAATGTTCCTTAACAGCCTCTAATGATTGTTTTTGCCCACTGATATCCCTCACCATTCCTGTCCATAAATCATATGCCAAGAGATTAAGGTAAAGATAATGAAAAAGTATTAGAAAACCATTAAGCTAGAGGGGAAAGGAAAAATAAGGCTAAAAGCATGGCTTTTCTTCTGGGCTTTCTGCAATGACACCCAGCGAAGTCTGAGCTTCTAAGTGTGAGAGTGGGGCTGCGTTTGTCCCAGCGTTTAACCACCGCTCAGAAGCCAGCAAAGTACATTACAGCTCATGAAAAATACAGCGAAGAGACTGCTAGTGGCAGAGGCATTTAACTTCCTTGTTAGCAGCCTCCCCCAAGTGGCACTTTTTCACCGGCAAGTTGTTTATTATGTTCGGTGCCAGGCAAAACTGATTAAATGGGGCTCTTAAGAATCAAAGCGTTATAAATTCATAGAAATACAGCAAGCAATAAATTCCATGGAATTAAAAGCTTACTAGTGCTATTAGCATTTCAGGATGTTTGAATTGTTAATACTGATGTGCAAAAATGATGTGCCTCTAAGACAAGGCAGACAGAGGCAACAGAGGCAAGCAGCTCTGGATGTTTTTTTTAATCAAAGTGGCACTGGGACTTGGCAGTTGCTGGAGCCACAGGAATGGAGGAGTGGAATAATCACCCCCCACATTGTCACCTGCCCTAAAAAGTCAATCGCACCTCAGAAGAGGGAAGGCACCAAGTAAAGGTTTACCCCCAGAGGGGAAACGAGAGTAAAAATATCATGCAAAGGATGTATGCTTTCAATGAATGGAAATTCCATCTGAACAGTGAAGGAGGAGAGCTTTATCTTGGTACCTGGTCTTAGCAGGGATGGGGCCTAGTGTGTTGTGATTGGTTGGATCTTTGTTTTCTCACAGAACAGGGAAGCCCAGATCAGAGGGTCTGGGCGTATTGCTGAACTGGCCAATAACTTTCCCCTGATTGTCCCATTTCATCTTCAACTTTTTCTGGGAGTTTTAAATGTGACAAGAGGCAAGTAATATTCTCCCAAATTCAAGACATAAAGTGGTAATTCTATTGCATCCATCTATTTACGGAATACTTTCTTCACACAGAAATGCATCTGAGGATCTTTCTCGACAAATACAAATGTAGGAGAATGAGAAAGAGAAAGAAAGAAAAAAAAACAGATGAGCGCTTCTCAAAGACAGATTTTTTGAAAAAAAGTGCAAGGATATGGTTGACTTCTTTTTTAGGAAAAAGAAAGAATTACTGTCCACAAATAAAGTGTGATCACTTAAAAACGCAACTTAAGAAAGAATATACTCAAATCCAGAATTACCAAAATTTAGGGGGGGGGGAAGCAAGCTGTCAATCTAGATAGGTACCCAAAACATCAATTCATCCATTCCAGAGATGGCCAAAAAAGTACTATTTTCTAACATATCAAGAAAACTTAATTCCTTTGATAAAAGACCCACACGTGTAATAGAATCTACTGACAGATCACTGGTACATGTGATTATCTCTGGGGCTATGTTCCACGTGCGGCTGTAACATTTATACTCACTGAAGCTGTCTGCGGCTTCCCCACAGAGAGACAGAGCCTGCTCATGGACCAAAAAATAGAAAGGAGACAAAGAGGAAAACCCATACAGAGAAAAACTCATATCCATTAATGTGCTTTCACTGGGCTTAAGTCCAAAGCCAGGCATCGTTACAGGAGCATCGTCTTACTAGGTGTCTGCCTCATTAACACTGCAGTTCCTAAGGGTTCTTTCTGCCTCTAAGACAAGGCCTACTATGTGTGGAACCTGGACAAGGGAGATGAATACATCTAACACATCGTTCTTGTACTCAAGGAAGCCTAGGAGTCTCACTGGGGAAATCATCAGTTATAAAGCACCTATTATATATTCTAGATCAGGAATCAAAAGATTCTTAAAAGACAAGTTTTCTACCCACTGGGATTTTAGAGTGACTTTAAGATAAGGAATACACCCCCAAAATAACCCCTGAACAAGGCAGTACTGTATCAGACAACATTCTATACACAATGAATAATGGTTTTTTTTGTGTGCAATAGAGTCTCCCAATTCTGACAGTGAAGAATAAAAACCTTGACAAATATATCACAGGGGAAAATTTATATAACAGTGAAAAATAATATGCATAATTTGCTCCTGCCTCAGCATCATGGGTGAATGAACCACACTGTCCACATGAGCTAAGTATAAAGACTGCATCCGACAGCTGCAAACAGAAACCAATCTGGTCCTCGACTCCAGGGGTCTCACAATATGCAAGGTGGGGGTGGGGTGGGGGGGGCGGGGGGACAAGCAGCAATGCGAATCCTGAGGAACAGCAGAGAAGACCTGGAAGTTACCATGTCTGTGTTCCACATTAATGCCCACCACCCCTGTTTCATTTTCTCACACAGGTGTCCATGCCTTGTTCCCCTTCAAAACCAGAAACTCCCCCTACATCCTTCATTCCCACTGATCAACAAACCCTCTGATCTTAATAAGCTGCACTCAAGTGCTATACCAAAGAGAAGACACTTACACTGTCAGCTTCTGACAACTCTCTGAGGTGAAGAACTCTGCCCATTATTAAAGGGCTTACCTTGGTGCATTTTGTGCCTAGGATTTGGCATCAATGGAGCACAGTCTTCCCAACTTTCAGGCTGATAGCCTTTAAAGGGTGTCATTTCCCAGACTGCTGAGGAAGGGCTCAGTTCTAGTTTACTTCTGAATGTGGAGCCAACTGCTTCACGGCCATGGTTTCCTTGGTTTGGCAGATGTAGTACCTGCAGAAAGGAACTTGCTCGGCTCCTCGGCCCTGCAGAGTCTCCTCCATTCTCACTAAATACAAATTAGAACCCAATACAGATGAAGACTAATGGAAAGCCACACACCCATGGGTACAGATTTGCCTCCCTCTGTGGTCCATAGGGTCGCACAGAGTTGGGCACGACTGAAGCGACTTAGCATGCATGCATGTATTGGAGAAGGACATGGCAACCCACTCCAGTGTTCTTGCCTGGAGAATCCCAGGAACAGAGGAGCCTGGTAGGCTGCTGTCCATAGGGTCGCAGAGTCACACACGACTGATGCAACTTAGCAGGCGTGCATGTGGTATTTGATCCCCTCTGCTGTAGAAGGAACAGAGATGGTGAGGTGCACATCCTTCTGGACTTATGTGATTCCCCTAAGAATGGCCAGATTCAGGTCTGTGAGAAGGACAAGAGAGAATCCACTCAGGTCCAAGACTGAGCTGTGCTCAAGCTCAGATCCCAGAATTATCTGCCATGAGGTGCTGGGATGCACCGGGAGGACCAACCATCAAATGATGCTTTGCTTCCCACTTGCCATGATCTTCCTTCATGCACATCTGGCTCACCCCAAGTGCCTGACCCTCAAACCATCGTAACAAAATTTGACCCTATTGATTTGATACATGCCCAGGCCATCTCCCTTCCTCCTAACTACTTTGGCCACAAATCACATTGCTTTCCTCTCTCCTCTGATCTCCTTGCCTTCGTAAGGTTCAAGACTACTGCACTGTGTTTCCTAGCACAAAAGTTGGCTGATATTTTCCTGCTGAATCCACAGCCCTTCAGTCTTCCTTGAACGTAGCCCGATACTGCCTGTATGACTGCAGTAGCTGGGAACAAAGTTTCTGATGACAAAGTCTGTCCTTGAAATGCAAACCGTTTGCTAGAGGGCTTGACAATAGGGCACTAATTGTGTGGCCAAGACAATGAGCAAAAAAAGGGATCTGGGGAAAAGACAGAAGTAAGTAACACGCAGAGTAAGAAATGTCTCTGCCAAATGAGGGCAAAGAAATAAAATGTTGCAATAATATTCTAAGGATGAGTGCTTACTACAGAAGGTCTGATGCAGGTTGGTGATGGTGGCCTCAAGATGACAAGAAGACGGTGCACTGGCCATTCTGAAGCCTGATAAGCAGAATTTGATGAAAATTAGAACTGTCTGCTCTGTGGCATCTTATACTGGAATGCCTTCAGCCTCGTTCTCGGACCTGTCTGCACGCAAAACTTCTTCCCACAGAAGGCTTCATGTCAGGGTCACCTCTTTCACTAGTCTCTCACCAATATTCCCAGGCAGAGATGAGCCCGCCTCAGAATTCCTTTGAGTCTAGCATTTCACATCAGAAAGGGTTCCCACATGAACTTCTGTACCTTCCCTAACAGGGTGTAAACTCCCCAAAACCTGTGCAAGAATTTTATTCATCTTAGTGTCTCCTGGCCTAGAGAATCAGGAATAGAGGAGGAGCTTGGTATTGATCAGTTTCAATGAAACTGCCAAAAGCAAATCAACCTGCAATATCCCCAGCCCCCAACCCCACCCTCACCCAACCCCCATCCCCATCCCCACCCAACCTCCATCCCCATCCCCACCCCCGCAGAAGCACTGGAACCACAAGAAGGCTTGAGAACAAATGCCTGAGGGTTAGGGTTAGGGGCTGCCGTCTCTGGGGTCGCACAGAGTTGGACATGACTGAAGCGACTTGGCAGCAGCAGCAGCAGACACCCAAAGAGACCTTCCCTGCTGCCCTGGGAGCTGAGAGGTTGCAAAGATGGAGCTACAGGGGGGTACTCGCCTCCCAGGAAGGGGAGTCCCATTAACAAATGGGGTCAATTCAGAAGAAAGCGGAGGGGAGACATGAGAAATATAAAGATGAGGCTTTAGGGCTTAGATTGAGCCTCAACAGGTCTATTCAGTTATGCTGTCAAATACAGTCTCCTTTTGCTTAAGTCTGTATGGATAGGCAGCGTCTTAGCAACATGCAACTTTAAAAAAAAAAAACAAAACTATTCTATAAGATACTTAAATAGTAGAAGTCAATAACACAAACAAGAATTATACATGTGACAAGCCATGCAGAGCTGGGAATCCAGAGTGAGGACATGGTTGATTTGGGCTGAATCAACGGTTTCTTATCACTAGGTTTTGAAATCAATCAGCAATCACACCTGATTTTCACATTTACTAAAAGCAAAGATTTTAAAAAATATCATCAAAACCCAGTATCTGATCCTTTCTCGCAGAGCTTGCTGCCCTTTAGGTAATAACACTTTGGCCTCCTGGAACAACTATGTTCAAAAGGGTACTCAACTCATACGTGTATAATCAAATAGCACAAACAGGGTAAATAGGGACTATAAATTCCATCTGTGCCAACCACCAATTTCCCTTCCCAAAGGCAATCAGTGTTACCAATATCTTGTCTCTCTCTTCCAAAAATATTCTATATAGACACAATAATAGCATTCCGTGTGTGTATCTTTTTTATGCCTTCTACCCAAAGACTAGCATATTTACCCTCAAGTCACTTAAGATATTTTACAGATATTTTCACATGAGCACATACGGGTCTGCATCCTTTTTTGCTAGCTGCAGAGCACAGTCCCCATGTATTTCCCACCCTCACCCCACGCATAGACCATAGACTCTTTATCTCCTGTCAAACACTGAGGGAATTCCGTTACTTTTGCCCTCACAACAATGCTGCAAGTTATTTGCCTGTACACAGGCCTTTGATCAGCTGGGTGAATATAAATCCCAAGAAGCAACAGCTGATTTTTACTACTACATGTGTAAACTTAAGAGTCTGCAACCCTGCCAGTTGGAAAAATAAATCTCCATCACCTTTCACACACCCTCTACCAACACTTTCCTTTTCCTGGCTTCCATCTGATAGGATCAGATGCTCAGATGCCCCCAAGGAACACTGGAAACAAAAAGAGCACAATTCTGGAATACCAGCTAAGAGTCTCTGCAGAATATCCCAAAGAACCTGGTAAAATATTTCGCCACTCAGTTTGTAAAAAATTAATGTATTTTATAGACCTGTTAGAAAACGCTATTGGCCTACGCCGATGGTATGTGTGAGGGCTCTGAGTCCACTCCACGTCCCTGGAGTTCCATGTGGTGTGATCATAAGTCCAGGTCCCTGGAAGTAGGACAAGTGGTCCCCCATCCTCTCACACTTATTCTTTCTGCGTTTTCCCCCTGTCTTTTCCCACCTTTAACATAGCTTGGAGTATTCTTTCAGCCTGTTTTCCTCCAGTCTAATTATTCTTTAATTTCAAATAATATAATAACTTTGACATTTTCATTTCTAGTTAAACCTTGATAATTTGCACAAATGATGGGTAGACACAGCACAAATTAGCAAGCCTGAAAAATCAGCAAACATAAAAAAAGCCAATGATTAAAGAGAAATCAAATAGGTGCATTATGAAATACACATTTATTTTTAAAAGCAAATCCCTCAGACTTGTGAGGAAATATGGAGCAGTGATACTTGGCTGCTTTCTAATACTCTCTCTTTTCTAAGCTATAGGGTTACTTTTTTCTCCCCACATGGTCTCCAGCAGTGATATTTTCTGAACGAAATATCAGAGCACATGGTAAGCCTAAATGTTTCTGAGTAACTACTACATGATTCCAAAGACAGTCCATGGGTTCAGTTTTGCTCCTGCAAGAATTTCTGAACTCTCTGGTTACAGGAGAGAAAAAACACACTATCTTAGTCCACTGAGGTGGCTATAATAGAATAACATAGACCTGGTGGCTTATAAACAACAGAAATTTCTCAGTTTTGGAGCCTGGGAAATTATAGATCAAGGTGTCAGCAGAACTGGTGCCTGGTGAGGATGTACTTTCTGGTTCAGAAAGGATCTTCTATGTCCTCACATGGTAGGAAAGGGTGACAGATCTGTCTGATAACCTCTTTTAAAGGGCACTAATCTCATTCAAGAGGGCTCCACGCCCCCATGACACATTCACCCCTCCCCAAGTTCCCACCTCCAAACACTATGACGTCAGGTGGAAGGACTGAATACATGAATTTGAGTAGAACACAAACATTCAGTCTACAACATAAATGAAAGTGGTTCCAACCTGAACAACCAAAGATGTTTCCAACCCAAACTTGACACTGCTCTAGTTTATATGCTTACTGTCTCCCTCTGTAAGGCCATACCAGCGGGAATGCAGCCTGTGGCCTACAGAGCTCTGTTCTCAGGGTCTCGATTTGTGCCTGGCACACAGCAACACACGTCTTGTGTGCACATGCCCATCAAGAGCATGGAATCTTTTCCTCGTCTCCGTGAGCATGGACTGGCAGTGCTTTGACAAATGCAAAGGAGTGACTAGTGCTATGCCAGGTCTGGGCCTAGACCCTGAGAAACCTGGCAGTGTCCTATTTCATGCTAAGTCTATCATGATGGTGCAGTCAACCTGAGAGCCAAGTCATGGCCAGGGCCAAGTGTCAAGTGTAGACATGAAAGCCATGCTGAATGTTCCAGTCAAAGCTAAGCTCCCAGGTGAATACACTCCTGAGTCAGCACCACACAGAGCAGAGAAAAACCACCCCTGCTAAGCCCTGCAGAGGAGAAGGAAATCAGTCCTGAATATTCATTGGAAGGACTGATGCTGAACTCGAAGCTCCAATACTTTGGCCACCTGATGTGAAGAGCTTACTCAGTAGGAGAGACCCTGACGCTAGGAAGGATTGAAGGCAGGAGGAGAAGGGGACAACAGAAAACAAGAAGGCTGGATGGCATCACTGACTCAATGGACATGAGTTTGAGCAAGCTCCAGGAGATGGTGAAGGACAGAAAGCCTGTGTGCTGCAGTCCACAGCGTTGCAAAGAGGTGGACATGACCGAGCAACTGAACAATGACAGCAACAAGCCCTCCCCAAACAGAAGCATCCTGCACCAATGGATGCTGCTTAAGCCAGTTTCAGGTGAGTTTGTGATGCATCCATAAATAAGTGAAGCAGAAACGCTCATGATTTGTTAAGACTCAGTAACTGCACACTTTCTTGTTTTCTGTATCTACTGCCCGCTGCCCCTAGGTGTTCTTAAGACGTCACAGAGTGATCTTCCCAAAACACAAATGTGACCATGTTCTCCATCCCTCTAATCCCACCCCACCCCATCTCCCATACCCCACACTACAAACACAAGCAAACAAAATTGCTTTTAAAAGCACAGATCCATGGATATTCTGCCTGTAACCTGCATCCTTGGCTGCATACTCAGGCTACACCTTCTCCACATGGCCAGAACCTTCCACATACCGCAGTCCACCTCGACACACGGGACATGATGTTTCTTTTCTTTGGCTCCCCAATAACCTCCACCCTTTTGCTCTTTCTCCAGATCTCATTTTAACCATTATTTCTCCTGGAAGCCCTCCCTGAACTTCCTGACAAGGGCAAGTCCCTCAAACGTAGACTCTCAAAGCATCACGTACCTCCATTTCTTAGTCCTCATCAGAATAGTTTTTATCAGCTCCCATTAGTCTGCATGAGGCTGCAACTGTGTTGTTTTTGGCTCACTCCTATAAACTCAGCAAAAAAACCCTGTGTTGGCACATACGAGAAACTCAAATATGTGTTGGAAGAGTGAATAAATGCATAGTACGGTTACCTGGACTGCCTACTTCACATCCTGGCCACACCATATTGTAAGGTTGTGACCTCGGGCATGCCAGATGGACGGCTGGCCACCTCTCTATGCCCATCTTCCTTCATCTGGTGAAAACAGTGGCATTTACCTAAAAGCCAGGTTTTTCTGAAGTTTAAATAAAATTACATGTAACAACATTTAGCCCAGCACCTGACATGTAGCAAATATTCAATAATTAGCTATGACTATTACGTCATTTACTATTATTCCCATTTCTCACTGTAAGGAAAAGTCCTAAATTGCAAAGTAACAGGAGATATTCTCTCTGACCTTCTACCACCTTTGATCCCTTTAAGAGCACAGAAGCCCTGTACATTATGCTAAGCTAAGCTATAATGGGCCACAGAATCTCATTGCCAAGCTGGCCTCCAACAGAAAACACCTAGACTGCCTCCTTCATGGTCCTTACAAGAGCTCCTCTCAGGAAGGCTATTAAATAAAGCTGATTAAACAAACTGCCAACAAATAAATTAACAAATACACAGCTCTTCTTTCTTAAATGTCTTACAGGTATTTAATGAGGATCACTGTTACTCTTGATAGATATATAAACTGATATTATTCTTCTAAGAAAACAACTGAAAACAGATATAACATTTTCAATATATATCAATGTCTATCAATCTATCTAAATATGTATACATTCAATCTAGCATTTCCCAGTCTGGTACTTTGCTTTGTGTCAGTGCTTCTCAACTAGGGCGGTTTTGCCTCACAGGGGACCCATGGCAATGTCCAGGAATGCTTCTGATTGTTGCATGTGGGGGTAGGAAGTGGGTACAAACAGGGACAGATGTGCTGCTGACATCTAGTGAGTGGAGGCCAGGAAGGCAGATAAACATCCCACAATGGATAACAAAGTATCCTACAACAAAGAATGATCCAGACCAAAATGCCCACAATTCTCTAGTTGGGAAACCCTATACCAAGGAAATAATCAGATGGGCTTGCAAAAATGAATATACAAGCTTGATCACCAACACTACTGTGTACAACTCTACACATTCAACAAAGTAGGACAGGTTAAATAAACTATGATATATTGACACATAGCTACAAGGTGATGATGCTGCTGCCATATGTCAATTTCTACAGAAAGATATTGACAACATATTTTCATATTTTAAAAAGTAGGGAAAATGTAGCATTATTTTATTAAAAACTATCATGTGCCTGCCCCCAACTGCCAGAGAGGAGTATAATCTGTGAGCCATAAAAGTAATTTAAGCATTTCTAGTAGGTACCTTTCATAAGTAAAATGGAGCAAATTAATTTTAATAGTATATTTTATTTAATCCAATATATCTAAATACTATCATTTCAACATGTAAGAAATATCTAAACTTAAGAGATATTTTAGTCTCATTTTTCAACATCTAGTGTGGCTTTGACACTTTCAGCATGTGTCAGTTCAGACTAGCTACATTTCACTGCTCCAGACCTGCTGGTGGGAACTGGTTACCATACTGGACAGCCCAGGCGTGTTCAGTAACAAACAGGGAAAGAGTGAGATGTTTAGAAGGACTGTCTCCAAAGTGGTCCAGGCCCTGATCCTGGGGCGGAGGTTGGGGGTGTATATGAAGTAATGTTTACTTTCTCACTTTGGTTTTTCTTCCTCTTTGTTTTTATGAGAAGTACCATGTATAAGTACAGAAAAATCAAACTGTACGAAGTTTGAAGGAACAGAGAGAACCGCTCGTCAGGTGTCAAGAACACAAGGCAGCCCTTGCGGTAACCTCCCACATCTGTGCTAAAAATGACAGATTCTGGAGTTTTCAGGAAAAGGGCTTGCCACCATCTCCCCTGTGTGAACATCTATACACACACACACACACACACACACACACACATGCATGCCCTAGCAGGGTCAAGGTCATTCCAGCCAAGTGTATTCCAAACAGCCAACCCTCCACTCCCACATCTAAGTAGCTGGAAAGTTCACTTTCTCCCAGATAGACAGGAATTCCTGGTCCCTGACCTGCACACCCTCTTCCCCCTCTCCCTTCCCTCTTTCTCACTGGTCACGGACACAGAGAACACTCAGGGCAGTGTCTACAGAGGTTCCTCAGTGTGAAGTGCTGGGGACACGAGCCTAAGGCTCCTTTAATGCAGTCTCCATATTTAACGTCTGCAATAAAATCACGCCTGAGACAATGAATCTCAGCACAGCCCTGGAACATCTTTTCACACTATTTTGATCACACGGTTTAGGTTTCAAAAAGCTTGTGGGTCCCAGATCTCTCCATGTGAACTCAGGACTATCTAGGTGTCTATGGCCTGGACTTAGAAAACTGTAACACTTAGATGGAAGCTGCAGTATAGCTAAGAGGCTGCTTCCAAACCTACAAAAATCAGCTGGGTGGATCCCTTCGAATGGCCCCATTCCTCACCTGTGGATCCCAAGTGATAGATGAGAAGGAGAAGATGAGGATTTTTATACTGCTACCCTGAAATACTCAGAAACCATTTCCTTCTAAGAAGGACCTTAAAGATTTTGCTTTTCTTTTCTCTTTGGGACCAAGGGAAGGTATTAGGAAGCCTATCTCACTCCTATTTCCACTAGGCTCCCTGATAAAAACAGACATCTAAAAATCTTCTCATTATTTTAAAAATTAATCTAGAGAAAAATTATTAACATCCTTAACAACCTACTACATTCCATGCGCTATGCTCACAGTAAAACGAGCTGACATTACAGAACACTTGCTATATACCAAGCATTGCTCTAAGAACTTGTAACTTGCAGCAACTCAGTTTATCTTCCAAGTACCTCAGCAAGGGAGGTACTAGTTTAGTCCCTATTTTTTTAGATAAGGAAGGGGAAAAAAAGGCTTGGAAAGATCTGGTATTTCTCAACATCACAAAGCTGAAAAGTTGCAGGACAGGGCCCAAGTGCAGAACTCTAAAAAGGAACACTTAACTCAATGGTCCTTTCTGTGATCTTCATGGGCCTTTCACTGTCCCCTGTGAGGACCTATGAGTGAGCAAGTCAGAAACAGGCCCTAGATTGACACATCTTAAGTCAGACACAGCCTCTCCCAAACCGCGCTTCTTGGGGGTGAGAGTGGGGGGACATACTGGTTTGAAACAAAGAGCTACCCCTTCCTCACGTTAGCATCAGAAATGTTTATTTTTTCCATTTAAAACTGGTCATGTTTTGAACTGATGATGACAGCAAGCCAGCAAGCACCCAGACAGGAGCACAGGTTCCAAGGGCACTCTGGGCAGTGGGGAAAGCCAAAGGAGGGCCCAGTGGTCCTGGCCTGGGGCTTACCTGTCCTCCACCGGCCCTGAGTGCAGCAAGTCTTGAGGAGGAAGAGTGTACGTATGTGTGTGTGTGTGCGCGCATTTATTTTTAATCTGTAGATTCAGAGTTGAGGAGAACCAGTTTGTTGGGCTTACAGACTAACAGAGCAAACACCCGGGGCACGGGGTGTAACTGCCACTGCCCCACTCCCTTCTGCAGCTCAACTGTCGGCAACATTCCTACTAAACTGCAGGAAATGGGAGGGGCTCCCTGAAGCCCCCAGGGCTGTCCCCAGAATCTTACTGTTTAGCTGGACACAGCCATGCTTCTCTGGAAACTTCTGGAACCAAGCACCTGGAAGATACTAGCACACCGAGTGAAGGGACTAAAAGAAATGGACAGAAGCTTCACGGGCTGGGGAACACAGGCCCTACTATCCGAGGTGTGATAAGGCGGCTGGAGATAGGACCTGGCTGAACACTGTTTTTTGCTTTTTAATTTAACATGCTGACGATAACAGAGCATTAGCAGAAACAGTAAGATGAGTAGCAGCTAGTTGTTCTTACTGTGCTAAGTCCTTTATACAGATCTGTCAATTTCTGCTCACCATTAATCAGTGAAGTATATCCACCTCATTCACAGAAGAAGTTTCCTTTTTTGGTTTACAAAATATTCCCTGCTGCCCCCAATACCTCCAGGAATAAGTAAGCACTCAATAATTATTTACGGAATAAAGGAATAAACTCAGAGCATCAAAGTTTTTGAAAAGCTTGTGAGCCCCAGATCTCTCCACGGGACTTCCGGAGCATCAGAATGCCAATGGTCTGGTCTTACAGTATTTTACACTCAGATCTAAGCTACAACACAGCACTTGGTGAACTTACTCTGTACATTCTGGCATAAGAACCAATGATCAAGTAACATTCCAATGACAGGATCCCTTCTCTAGCTGCCCAGCACCTTGGATTCTCCATCCCTACTCCTACAAACCCTGACTGATTCCCAAGCTATGAAAATTTAAAAGAAGAAATATAAAGAGTCTCAAGAAACAAAACTTCTAGACTTCATTTGCAACAATAGACTTGAACAAGAGAAAAAATGAGGTATACTTTTTTTCTTCTACAACTTAAATGACAATAACAAAAAATACTGAAACTCGGTGTTGGCAAAATTGCAGTGAAATAAACATTCTGGTTCAGTATCAGCAGAAGAACAAATTGGTGCATTTTGAAATGTACAATGACAGCATATATAGAAAATCGGTAACAATTCCAAGACTTCTCTTATAGGAATTTGCCCCTATAGAATATATCTAAAGAAATTTCCCCCTGTAGACCATATCTAAAGAAATGGAAACTGATGAACATTTCTGCACATATATGCCCACTGTAACATATTACAGAAAAATTGGAAACAACTCCCACACTCAACACTGAAGAAGAATTAAATTTTGTTATATACAAAAAAATGATTAGTATGCAGTCATTTAAGATGTCTTCATGACATGGGAGAATGTTTACCATGTAATGCTAAACTTAAAAAAATACACAATTCTATATACTGCAGTTATGTTAAATATATGTACATCAAATGAAAAAAGAAACTATATGTTATTCCCAGAGTCAGGATTCTAGATTACTTTTACTTTTTTATTTGGTCAACTTTTCTACAATTCCCTATAGTGAGTTGGTTTTTATACTTGTAATCAGAAAAAAGAAAAAAAAAATGAAGCTCATAAGAACTGTCTATTTTATGTTCTATTACCACTAACATTATGAGAATTAAACTGATGAAGTGATATGACCCTTCCAGATGACAATTCTACATTGGTCTTTATGTATTTTTATCCTACTTAAGAAAATAAAGAGAGGATGTCAATCCCATTCCGGAACTAGGGGGAACAAGATTTCAGAGCTAAGCAGTTCCAATCAGTTATACGGTGTGAACTTCAAAAACAATGACCAACACATCTTACTGTTCTTTTCGTGTCTCAGTCTTTGGAAAAACACATGTGGCATGGGAGTGGCTCACTGGGATGATCAGTCAGACAGAGACACAGTGGACATCTAGATTCTCATGCTATGTAAAATACTCAACTATTTAAACTTTTCCCAGTAGTTGTCAACTGGCAGAAACATTTTAACATTACACACACACTCATTAAATATCCTTGTATAAAAATAAAGGACACAGAGAGGGAGAGAGAGGAAGGGGCAAGAAGGAATAAGAAGGAAGAGAAGGAAGGCGGCAGAAGAAAAGAAAGAAGGATGAGGAGGAAGGGGAAGGAGAGGTGGAAGCAGGAGAAGCTCTAGAAGCTTGAGCAGGAGGGGAGGAGAACATGAAAGTGGACATTTTCTCAAATAAACATATTTAGATGATCCTTTTCATATTTCATGTTTTTAAACATTTGTAAAGGCTATTAATTTCCCTACCATAGCTGGAAAAAGGAAAGTGCATTGGAAATGAAATTTAAGAAAGGGCCATCCACATAAAAAATACCTTTTGGTTTTCATCAAGTCTATTTTTTTTAACAGTGAACTTTTTAACAATGAAATTTTAATATTTCCACTTGTTTTTAATATTATATCATAAAAGGGAGGAAGAGGTATATTAAAAGAGACAAGGACTCCCAACATAGCTACAATTACACGGTTGATGGGGCAACATCATTTTCCTTCTCTGAGTCTTAGTTTCATCTCCAATAACTTATACAGACTGGACTAGAGAAGGCTAACGTTTCTTGGTTTTCTCTGAAGCTACGAATCTAAAGACTAGACGTGGGAATGGCTACAAAGGACAGAGATACACAGCTCAATTTCAGACACACAGTCAGCCTCCCAGGAACTCAATAAATATGTGTTGCCTAAACAATTAACGACAATACTGCTAAGGTCTGGCATGCAAGAAAACTTATTGTCTGGCATGCAAGAAAACTTAAAACTTTTATACTTTAAAAGCTGTCAAGACATTTGAGTTTTCCTGGGTAACCTGGACCAAAACTCAACTGAAACAAATTTTGGAGATACAAATCCAGACCAAGGAAATTCATGGCTGTTCTGGGAAAAGAGAAGGAATGATGGATGGGATAATACAACAACGAGAGGATGAATGGCTGCCCCTGGAAAGAATGCAAAGTTCCCTGCTCCCATGATGCAAATCAAGTTGCTAAAGTGAAAAAATATCAAGAGATGTTTCAGATCAGAAAAGAAAAATGTCGAGCAACTTAAAGTCCAGAAATGTTGAAATCAAATTTAATGCAAAATGTACCTCATTATGGAAAATACATGCGGTCGATGCTAGGGGCTGATTTCATGTGCCTCAGATTAATGTTAATAGTACTTAAAAGTAGAGGGAGAAACTGAGTGATAAGCTGCAATTCCAATATCATATTTATAAGACTAATTCAAGATACTGAGCTATCTTGAGACATCCTACACAGGCATCATCCTCCTCCTCCTCCTAAGTCGCTTCAGTCGTGTCCGACTCTGTGCGACCCCATTAGATGGCAGCCCACCAGGCTCCCCCGTCCCTGGGATTCTCCAGGCAAGAACACTGGAGTGGGTTGCCATTTCCTTCTCCAATGCATGAAAGTGGAAAGTGAAAGTGAAGTCGCTCAGTCGTGTCTGACTCTTAGTGACCCCATGGACTGCAGCCTACCAGGCTCCTCCATCCATGGGATTTTCCAGGCAAGAGTACTGGAGTGGGGTGCCATTGCCTTCTCCTACACAGGCATACTAGCCATTATTAATAACTGGAGGAAATCAGAAGACCCATCATTGCAGGAACAGATAACACAACAGTGGAAATCACCGAGGTACCCTAAAAGTAAGACTGAGATATAACAGTGATGTATCTATTCCAGGATATATCTGTCCCTAATGGGACAGGGAAGCCTGGAGTGCTGCAGTCCATGGGGTCACAAAGAGTTGGACATGACTGAGCGACTAAACTGGTAACAGTGATAACTTGGGAAAATACTCATGATACTTTAAGGGTAAGAGCAGGAAACAAAATAGTATATACAGTACGAGTACATATCAACAAATCTGTACATACAGAACGCTGCAGGCTGAAGATAAATGCTGAACTATTTAGATGAGGTCACCCATGAAAATTTTCTTCCTATATTTTCATGCTCTTCTAATTTCTTTTAATGCCATTTTATAATGAAAACAAATTGAGAAGTACATTCATCATCTTCCACAAAGAGGGGATATTCTTACCTCACCCAATACCCCCTTAATGGTAGTTAGTATCTAAATAGAGAAAATATAGGTTTTTCATTATTTTACCTATAATTTCCTAGATGCTCGAAGATTTGGGATCAGCCTAGAAATCTCGAAAATGTTCAACTGTTTCTGAATTTTTGAATGAGCCAGAATCTTTGATGCTCTTAGTTAATGTGAAAGACAGATGAACTCATCAAAGACTACCTATATTAGTATAAGGTAAAGGTAACAGACTCATGTGCCCCTCCTAGTACTTTACTAATCTAGAGACCAGGGTAACCACACCAAGCTCTGAGGTACTTTAGATGATTAAAGACTACATTTTAAGTTCAAGATTTAAGTTTACATCTCCTTTTACCCCTGCCTTTTATGCATATTTAATATCTAAACCACTGGATTAGAGATCTGATAGGGTTCCTTACTCTCCACCATCCCCCAGGAGATGTTGGGTCACCCTAGTTTATCTTTAGCAAGATCTTATTAGAGCAGTTGACCCAGAATCCCCCCTTACTCCTGATGTTTTCTTTCCAGAAACTTTTCAGCTACTGACCCCCTGCCACCCCCTAACTCTTTGGCTATAAATTCTCACTTGCCCATGCTGTATATAGAGGTGAGCTCAACATCTTCTCTCTCCTGTAAAATCTCACTGCAGTATTCCCTACACCTACCTGATGGTCCTGAAAGAAGTCCACCTTACCATCTTTAAAAAGTGAAATTAAAGAACTGTCTCCTTTCATACCATCAACCCTCACCCCACAGGCTTCCCTGTTTCTCTTAACGGCAGCCCGATCCTTTCAGAAGTTGCTTAAACCGAGAGTCCTCAGTCTTCTGACTTCTTTCTTAATTACTACAAACAATCCATCAGTTGATACTACCCCATTACTTAAGACAAAAATCTTGGGAGTCATCCACTATGTAACTGTTTTCAAACTTCACATCTATTTTACCAGGACTTCCTTGGATTCTTCCTGGATAAGTTCAAAATTTAAATATCAAACCACATGTGTTAAGATTTCACAAATTCCCACCACTTCCTACTGCCATCTTCATCCTGGCCATCAGATCTCACTGAGATTATTACAGTGGATTCCTAACACATCTCCCTGCCACTCACCTCACCCACCCACCATTTACTTTCAAAATAACTTCCAGAGTGATCCATTTAAAATGTGACTCAAATCCTGTCTCATCTCAAAGTCCATTCATGGCTCTCTACTTCACTAAGAGACTAAGAGTCCAATGAGCCTTAATGCCCTACTATGTCTGGCCATGTTATTTCTGGCCTTGTCCGCTACTACTCTTTCCCTTGGAAGACTTCACTTTTGCCACAGTAGCCAACTTAACTCTTTTTTAGAACATGCCTTCTTGGCTCAAATGCCTGTGCTTCAGTTAGACTTATCCTGGCTTTTTACAATTGCAATTCCTTCCCTCTGGCAATTTGACCTCCCTTACCGCCTATATTTTCTTCACCACACCTATCACCTCATATTTACTTATTATGTTTCCCTACCTGTCCACACCCCCTAGAGCCACAAGCAGAGGCCTTGTTGCGCTCACTGCTCTCTTCCCCACTGGCTTGAGCAAAACTGCCCAATAGAAATACAATGCCTGTCACGTATGTAATTGTAACCACACGTGAAAAGTAAAAAGAAACCTTGAAATTAATTTTAATATTTTACTTAATTCAATATATATAAATGATGCTCTAAAGAAGAGTTATTCAAATTGTTCACATTCATTTTTTCCATACAAATTCTTCAAAAGGCTTTGTGGATTTTAAGTTTATAGCACATAAGTTTGGGCTAACCACATTTCAAGGGCTCAATAGCTACATGTGGCCAGTGGTTTCAATATTGGACAGTGCAGATCTAGTCTATTGCACTTTTCTCTACTCTTTGCATACTTATCCTATTTATAATTTAAATTCTTGGGCAAAGTCCAGTGAATTGATTTCCTAACTCACAAATGGGTCCCAATATGCTCTTTGAAAATCACTGCTCTAAATATACTTTAAAGAATGTCACCTGTAATGAATGGTTTAGGACACTTCCTTTGGTCTCCAGGGGCTGCTCACAATCCTTTGAAAGAGATACTGACTTCCAGAAAAAAAGAGGCCTGGAGGAAAAAGTGAGGAAGTAAAGATCCATGCCAACCTATAAACTGAAATCATCACAGTCTATCCAATGATGCAAGATTTTAATTAAAAAAATATTTTTTTAATAATTCACTCCACTATCAGATAATTAACAAAACATCTAATTACCTTTAATTATACACCATATACCTGCTAATATACAAGATTCAAGGGAAAATCTGCATGATCTTCACACTTCAAAAAGAGCATGAAGACTTTAAGCTTTTCATTTTTCTCTCCCCTCACTCTCACCGCATGCAAAGGCCATGGACATACCAGTTCAGATCAAGGACAGAACAATGCAAACTTAAATGAGTAATTTCATTTGCCACTTATGAAACGTCCTACTCCCCAACAGACTTTTTAAAAGATACCATCAAATTTCAAATCCAGACTCGGCCCTGGGCAGAAGGTGTCAACTTTTAAAACAGACTCAAGGATTCTACCATTGGTACACCGTTCACTCATTAAGGTCCTAGATGTGACTAGATACTACAAAGTATGCAGTCAATGTTATCATACATGTGCTACCCTAAACAGAGTTTTGTTTTTGTGCATTTCTGAGCTTCAGATTTTCTCTGGGATTTTTGAATTGCCAAAGAAAGGTTAATACCTCCTACATCTCTGTTAAGTTGTTATGTTTTCAACTAAGCTGATAACTTCTTCTGAAGATGCTCAAGGTGGACAGTTTGGATATTTGTGCCCTTGGCAGATGAAAGAGCCAAAACATCATTTAAAAAAGATGACTAAAACCATGTGTTATTTATTTTTTTCGCTGTGCAAAATATGGCTACTTGATAACTGTTGCAAATATTGTCTTTACTACAAAACATGCCTTCATGTACATTTCAACAAGTGACTTCTGCTTGAAAACGAACTCTATTGAGCATATTTCTCTGGAAATCAATATTTAAAATTTTTTTCTTTGAAACGAACATTCAAGAGAGACAGCTCTTGTTTACAGAGTTACTTAGTTTAGCATTATGGTTAACAATGTTTAAAAACAGCTAACTTAAAATGCAAACATTTAAATTCTGAAGTTTAACTGTTGGGAGGCCAAGTCTATTTCTATGGAAATACAAACAACATGAAAAGAGTAATTTTCTCCCGATTCCATCCCTTGAGGGAATATTTCAGGGCACCATTTTGTTGGATTTAGGAGCAAGAACTCATATAACTCTGAGATTGTAAGAAAGTTAAAAATTTTAAAGCTTTGGATGAACTTTGAAAACATTATGCTATGGGAAAGGAGTCAGTCGCAAAAGGCCACGTATTGTATGATTCCATGTACATAAAATGTCCAGAAGAGGCAAAACTCTACTGATGGTATTTGTATTTGTTGCTGCCAGGGGTTGGGTTGAGGGGAGTAACTGCTAATGGGTATGGGGGTCTCTTTCCAGGGTGATGAAATTGTTCCAAAACTAAATTGTGATGATGGGTGCAAACTCTGAACATACTAAAAAACACTGAACAGTTCATTTCAAGTGTGTATGAATTATATCTCAATAAAGCTATTAACAAAAAATTAACAGGCTTGATAACATTCACCACAACACTGGCATGAAACACACAAGAAAATCAAATTAGTCTAGCACAGCTTTCAGATCATGGTCAAATACATAAAGCTCGGACACCCTGATCTCCCTGTTAGAGAACACTTTCACATAACCACCAGTATCTGCCCTTCTGAACACTTGTCATCATCACCACGCATAATGTCTGTCCTCCCCTTCGCTACATAAACTCTAGGAGGCCAGAGATGGAATCCTTCTCATGTAGTGCTATGATCCTAGCATCTGGCACACAGTCATCAATAAATACCTACAGCAATAATTGATGTATAGCATATGTAGTATATACATCTACATTATCTATGTTTGAATGAAGGAAGGAATGCAATATTGGGTTGGGCCAATTCAGCCAATCAAGTTGCTGGAGTGCTAAATGTCCCCTTAAATCTGTTCTCCAATTCTCCCAAGTTCCTGGCTACCCACCTAGAGGCATTCCCCAACAGCCACTGAAGCTTCTTGTGAAATGATCGCAGTCTAATCAATTAAATGTCAATGGATGTGATGTGTGCAATTTTTAAATCATTTGCTTCAAAGAAAATTGCTTGCCGTGGACTTCACTGTATTTCAACCATATAGATTAAGGACAAAGGCTCAAGGGAGGGAAGCACAAAAGAGAAAGAACCCATCCAGTCAAGCTAGACTGGCCAGATTATTAGATGAGATAGGGAAGTAAACTTCTATTTGATTTAAGCCATTGTATGCAAGAGTCTTTATATCAGCCTAGTCTTTACCCTGAGTGTTACAACCCAGGCATGGATAGGCTGAGGGTGAAGGGGAGATAAAATGGAGTTCACTGCCTAGCTAAAGTGACTGACTAGTCATTTCAGCCAGTGTGGTCAGCTGGTAGCTCAATGAAAACACTCTTTTCCAGTGTCTTTTATAACAACTTCCTGAACAGGCAAATGAGTCAAATGCTGAATGTTATAAAGAGGTCATTTTGAACGGATTTAACTCAGAATATTGTTGTCATTATGTAAAGTTTTAAATCACGTTAAATATATACTTTCAGAAGAACCAATGAATATATTGAAAATGGCTGGGTAGCTATTTTCAACTTTATTTGTAACCAAGAAATAATTTGTAACATGTAAGACACAATGAGTGAAGTATATAAAGATAACTTATAACTCTTTGATCTAACAAAAAATAGCTCAAATTGGGGGTAGAAGAAAAATTGAAATGATTACACATTCTTTTATATTTTCTTTCTTTTTTTTAACTTTCTCATCAACTAGTTGACTGTAAAACTGAACCAACACAAAATATGAAGCTTTAAGATGACCAGTGTTTAAAAATAACCATTTAACTGTCACCTATACAGGCTTTGTAATTATCATCAATTACTCCCAGTGCTAATCAGAACTGAATCAAAAACAATGAATTTCACAAATTGGATTTTAAGTTTTAGCAAAAGTCTATATGGGTGAATTGTGAATGTTTGGGGGAAGCAGGGAAAAAATGACACAGATACCTATATTAAACCACCAAATCAAGGCGGCCTTGACAGAATGACAAGAATATAATTGTGACCACAGCTGTCTTTTTAGCTCCAGTCTTGACATTTTACATGACCTTGGATAAGTTACTAATTCAATGTGATCAGTTTCCCAGTTTGTAAAGTGGGGATTATAATAATTACCAGCTACCTTTTAGGAATGCCAGCAACTAGATCCATTTTGTAAAGGGCTCAAACCTACTTGGAAGAAACTGTTAAACACTACTAAGTGGGATGACAGTTATTCATGCTCCTTCAGACTCTGAATCTCACTGTGAAAAAAGGCTTCCTTTGGTTTTCAGAATTTGCCTGGCCGCTTTCCTGCATATAACCAGTTGTTTCCAGAGTATCAGTGTAGGCACATTTACTTGTATTTATGCTGATGGTTAATGATTCCCAGATTCCATATTTGAGCATGGCAGTGACCGAGGAACTCCTGGCATCTGAAATCTACATCCTCTGCGTAATGCAGAAGATGGTGCTGGTTTCGTGATCATCACATCACTAAAGAGCGTGGTCTCTCTGTTTAAGGTTTATTCACTGGGAAGAAATACTAAGCATTCTGTCCAATTTTACACATATTTTTAAAGAGGTTATATTTTTAACAAATCTTTTTTTTTCCCCTTTATATGTAAGGATTAGTTTTCGAAGGATCCTTGAGTTTGATAAAAGGTAAAAAAAGTACACGCAGCTTATTATTTGTCTATATAACTTATTTCTAAGAAAATATAATGGAAAATGGAGTCAAACACAAACCAAACTTATATTGTTGAAGAAAAACAGTTAAATAATAAAATGTTAATAGGGAGCAGGAAAAATGATATTGACTTAAAAAAAAGTATCAACAACAAAAAGTTGAAGTTGTTAGGAAAAAAACTACCATTAAGCAAAAATTCTTACTCTGAGATTCCAAGCTGTCAAGACAAAAAGGATAATTAGATGAATGTGTTATTCAGTATCCTTTGTTTTATGAAAGAAGACAACAGAAGGACAAAATTTTTCTATGGTCCTGAAATTTGACAAGGGGTTCCTGACTTGCAGGATAGCATATACCATAATACACCATGTTCTTGACAGTACTTACAAAGAAGCATTTTTTTCTCCTTATGGACTACCTCTCTTAGTCAACAGTAATGACACATTCCTGGAAACTTTCTTTTCCCTCAAATATGCCCTTGACTCACAATATCTTTAACAATATCATGAAATTGGGAAAAATTATTCTATCCAAATTCAAACATTTTCAGGTTATGGGTGTAAGCATATTCATCATAAAGACATAAGCCAGGAGAAAAATAATTTATGCTTACAGATAAATTATAAATTTATCTGAATACATAAATTCGAATAAAACAATGAAAACCTACTAATTAAGTCCATTTTTGGAGCTGTAGGGATAACTCAATTCTCAAGGTAAATATTTTCTATTTTCAACCACTTTTTCAGCTTTAATCTTTAGTTTCATGAGAAACTTTTGCTACCAGCATGAAATGAGTCCAGCACCTGGCATGGATTTGAACAAGCAACACTCTGGTCTGAGATCTTGTAGGGATCACAGACAGTACACAATGTACATACAACTCAGCCGCCGAGGCACAGATGAAACAGCCCACACAACAGGAAACACTGGCTGGATGACCCTTTGCAGAAAAAAGTTGCAGATCCCTGAAACAGATGAAGATTGGGAAACTGGGAAGTGCTTTGCCAAAAAGTACTCTAGGTATGCCTTGATAACCTTAATTACTGGTTGGAATCACCCCTTCCCATCCTGGGACATCTGAAAGGTACTATATCCTCCTTGGAGGACAATTAGGAGCTTACCACACAGTTTAAATTAAACAACAAAGATGTTGAAATGAGGCAAGCTGGTTGGACTTTTCAGTCCAAACGAAATGTGCCAGAACGCAACTAGAAAAATAAATTCCTACTTTCATAATACCTTCTAGAACCCCCAAGCCCTGAGTAAGATTAAAAACAAGGCCAATCTAAGAATCTTCACATTATGAAAGTTTCACAAAAAACCTTGCTCAACTAAAAAGTAAAGAAGTCTGTATCTTACAAATTCATAAACTTTAAGTTAGCAAGATCTAAACAAAGGCTTTGTGCAACCAGGATGGCAAGTAACCTGTTTTAACACTGACACAAATCTACTTAGACAAATGGAAATACCACTGGACAAGATTCAAAAATAAAATGAAGACACTTGCTCCTTAAGAAACATCAGACTTAAAAATGACCTGCAAGATGAACTTGAGTGAGGTGACCCTTGCCTTCAATGGGGAGATACTTTGGGTATCAAAAAAAAAAACAAAAAAACAAATATGTAGCCTCCATAACCATTTTAACCAGAGTGGTTTGTTTTTTTTGTTGTTGTTTTTTTTTTAACCACTGCTCCCAAAAGTGAGTTTGAGAAAATTTAATTTAGCTTTAATTCATCAACCTACATTAGTCTCTCTGAAAACTTCTAATTTTAAAATCAAGTACTCATTTGATTTTCAAGTAAGGTCAAGAGAACAAGGCAGCTGAGCACTGACATCACAGGGACATGCCCCACGCCACACGGCAGTTACATCAACACGACGCGTTGCTATGGTGCCTGACTATTAATTTCTGAAAGAAGGTGATTATAAAGCCGCCAGATGAACATCCATCGGATGACACCACTTCAGCACAAAACACTGACATGCGTTACTCCTGTTTGCAGCATGTTAATTTTATGAATCACCACTTTTGTGATGTGAATATTCCTTCCTGACTTCAAAACTACCAAGTCAACTACCAAAAAAAAAAAAAAAAGGAGGTTAACTCCCATAAACAGGGGAAAAGTTTGATAATATTTAGAGGGAAAATGTGACTATGTGAACCATTTCTTAAGAGTAATCTTTTCTTTAAAGGCCTCCAAAAATACGCTACATATGTACTTACACAAATAAATACATGCAAATTTGATAATTAGGAGATCTGAAAAGAACTGAATTAAGATGCCGAGAAGGCAGTAGATAGAGTCCTTAACGTAATTCCACTAATTATATTTGCATTTACCTTTTTTGGCTTCTGCAAAGCAATCTTCTGTTACAGTCACCTCAAAAGGTCACTTCTTACCCTGAAAACAAAAGAGAATATCAAAAATCTGAATGTCGAGACAAAGCAGCAACCACCTATTTGCCTGGGAGAGACGCAAGATAAACAACGAAAGAACTTAATTTTATTTAATGGCAAAAGACACTTAGAGTTAATAAAAATCAGTGCCAAGACCTCCACTTACCAGACCATGTGCCTTTGAGCTCTTGAAGACAATAACAACAACTTGGATGTTGGAAAAGTCAAGGTGAAACATTTCACATTTTGCTTACGAACTCTTTCTCATCTTGTTGGTCTATCCATTTATTTCATGTGGAATAACCTGTGAGTCATAGGCCTTTGCTTTGGGAAACCAGACTGCTACTTGAACCTGTCTCTGTTTGGTTAACATTCACAACATCTCTAATTCATTAAAACAGACCCTCCCCCCGCCACCCACCCACCCTTGCAAGTGAGTTAGTTCTTATAGATAAGATGCTTTATGCCACTCTGGACCTTTCAAAATGAATAAAAGCACCACAATTTTCAGCTTGGGGAGGGGTTTGGGGGGTCATCAGTGGGTGAAAGCTGTTCTCACAGTGTTTTCCACTTACAATATATCTACCAGATCTACTCAGTTCAATAAAAACGGTTCATGTCAGATGAAATAAACAATTCAAATCAAGTTTCCTAAAACACAAAGAAAGCACAGAAGACATCTAACTCCTGCATCTGCATACTCCCTTATGCAAAACAGTGTATAAGCCTTTAAGAAACATTACAAGCTGCCTCTTTCTGCCCATGTAACTGGGATCAACATATGGCACAAGTGAAAAGAAAAACATTTGTTTATTAATTTAGATCAAGTTACTAACAGGGTACAGGATTCATTCCACATCAATTGACCAAATGCTCATATAATTTTTTTTAAGATGGTGAAATCATACCATTCTTTTACTGAAATGTTAATATCCTTTTGCTTACTCTTCAGAACAATATGTAATGAAGTAGTTTAAATTTTATACAGAATATATCTCTGCTCATCGCTCGGCTGTTGGCCCTGAATGTAGAAAGGCAAACATCATTGAGAAGAGTTAAATCCTATTTCACTAGGGCTAAAAATTTGAAAGTGGTACTTTGGTGTGTACTATCTTTCAGGAATTGATCGGAGGCCAATTTATGACATTTCCACAAGCAAGTGTATGCAGATTCTTGCCATTAAGATTGGGAAAAAATGCAGGCTCTGAGTGAAATCATAATTTTCATGTTTACTGTAAGAGGAAATTGGAGGTTTTCACCATAAATGTTCACCATTTGGGTGGGGGAAAACCCTAAGCTCTGGGACTTGAAATTACTATTTTGCAACCTGCCCCAAATCTTTTTGTTTTGACACAAAACAATTCAAATTGAAAATGAAAATCGTGTGCTTTACTGCTGAGGTGTGTCACCAGGGATTGGTTTCTCCAGGGATGAGAACTTGGTTAGAGGGCAAACGGTGATTTAAAAAAAAGAGAGAAAGCAGTGATGGTCCGGTCCTCGAGGTAATGCTGTGATCTACAGAGCCCCACCCCACGCCAATAAGAAGAGCTCATTAGACAAGAGGCAAGGAGACCATCTCTCACAAGAGCAATTTCCACTTCTACCACTCATCAGATCTTAAATGGAAAGTAAATGAACTCTGGCAGACCCTACTCAATTCAAGGCAAGAATGCCCTTCTCCCTCCCTTTTACTTGAGATGTTCTCCAACGTGTGCACTCTAAACTAATTTTCATGTTTGTCTATTAAGTTGCACCTATTTTTGCATGTTTGGCAGTTGGGTCTCTAGTATCAGACTTTGCAATGCAGATAAGATTGCATTGCAAAGATTATATAGGCCTGGTGTCCATGGGATTTTCCAGGCAAGAGTACTGGAGTGGGTTGCCATTGCCTCCTCCGGTACCTTATTAAAATTTAATTTTAAAAACTGCTGAAAATGCCTACTTTGAATAAAGTTATCTCGAGTGTTGTATTCAAACCTGCAGAACATTTCCAGGTAAGTACTGAGTCTGCTTCTCTACTTGCCTATCTACACAGATGGGTAAGTGAACACAGAGCCAAGGCATACGCTGGTTCCCCCTCACAGATCTGTAATGTTTCCCCAGAGGAAACAAAAGTTAATAATAACAATATCATGCAATTGACCCTCCCTCTTGTAATCACTAAAGTAATATAAATTTGGCTACATTTAATTTTTACTTAGACACAAAAAAACTGGGAGTGGAATACAAACCCTATTTTCCTCCATTTTGAAGTTCCAAAAATTTTAATATGTATTGTACATTTGACCACGCATTAATTTATTTCTGTTGATTTTAGTTTTTAGTATACATTAGCAAAGTAATCTAAAAGATATTTTTCCAGCTTTGCTGAGAAAAGATTAATAGTTCAACAGCTGTTTGCCATCATGCTAAATTAAATGAAATATGTCAATATAACAGACAAGAAAATTAGGGAGTAGTACTGGGGTCTGAGTCTGTATCATTACTAGCCTAGAAGAATCAGACATCAACAACTAGGAGAAAAATCTGTATTTCATTTTTTCAAAAACATAAAACTTCCGTTTCCAAAACTGCTATTTAAAAAAAAAAACAACAACACTATGCCTCATTAAATATATCAAATACATATCTGCATGTTTACCAGCAGCACAGGCACCAAAACTAAAATAAAATTATTAGGTAATGCTTTTAAGTTTAAAAAAAAGAGAGATAAAAGAAAAATATTGCCCTCCAGCCCACTTGTCAGCTCTCAAAAGAGTCAGAAAAATAAATTTCATTTTTTTCTTTTCCCCTCTTTCTCAAGTTCCCTATTAATTTTAGGTTTTTAAAAGTGAACCAGGAATACAGTAAATAGAAATTACTCTTTTTTTTCCATGTCATTCTCCATATAGGCAAGATCCTGTGACAACAGAAACTGTTCAAAGTGTGGTTTCTTAACTACTGTATGCGGTAATGTATTTACCTAAAGTTGTTTGATGACCATAAAGACCTTGACCAAAACATGACTTTTCAGCTGAGGTCTCTAGAAGACTAATGCACCTTCTTCTTCCTCTACCTCCCCAATTCCCCCCTATTTCTCCATTAGGAATTTTACTCTGTAGGCCCCCTTTTAATACAGTGCTTCAATTGCATAATTTATATGAGTATATCTGACCCCTAATTTAACAAATGTGATTTTGCCAATTGGTAGAGCCTCACTGGAACAGAGGTACAGGTAAACGTGGACGTGTGATTTTATTTCACAGGAAGCTAAATGAACAGCACATGCTCTATGCTTTCCCATTAAAAATATTTATCCTTCTTCTTTCATGGAAGCTCAAGGAAATGATATGCATCAGGATTTCAGCATTGTATTTATTTTGTACAAGTGTACAAGAGACTGTGAAAGACAGCCACTGTATTTCATTTCAACCTTCAATCCAGTGACTGCCAGTTGAGAACCTACTGTGTGCTGGTGTCCCTGAGATGCAGGGATAGCGAACACCAGCTCCTGCCCCATGATGAAGGTGGCAGTTAGGAGTTTCACCTCTGGTTAGAGCAACCTCCTCTTGAAGTCCAGAAGCATGTTTCAAACCTTCCATCCTTCCAGATATCTCCATGAAATGACATATACTACATTTGAGAAAACAGAAAGTCTCAAGGGGCCTATTTCCAAGAGATTACTGGTCTCTTTAACCCGTAAATCTTAACTCATGTGGGCTTTTCTGTCTTGCTTTTTAAAGATGTCCTAGAATAACAGAGCTATCTCAGTACAAACTTGACTAGCTGAAAAATGATAACACAAGGGTCACTTCACTTTTTTGCATTCAAGACAAGAAAATCCACTTAGAAAACAATCTCAAAGTGTTTCTGCACCCCCCTCCTGCTTTAAATATTTCAAATACTGAGTCACATTTACAGAAAGAAAGAGGGAAGAAAGAGGGAAAGAAAAGTGAGCAATGAAGGAAGAAAAGAAGGGAGGAAAAACAGGGAGAGTAAACCAAGGGGAAAAAGGAAGGAGTAAAATTAGAAAAGATAAACTACTGTGTAGCAGAGATCTCCAGGACCAGAGGCGACCTTGGCCATCACCCAGGTTTGCTGGTTTACAAGGACCACGTCCTTTCTTCTTCTCTCTGTCAAAGAAATCTACCACTGTGGCTCCATCACTACCCATTGTCCCTTCCTATTGCTGTGAGGAACATTTTATTTCCTTTCTTCCCACCATCTGGAACCCTCAACTAAATCAGAGGGACTGACTTTTGGGTCCATTCTCATAAGAAAAATCTAAAATACTCTATATGAAGTAAGCCACATGGCGCAGGCGAACCTGGCGAGGCTTGCCCGTGAAATGACTTCAGGCTGGCAGCCCCCCAGCAACTCCACGTTGGCCCATCTGATTTAGAAAAAACCACTCTCTTAACCTTAAAGGAAAGTAAAACCCTGGTCATGGTCATGTGAAAATATTTTATAGGTATCCTTTAGCAGGCTTTAAATGTTGAAACCTAAAAACAATATTTGCTGTTTTCTCTTTGAAGCTCTAACAAAGCCTTTGTTTTAGATTTACCTTGAGTGTGTGCAATAAGAGTTAATAATCAAATCCGTCCCAACCCCCACAAATGTTAAACAAAAAGATAAAAGAAATGCAAATAGCTATTGTCATGGAAAGTTAAAGTACCTGTCTGTATTTTTAAGTGAAAACTATTATCTCTATCAATCAAAATTTAAGAATACAATAGCGCTAATCACAGAAGGTGCTCTGACGGAGTTACTTTTCCTCATTTAAAAAAGTATTTTTCCCCTTAAAAACAGAGCATAAAAGTCATATACTTACAATTAGATAAGGTATTTGTAATTTTATTATTAAAAACCTTCAGCAGCCTCACTGTTAATAAATGTTTCTAAGTCTCGAGACTGATTTGTACCTATGAAGATCCAAGTCCCTACATATTTTAATAAGGTTGATGAAATTTTATTTAAATTCTCAGTTTCCAACCTGCGGGGGAACAGCACACTCTTCTGTTGAAAAGAGTTACTCAGACAGAGGCAACAGTTAACTGGCAATGAAGACTCCTTTCCAACCCTGGACACAATTCCTAGTCTCTGAAATATCTTTACATAGGACATATCTTCCCTTGGACGGCTCATCCTTCTTAACTGTGGCAATTTATTTTTGAAATTATCACACGATTTCTACCACCATTCCCCAGAATGATCAAAGGGCACAGTGTATGCCTTTTTCTTTTTCTTAATTCACTTTTAAAAAGACTGGATGAGACTCTGAATATCGTGCTTTCTAAAGACAGTACAGGAACAAAAACTAGCAAGACCCCAGATAGTAAAACAAACAGCTCAAGATTAAAATTCCTAGAGCAAACAGTTAAGCCAGGATGCCATTATGCAGGCTAAGCCTGGATGGATGTCTCCTCCACTGTGGGGCCAAGAGGCTGTCATCTTCCCCCCAGCAAGATCAGATTTCCTTCCCTCCCAACCGCCTCTCTGAGCAGCACGGCCAACATCTCCAGTGTGCTATTAATATCAATGAAGAGCCGATTCGATTTCCACTGAAGAAAACCCTTCCTATTCCGGCACAGACCTTCGGGGAGGACCCTGGCCCGGGTATAGACAATACAGTGGCAGAGTTTCACTGCTTTCTTACAGTTCGGTCTTGCACACTGTTTGAAAGCTTTTAGCAAACAATGGCAGCATTATCTCCAGGATAGTTACAAAACAGGATTAGGACAAAGAATAATAAAGCTGTTCTCTCTCTCTCTCTCTTTCTCTCTCTCCCATTTTTCTCCCCCCACCCCAACCCCTAGTTCCCAAGAGCCTCTCTCTGCCAGTCGAACATTTCAGCCACATTTCCTAGGAGGCACCTGTACTTGTCTATTTCAACACCGCCAACAACTGACAAACGGCCCAGGAACCAGGATCAGAAAAGCGGCAAAGTAGCCTCTCAACATTTGGAAAACGAAACAAAAGTATGAGCCTTGGCTTCGCGCACACTTACCCGTTCATGGTGAGGAAGGGAAGCTTTAAGGGGCCGGAGAGGCAATTTTCACACAACGGAAGAAAGTTGAGAGTTGGTGAAGGAGAAAGTGCAGGCGCTGGGAAGCCTGCGGGCTCCCGGGGCTCCAGGGCTGGCGGCAGTGTGAGCAGGGACTGAAGGTATGTGGGCTAAACACAACAAAAGCCACTGCCTTACTCTAGATTAAATATGCAGGAAGAGGCCCCTTTGCATAAACACAAACACTCAGCAAATGAATAACTGGCTCAATCAGACGCCCGCTGTGCCTTCTACCTGTCCTCTCTCTGACAGGAGACACCGCCTGTTCCAAGGGGACAAGGACTAAACAGGAGACAGTTAAATGTTCTGTTGCTATAATAACAATTAAAATGAATTGCATTCATTAGTAATTAAGAACTCACCCCCAGGTGGGGGGGTATGGGACTGGGCTGGGGTGGGGTGGGGGGAATGCAGGGTTATTTTATCTCCAGCTACTCCAAAAAGAACTTGGCTTAAGACACAGCAGTGGAGTTTTACTGTAGCTTACATTTAGGTCTCTAATATTCAACGAGAGGTTTAAATAATCAACATATTTTTCAGCCACAGTTTAAGGTCAGAAATACACCTCTTGTTTCTCTGATTTGCCCCATTATAAACCAATCCTTGTGAGTCTGTACCTACAGAAAAATCTGTCTCATCTATGTATAAATATTTTCATATATAAAATATATACATACATACACAAATATGTACAGGCATATACACATATATACTATCACATATAATATTCATTCATATCTAATTAAAGAGAAAAAAACAAAAAAGAAAAAGTATCCCTTTACACTGTTTATAGTTCACTAATGATTTAAGAAAAATAATTTGAGTCTTCCAAAATACACCCCAAACGTCTGCCTTTCAAATGTCATCAATCCATGACCACTCATTTAAAAACATTACCCATATATTAGAAAGAATGCTTTTAACTGAGTGGCCTCAACCACTTATAATTTCAATTAAATAACATAATTACAGTCAACAATTTTCTCCATTTCGGCAGAAAATATGCCATACCTCAACATAATTTGTCCTTAGAACCGAGGAATTTAAACATGAGGAAAAACATGCGGGCGCTAGGAATTCACTACTGCATTTTCTCAGCTTATGGAGTTAACTCGCACTCACCTCTAACCTCTGACTGCATGTTCCAGCTACGTGTTGGTCTTAGTAACTTAATTATTTTTTAATAACTTTTGCAGTATTAAATGATTTCGATTGAGACATAAATAAGATTATGTTCGCCTACTTCCTTTTAATGCCACACATGACTTTGGGGGCAAATCTAACACTGCTGTTCTATAGGATGTATCTATATTATTATTGGACCAAAAAGAGGGTAGGTCACAGATTTTTCAGAGCCTCGGAGGATGCACCATAATTATGCCAGCTGAGGGAAATAACAAAGTGGCTTTCTATTTTCAAAGTGAGTTTTATTTTACTAACACCACGCTGTTTCCTAGCTATATCATTCTGCCCCAAAAGGAAGAGAATATTACTGAAAAGATTTTTAAAAATTGTGTCACAAACCAAAAAGCCAGTCTTAAACATATATTACAGTATAACACAAACAGAAAATCTAAAAATTCCCAAAGCCCCCCAAAATAAAACAGATTCTTTAGGAGGGGGTCCCAAGGAAACTAAAGATGCTATTCCTTTTCCTGTTTTGTCTTGAAATGACCTTCCAAGTCAGGTGTTAGATAACCCACTTTCATAGACGATAGCGATCTAACCTTGATGCAAATAAACCATAGAACAAAATTTAATCAGTATATCACTGTGAGAAAAGCCTTTGTCCATCCCAATGGAGCTTCTAATGACTGTTTTGGCAGTTCTGGCGGGTAGTTATGCTTCCCAGCTCATCTATATCTCATACTGGTTGAGCAAGCTAATGGAAATGCTGTTAGTGGAATCCAATATTAATGCTCTGTATCGTGCAAACCTGGATGCAACTGAATATATTATACAATTATAGGTAGTATCTAATTCCATAGGTATTAGATACTGTCCTCGAAATTAATATTTTAATGAGGACAGTGAAATAAAGACGACAGTCCAGGTAAGGGATCCATGCATTGTGGCCCCAGCTAAGCTCTTTGCCGCCACAGTGCTGGATCCCCGAGCAAACAACACAGACGTAGGGACTGTGACAAAGATCCGTATGCAAGCTTCAGATGCTGAGTGACACATACTGATGCACAGAGTCAAAGATGTCATCCTCACACCAGTGCCACTCACTGTAAGCTTGAGAGAGAAAGAAGAGGGGAAAATGGGGGACGGGGGAGGAGTTGCAGTCAGACCTCCAGAAAATAAACAGGGTGTACAGTTTCAAAGGCTGCAGACACAGACATTTCATTGTTCAAGCCAATTATCAGTAGAAAATAATAACAACAGATGGATTCAGAGTCACTGACTTTTCATATGCACTTCATCTCGGCGGAACAGATGATGAAACGCGAGAGCTATCTCAAAAAGGCAAAACATCTTTCAGTAAAAGAACTCTACGGTCCAGATGGGGACCTTCTAAGGCTGCTGATTATCTTCTTATAATGTTGTAAGATAGACTTACTAAAACATTTCAAGAACTGATCAGATATGATGCGTACAATGGCTTCATTATTGGAAGGAGTTGCCTCAGACTTATGACTAAACCAGGCAGAGATTTCAATAAGGTTAAGACTCTAAGTTTCCTGTTTTCTCATTGGGGACCACAGGTTCCAACTAAAAACTGGAAATTTGTGCACAACAGGAGAATAAACCATCGCCCAAGGATCCCACATTTGTGCTCTTCTCTTGTTTGAGCAGAAGGAAAAGAAAAAAAGAGAGAGAGACAAACTGGGACTGTGAAAAGGACATTAAATTATTCTGAAGCATTCCATCACAATGGGAAAAAAGAGCTCCAAAGCAATTCCTTATTAAAAGCATTCAGTGATAAAATATCATCCTTTACTTACATTTAGAACATCTTAAATATTCCTTGCCACTGGTGACTGCAAAATATAATTTGCTTTCAGTAGGAAATAAATATAAATTTTAATGATGGTGTGAAAAACAGTTGCAATAAATGCCAAGCAAACACGAAGGCAAAAACCCACCAACCAACTCCACAGCATTCCCACTTAACTTAAATATCACCGAGTCAGACCTGCAGATAAAATACAATAGGCAAACCACAACCTGGCAACCTGCTACAAGAGAAAAAGTTAAAATCTCTCATCAGATAAACCTCATTCCTGGAATAACATGTAGCTGCACTGTCTGCATCCATCCGCCTGCCATCAGTTCTACCTTCCTGATTTTGCAAAAATCTCTGAATGGAACTAAAATATGGTTGAAGTCACTGTGCTAAGAAAAAAGAAGAGTTAATCTCATTATTTACTAACACACTTAACATTTAAAAATATTTTTATGAACACACTGTTGACTTCACAAGTTTATAATGTAAGTAAAAAAAAAAAATTAAGAGCAAGGCTTTTCTTTCAAAGGACTCTGACAAAAGTAAATTCGTAGCAGAACATACAAGCATGAAGAAAATATCGCCAAGGGCCAAATTCTGCAACTGCTTTAAGAAGCAAACAAGAACACAAAAGATGTGTAATGCAACCATCTGGCTCGCCTCATACTTTATCAATGCCTCAACTTTCTCCCCCACCCCCTTAGCCAGCCCACACCAATGCCACAAAACCAAATGGCTTCACTTATGTTTCCTGCATGGCAAATTTACACAATGCACTCAGAATACAAAAGTTGGTTTTTACACATAAACTAGTGTCTTAACATTTGTCCTCACTTGAATGATTTTGTTATTACTTATTCAGTGCAGGCCTTCTTCAAAAAAACATGCAGAACCTCACTGTGATAAAGATGTCCACACCTGGATCCACCGGTTTAGGCTCAGAAGAATCCCCCAGAGAAACCCTCATCTCCACTATTTTGTGTTTTCTATGATAATCAGATACTAGATATAGACATCTGAAAAAAAGAACTCTAAAAATATCACAATTAAATCTTTACTTCTTTTCCCTTTTTGCTCTACATTGAAGGATGTCTCCCTAATTGATTATTTGAGATAACCAGACTCGCTTTTAGTCACTGTACTTGAATGTCAGCATGCCCATTGCAATCTTTCCTTATTCTTTCAGCTCATTCTACACTTACTGAGCAACTACAGTTGTGTCAGGAGCTGGCTGGACAATGAGTGACTTAAATTGCCATTATCCCATATGATAATAGAGACTGCCTGCTACATGAAACCAAGAATGCCACATTTTATAAAAAATCTTTCACACCAGGTAGGCTGAAGCATTGTATTTACGTACATACTTATCTGGGCAGGCAGATACACTACATTTGAGAAGTTGCGGCACATCTCTAAGTATCCAATTGCTTTCAAAGGAAGGAATTAAGACTTTCAACAAATCACTTTTGGGTAAAATCAATACAGGCCAACATAAGTGATTCTCACAAACAGGCAACAATTAAAAATCACAATAATTAGGAAAGGGTCAGCCTCACAGGCCAACTCCCCTCTCTGCTATTCCGCAGGGGCAGGCCCCAGGCAGGGATCCTGGGCCAGGAAGGAGCTCTTGGCCAGAATTAAGACGTGCATGGCGGGGGCCACATCTGGTTTATTTCTGCTTTCTTGCTGACAATGGGTTTTCCCCTGCGTCCCTCTCCACGTTCCAGGATAAGAAGGCCTCGGCTATTTTCTCAAGGGACTGATTTTCGGTTCCCTTGTGGGTTCTGTCTGGGACCACAGAGGCTCCTGGTCTGGACAGCCCTGGTAATCTTAGGACACACACAGCGAATCCAGCCACTGGGTGAGGGATTCCGCTAATTATTTAAACCTGCAGTCACGTCTGGCCACCGGTTGGCAGATGCGGCTTGTGGCTGCCTACCAGGCCTTAGGTTAGCACAGCTGGAGCCAGATGACAAGCTCTCGAAGACATTCTTCTCGTGGCCACATCTGGCTCCTGGCGGCTTCCATCTGCGGTGAAACATTTTGTTTGGTTTTTCTGGGAAAGTTTAGGCAATAGATAAAATCAGTCAGATTAATCTTGACTGCATGCATTTCAGTTTGGGACAAAATATCAGAATATAAACTCCATGAAGGCAAGGACTTCATCTGTCTTGCATGTCGTATTTTAGTAGAAAACAGAGTAACACATGGTCATTGTTCAATAAATACATATGGAATCAACACTATGAATCAGCATGTAAGTTGCATGAAAACAATCCTGTACTTCAATCCAGCACCTCTATCCTTCTATTGTACGTATAGCGGTAAACACTCTGGGTGCACGTAGCAAAGACCCTCAAAGTGGCTCCAAAGTTGTATTTTACTGCAGGCACACTGACTGGGGGAGAAAGACACTCAAGGGTGAACCTGCTCACACAGTCACTAAGGGTGGGAAGACCTCCCAGAGATCTTTCCTTGAAAATAACCCCTCTCTCAGTATTCACCCACACCCTGACTTTATTAGCCCTTAAACTACAAAACTTGGCAGCTCTGTGCCCACAGTGCTTACAAGTGACCCGAAAGTAGAAACTTACCTTTTGGCCATCAGAGAAATGCCAAACGATGAGGCAACTTTCCCTGGCTCCTTTTCATTCCATTTCCTTTCCCATGCCACTCTTCCTGAATTTTCTGACATTCGCAGGTCCCAGATCCCTTCTATATTCAACTTTGACTCATCTTTTTTTTTTCTTTTTTAAAGGTGTTTTTAAAATCAGTATAAGGCTTAAATTATGTACAACAAAATTCACCAGTTTTATGTGTACGATTTCATTAGTCTTGACAAAAGCATACAATTTTGTAATCACCACTGCAATGTTACTGACATAGAACTTTCCCATTTTACAAAGCTCACCATCTATCTGCGCCCACTAGAAATAGACTCAGAAATGCTGGTATAATTTAGAGCCCTACAAGGCTCACCCTCTCAGCTCCTTAGCTGGAAAGGATTCTGACACATATAGGACGCTGTGTTAATACTGATGCTAGGAAACCTTTCATCCTCACAATAGTAAAGCTCTGCTGAATGCCCCCAGAACCTGACAAAGGAGGAGGACATTTGGGAGGAGTTTGGCCTGGGTGCTTACATGTGATGCTCCTTCCCCAATACAGCAAGTTAACTTTCCTAAAACAAGAATGGCTGAAACAGGCAGATGACTTTGACAAGCTCAGCATATGGTCTTCAACGAAGCAAAGCTACTCAGAAGGGCACTGGCTGAAGCTGCTGCCTGAACCCCCTCCGGCTCCCATTTCTGTCACGGAAAGCAGCAGCGGTGGGGTGGGGGGTGGGGGGTCTTCTCGCCTCAGTCTAAGTGTCTGAAAGAAGCTCTAAGTCCACCCTGGGGAACTGGGGATTCTCATTACCTGGAGAAGGAACAGCTCACCTTGTAAAAAGGTGAACCAGGGACACCCCTGGAATACCCCTAAAATACCTCTCCTCCCTTGTTCTAGATTTTTGCAATGACTTTAAAAGGGAGAGAACACCTTTCCACAACCCCACAATCACAAGGAGAGTTGAAGACAATCAAGGGAGAAGCAACACAACAGGATGCAAAAGATACCCAGTGGTCCTTAGCTAAAAAGAGGCTATACTGTTAAAAACAACCAAAAGAAAACAGAAACAACAACAACAACAACAATTAAACTAGGGGAAAACCTTGGTGATAGTAGTGGGGGGTCAGGGTAAAGGTGGCAAGGCTCAGGATGTACAAGATGAGTATCTTTATTTCTTAATGCTTCCTTGGGCTGTTTCAGTTAAGACCCAGTATTCTACAGAATAGTGCTCCACAGTACTATTTAGTCTTAGACAACACAGACCTCACAAGAACAACTTCAAGTCCAAGGGTTCAAAACTAAGCTCTGATGCTTACTGGTCTTGTGAATTCAGGCAAGTTATAACACTTCAGTTCTCTCTCCCTCAGTGTCCTTATCCACTAAATGGGCTGAATGACAGTACATAATGTGCTTTTGAGGAATAAATGCATTAACATACAAAAGTGCTTCAAAAAACATGTCTGGCACATAATGAGTGATAAAGAAATGACAGCCACTGTTATTCTAACCAGGGATAATGTAACTAAATCTAAAACTTCCCATGCTTGATTTCTATCATCTCTACAAGCTGTTAATAATTTCTGGTTCTGTGCCATGCTACAAGCTAGAAGAAAGGAGAGAATGTATATCCAAGTTTAAACTTAATGACACAGTGCTAAAATAAAATCAAATTATTTATTCTTCCCTCTCAATATTAGCTGGAGAACTGCAGGCTTAAGATCGGGGTCTCACCTTCCCCAGTGGAGGGTAAATCATTAGCTACAAGAGATCTACCATCCAAGCAAGAAGCAACTGCTCAGCCCACCAGCAACCAAAAAGGACTTTGGGGTGATGTTTAAAGAAGGTAAGAGAAGAATCTGGCCTGAAACCCAGAGATACTGAAACACATTTTCTAGTACTTTTCAAGTCTGTGCATATAGATTCTGTTACTGATTTAGGATCTTAAACAGTTTGTTTATTTTTTAAATGCCTTTCAGCTCACCTTTAATAACATGTTTCTTTGACTTGGCTGAACTATGCCTCAGAAGAATTACAAGCGGGAATACGGCTGGGTGAAAGGTTCAGTGAACTAATCCACACCTGGTCCATGTAAAAAAAGAAAAAGAAAAAAAGGCTCATATTTTCCATATAGAAACAAGTCTCTTTATGTGAACCAGGCTTTCTTTTATTTAATTGCTAAGGCACTTTCCACACCACACAATCTTTCATGAGCTTCTTCAGTGGGTGGGGAAAAGGCCATGGGAAACCCACCCAGTCATACCAAGGAGCTTTACCAGGGATGATAATGATGATGATGATGATGATAAAGCACAAACCCCACTTAGAATAGAAAGTGATCAATTTATTTTACGAGAAATTCCTTGACCAAGATTTACCAATGACAAAAGACAAGGATGTTCCCCAAAAAACTGACTGGGGACCAAATAAAATGTCTTGTATCTTCATGATCAAAATTCAGGTTTCTTCTACAGCCATCATATGACTCGGGCATTTCAGTGGAAGAAACAAGGCTTAGATGGGAAAAATCTCAGATGAGAGATAAAAGCAAACTCACTGTAGAGCTGAACGACACCTGTGGGGGGCCAGGGGAGGGGCCCAGTCAAGACATCCCCTCCTGGGAAGTGGATTCAGTGTGTGACTGAGACAAAGTGCATGGTGTGGCCAGAAGCAGAGACAAGAGCCTTGACTCCCAGCAAGTGTGCAAAAGCAAACGGCTCCAATGGCTGTTGGAAACATCAACCATGCTAAAAGGAGATTCTGGAGAAGAATCCTGTGAACAGCAAGGGTGCAAGAATATGAACACAGGAATCACAAATGTCCTATAAATTGTGCCATCTTGTTGCTCCTGAACTTGAATCGAAACAAGCTAACTTTCTTCCAGAAAGTCATTCACTTCAGTGTTCCAGGCATCTTGTTTTTTTCCTCCCTTAGTTTTATTCTTAAGAAAATGCCTTTTAAATCAAGTCTGGTTTAAGATAAGTGGAAAAAGAGATTTTTTTCCCCTCCGTAGATAAGAGCGGTCAAAGTGAAGTGGAAAGAACATTTCTCTAGAAGACAAGAGAGTGGTTTCTACTCATGGATCCACCAATGACTCTGCTAGAATTTGCTAAGTCCCTTCCCTTCTCCAGACCTGTCTCCTTCTTGGGAAAAGGGTGTTAACTCAGGGATGATGTTCAACTGGTACTCAGTGGTTGCGTGATAGAGCTGTTCAAATACTTAAATAGCAGTCTACAGGCTGGGAAACAGCCTTTGGCTCTCTGCCCCCAATCTCTCCAAGCGCACATTTGGCCACTACCCTCCCTAGGATCCTCAGAGGCCTGGAAGCAATGTCCTAGCAATGTGCCCAGTGCTCTGCCTGGTGTCCTTCCTGGGTGGCCAATGTCTGTGCCGTACCTGCTAGCCCTACTGACCAACAGCCCAGATGCTCCGAGAGGTCCTTTTCCATGGATATAATGTAAGGACCATGAAGACCAGCTTATGGATGGAGGACGACACTACCTGGGTCCCAGTGAGAGATGGGAGTCCTGGAACAAGCAGAACAATACACCTATGATGGACCCACCTTCCTCCCCAAGTTACTTTCCCCACTTGGAGCACAGAGATGTGGGCCTGCAGTCAGGAGGCAAATCAGTGGAATCTTCAGGCAAACCTTAGGGCTAAATTTGATTTCAAAACCTAGAAAGAAATTTATCATTGTGAAACAGCTCTAAGTAAAATCCTGAGCTCTGAGGGAAATTACGAACATGTAATCAAATTATATTTACCATGGAAATTTCTAATAGCTCAGACTTTCTACTCGGCTTTTACAACTCTTTAGGAGAAGAAGTAATTCTCTATCCAATGTTCCAAATTTCTACAGCAGAAGTGAGGCATTAAACACAGTGAAATGTACAAGAAAACAAAAAAATTCCCATTATTGTCGTTTCCTTCAACCCTGTGTGCCTTCTTTGCCACCATTACTCAAAAGTCACTCCAACATCTTGCTGGCTGACATGACGCCATGCTGTCACTTGATCAGGTGTGGGGTACCGCATGGTATGAATAAATACTTATCCACAACCGCATATTAAATGGGAATTCGCAAAGGCGAGCTCGGGAGACAAAGACGTTTCTATATAGAAATATTAACTAAGAATTTGAGTAAATGGCCTCACCAGGAAAAAAAAAAAAAGTTCTGAAGTAGCAATATAAACTATATTTAATAGTAACAAAAAATATTTTCCTTTTGGGAAAGCAATTTGGGCTTCTAAAAGTTACTGCCTTCCACGTGACTGAATTCTTCCATTTCCTAAAACACAGATGCTAGGCCCCCCAATTCTACCTTGTGAGAGTCCACTTTTTAGACCTGTCTTCTCCCAAATACAATACTCAAGTAAAAAATGATTTTGAGGCTTTTTTTTTCCTCCCCCCACCAACAATTGTTATTTTCTTAAGCGTTTGAGTATCACAAGTCCCAAAGAACATATGTTCCCAAGGAAGGGAAAAAAAACGGGCTCTAGAACTAATACACAATGAAAAATAAATTTAAAGCAGCCTTCTGGTCTGACATAAGAATATAAAAATGATATGAGCAAGAACAGCTTAGTTTACATACTTTTCAGTCACAGCTGCTGCTCTAAAACCACAATACCTTTAAAATGACATTTTAAGGAAACAGATACAGCAAGGCTGCAGCCGTAGCTGGATGAAGCTAATGCTGAATTCAAGGGGCTTCTCTTTTTATGCACTTACTTTATATAACCCTGCACACTGGCACAATTAAGAGGAAAAGAGAGAGTCACTTTTAAATAATGTCATGATAAATCAAGAGAATAACAAATAGTTTTTACCCAGTAAGATTCTTTTTTTTTTTTTCTTTTTCCTTTAAAATCACCATACTCAGACATCAAAATGGAGTTTCAGGGACAGAAGGAACAAGTCACTTCTTCTTGGTTAATATTTAATTGGGTGCTAAAGATTCCTTGGAGAGACCTCTGCACCTCCAGTGACAAGGCGCACAAGAGGCTCCTCTCTCTGTAAGAGATTCAGGCCCTTCCCTGAATAAACGAAAATAACATACAATTAAATCAGACTGTTCAATTAATAAATTACTTCGGTGGACCTCACGGGCCAAGTCCTATTTAATTACATAATTTAAAAAATATTTGCACATTGCAATCACCGAAATTGGCTTTGAGGTTTCATAATACACACTTAACACTTGAGTTAGAGAACAAATTTATTTAATAAATGCAGGCCTAAGAGCTAGAAGGCCATACCACTCACATTGCAAAATCACTTAGCACATCCTCAGAAAAAGCAAATAAACTTTTCCACTATTTAGACGTGGGCTGCTGTTGAATGTCAGGAGAGGTTGGCTGATTTTCTTCTGCATTTTCTCTGTCATGTATTGCCTGTAAATCTGACCATTTTGAGAGGTAATTAGAATAGAGCTAATGGACAAAATGGTTCCAGTTAAAGATAAATTAAAGATAAACTAAGGTGGAAGATGTCAAGAACCCGGTAGTAAAACCCTCTTCAGGGTAAAACAAAGAGAAGTCGTATTACTGCCCCATTTTTCACTTCTTAGAATCCCAAAATACACCATAAATTAACAAGGTTCCTGAGTGTAAAGACGCGTTCCATTAGGGAAGCACACACAAATTTAGGGGTGAGAAGGACATTCGTAAAAAGGATAGAATTACATGGTGTCCAAAAAGAGGGCAGAGACATTTTAAAGTGACTGTATTTCTTACAGTTGTATTGGGGTCAGTGATACTGCCATTAAGTGAATTTTCTAGAAAACCACTTGACCACACTGGCACCACAACTTGTTTAGCCCTCACATTTTGATGGAAATCGTTGTCAGACACATATACTTTCAATAACCATTGCAAGCTTAATATCCACCATGTCCTCAGAGCTTTTGTGTGAAGCTAATAACTCTATTTATAGCGAAAGCCCCAGACCACCATAACAATGCTGTTATTTTCATTTGTGGGTCTTCCCAACCTGCTAGGCCTCCACATGCCTGTTCTGCTTTGCTCCCCAAAACATCCAACTTACTGCCAGTTAAAAAGGTATCAAAAACTCTGAAACTTAGAAAATTTAAATAACACTTAAGGAAGAGATATTGGTGAGACTTTGAAATCTCTCTTAAAGAACAAACTTAGGAGATTCACTTCTCAGTCCCCAAGTCCCCTTTACTCTCTTCCCTTACACATATTTCTGGAAAGCAGTGGCTACCCTGGCATTCTCCATGGGTTCACCTCCCATACCTCCCTTGGTCCTCACTACGGCTCTGTTGCTAAGGTTACTGAGTTTTAAGTCTCTCCTGATTTGGTCCGTTGGCCAACTCTCTCTTCTCAAATCCTTCAGCTCTCCAATGGTCCTCCCTGGGCCCTGGCCATGCATTACCCGCCAGCTTCTTCAGCCCCCAACAAGTCCCCCTTCCACACCCCATGGAATGTCCCCACCATCCACCCAGTAAGTGAGGCCAAACATTACCGAGGCAGCTTTGACGCCTCCTCTGCCATATTCAATAACCAAATCTCTTCATTTATATTTTTCCTTTTCTTCATCCCGACCAAGACTTACCAGCCCATACAAGAGAGCCTTATGTCAACTCCTACAATGGCCTTCTGGGGTTTTTTTCCTGCCTTTGTATTTAGTATCCTCAAAACAATCTATATGGAAGACACCTGATCTTCTAAAATGCAACTCTGCAAAGTTTTTTCAATTCTAAGATAGTTCCTTCACTCTCATCTTACTATTTTGACACTGGGAGGGATGTCAAAATTGATGGAGCAGTTTAATGCCACAGATTTCCCAGATGCATGTCCCACCTCTGCTTTAAAAGTTCTTAGAGTCCCAAAGGCCAGGAAGTCAAGATGAAATGTACAAAGGTACTCAGAACACCTTTCGCATTGGTGGCCCTGCCTGACTGCACCTCTTTCTGCTGACTTTTATTCTACCATCAACAGACACTGTAATAACATATAACAATGCATACTCTGCAGTCTCCCACCCAAAGTCTTGGCACAGACCACCGATCACTCTGTCCTGCTTCTCCCAGAGAGGGCTCATCTGTCCCAAGTGACTCACGCATTAAACAAATGCCACTTCCTCCATGAAGTATTCTCTGTTCTCTCTTGAGATCTATGACCCTGTGACTGGTTCCATTTGAATACACTGTTTGTTCTAGTATAGCAATGATTTCATTTTATTACAGTGCTCTGTCTAATCAATAGTTTTGCCTGGTAACCTGGATGATCATTCTATTTAAAACCACTTCATATATCTCCTTTAAAAAATGTTTACTGAGGCATAATCAACATACATTATATTAGTTTCAGGTATACACCTAATCTCTACTTGAACGAATAAAGTTGATGAATTCTACAAACAAAGGCAATGACAACAATTCTATGGTTCCTTCATAAAATGGCCTCTTCTCTTTAATTCGTCTCCACACTAAAATTGTTCAGCAAGGTGACATCAAGCAGATCACATCTGTGTAATATTTGTTCACGACACTGAAGATACTAGAAATGTTATCATGGATGATAACTATGTGAACAGCTAAGATATAATCTGGACAAAAAATCCTATGTTCTGTTGAAGTAACATCACCTTACTATTCATAACACACTGCAAAGGAAACAGGATGAGCAGGGAAGCTATAAGGATTTAATCAAATAGACTTCTTATAAATAAAAATTGAGATTCACTATCCACCAAAATGCAATTACCCTCCCTCTACTGACAATGTCCTAATTTAGACACTGCACAAAAAAAGCTTTCAGGTTATCAGACAGTTTCACATTAAGGTCTTAGATGAACCTCAATGCCATTCACTCTTCCAGATCTGTCATTTGCTAAACTTCAGCTTTAATTATATCATCACCTATCCCACCTCCAGCAGCGCAAACTTTACAGTCAATCTTCAAAACACTGGTAAAGGAACAGCCATGATGGGTCAAAACTGAGAACTGCTATCTTTGGCAGATTTGGTAATGGTGTTAAAACAAGAATCCTGGTGGCACCAGTCAACAACAGCCTCAGACTCAAGAAATGGCATCACTTAAGTGATGAAAGGATAAAAGCCAACCTCTGGAAATGAGAAATGACCAGATGGGCTATGAACAACAAATAAGGCAACAGAACATTCTGTCTGGGATTGATATTTTCAGAGACCCGGAAATAAAAATGTCAGAGAAAGATGTGTCACATAGGAGGAACTGGATGAAGGTGATCAAGAGATATAAATTCCCAATTATAAGACAGACAGCTACCAAGGAATGTAAGGTACAACATGATAAATATAACTAAAACTATAATATATTATGGAGAAGGCAATGGCAACCCACTCCAGTACTCTTGCCTGGAAAATCCCATGGACAGAGGAGCCTGGTGGGCTGCAGTCCATGGGGTCACTAAGGGTCGGACACGACTGAGCGACTTCACTTTCACTTTTCACTTTCATGCATTGGAGAAGGAAATGGCAACCCACTCCAGTGTTCTTGCCTGGAGAATCCCAGGGACGGGGGAGCCTGGTAGGCTGCCGTCTATGGGGTCACACAGAGTCGGACACGACTGAAGCGACTTAGCAGCAGCAGCAGCATAATATATTATATATGAAAGCTGTCAAGAAGTAAATCCTATGAATTTTCATCATGGAAAGTTTTTTTTTTCTACTTCTTTAATTTTTATCTATATGAGATGATAGATGTTCCCTATATTTCTTATGATAATCATCTCATGATACATGTAGGTCAAATCATTACGCTTGTACACCTTAATGTACACAGTGCTGTATGTCAACTATATCTCAATAAATGTGGAGGAAAAATGCAAGTAAATACTGATAGACATAACAAAAACAAACACTGTGTGGTTTACAGTGTAGTGAGAGGTAACTTTTAAAATTCAGCTCTACCCTATCTATTTCACACTGTACATCAACGCCCCCATTGACCTGGCATCACCAACAGGTCACAGGCAAACTGTTCCAGCACCACTTATTGGTTGCGTGGCCTTGAATAAATCAATGGACTCAGGATCTGGGCTTCAGTTTCTTAACACTCAAAGGACAGAGTTGAACTAGAACTAGATGTTACTAAGGGGTCCTTCCAGTTTGAAGATTCTATAAATACATCACATTCTGAAGAGCACAAAGTGTACATATAATTTATAACTTTTAGCATTTACATATGCACTAATTTGTGTAACATTTTCATTTATATTCCAGAAATGCTATCTATTCCTGAGACTAGATACATACAATTCATAAATTATACAAATTTCAAAAAAAAGTTATACACATGTATTTTCTTTTGTTAAATTTGTTAATTGAAAAGATATATTCAACATATTGTTTAGTCCTGAATATCAATTTTTTTTTTTCTTTTCCAATGCTGAAGTAATTTCAGTGCCTACAGGGACAGAGGCTCACATTAATGAGTAAAGCAGCCCAGAGTAGAATGACAAGTTCTAGCCCAGGCCCCAGCTAAAAGCGGCAGCCACTCCACTGTGGACCCAGTGTTGTTCTCCTTTTTCCACAAAACCCAGAAATCCAGACTGTTTCAGGTATAATCTATTGATATTCAAACATTGGAAACCAACACCAACTCAACCGGCCTGAGGCTGTCAGACTGCACACTGCCCGAAGGTGTGCCATCTTCTGTGACTTTTCAACCTGAAAACATAAAGCATGCAGAAGCCAGAGAGAAGGCCTTAGGACAGTTCAGACCACTGGGTTTAGTGTAAGCATGTCAGAACACCACCACCAGCCTGGGACTTGCAGCTTCCTTTACTCGGAGTGCCTATAATACAATTTCCTACAAAACACATTAATTTTTATGAAATGTCTGTGAGGGGTTTGGAAGATCACCCCTGGTAAATGAATTCTTTGTGCACCAAATATCAGGTGGACTTTAACATTTCAGGATAAGAATGTGATGATTTTTATTCTGCTGACAGTGGCCAATAGCCCTGAGTGCATTCAAAATAGAAAAATACTTTATTTAGCAGCAATACTGCTCTATTTCTTGCTTTCATAAGGGAGGAAAACCCTTCTCTTTTTATTATACTGTTTGTTTGTTTGTTTTAATGTTAATACTAAGCAATCTGGCACACATTAGCAGGAAGAGGCCAATCGTACATGGAATATATCACTACCCTCATCTTCAAAGCATAATGAAATGTGATCTTCTACTATCAGATATTACCTTAAAACCAGTGCTACGGTGCAAAGGAGAAGCACTGCTAATAAGGAGGAGTCAGTATTCAGGAAGGCTGCCTGTACTATCCAATGAATTCAAGGGGGGAGAAATTCATGAACAAAAGCATAAAAAGAACACTACATGGAAAACAACAATCCAGTGATAACTGTAATAGGCTTTCAATGATGCCCCAAACAGCCAGTAGCAACATGGGTTTGAGTTCTCCCTATGATGGCTGTGGTGGCTACAGTAGGTGATGGCGCTCTGCTTGTAACACAAAATGTGTACCAGTTACTCACAGGGGAGGGAATGTATTTTTAAAGGTGGAAAAGAGTAAATGAGAATTTGGAGTGAGGGATTATAGCACATGATTTCAGTTTGTCTAAGTAAAAAGTAACAGAGGCTTCCTCTTTAAATTATCTGCTTTGGGAAAGCCTTTCTTGTCACGTTCTCTAGGCATATGTCTTAGGTGGGTAAATACTGGGATAAATTTTAAGCAAATTTCTAAACTCCATGAGCAATTGAGAGGAAAGAGGAAATCAAAGGATGAAGAAGTTTAGGAAGTTGGGTTGTATGAGGCTGTCTGATACAGGAAGGGAATGAATTTTAAATCTGGGTTGACTCCCAGGAAAGACAGAAAGAGGTGATAAAGCCACCCTAGCAGCAGTGGAAGTCGGAAGAAAAGGGATAATTAAAGCAACACTTCATGAGTCCCAACATGACACTGTTCTTATTCCCATTTAACAGATAAGGAAGCTAAGAACGTGCAAGATAACAAGGCCCAAGTCATACAGCTAATAAATAGTGTGGCACAGATTTGAATCCCACTGTCCTTTCTAGAATGCAAGATCTCAACCACCATGCTTTGCTGCCTCCCAAACTTGGAGGCCACAGGCCAATATTGAACAAAAGCAGGTAAGGACCAAAAGGGAAGTGAGAAGAGAAAAAGGATGTCTTCTTGTAAAGACTGAGTCCTCTTAAAGGAGGAGGAATTGAATGGGAAGAAATGACAGCCCTGCTGTCACTCCAAGGAAAGAAGTGAGGCAGACTCATGTACTGAAGCAGGTTTCCCAGCTGCAACATGAAGGTCACCTGCTTTCCTTCTCAGCTGGCCAACTGCAAGAGAATTGGACTATGTTTAAATATGTACTCATAAATCATGACATCTAACCATCAATTTCTCAAAGTTATAAACAGATGGCCGACTATAAAGGGAAGTTCAATTCTACCATATGTAAGTGTGCACACATGCATGTATGTATTTAAACATACGTAACTCTTGAGAGACCTCTATGCAGGTCAGGAAGCAACAGTTAGAACTGGACATGGAACAACAGACTGGTTCCAAATAGGAAAAGGAGGACGTCAAGGCTGTATATTGTCACCCTGCTTATTTAACTTATATGCAGAGTACATCATGAGAAACGCCGGACTGGAAGAAGCACAAGCTAGAGTCAAGATTGCCGGGAGAAATATCAATAACCTCAGATATGCAGATGACACCACGCTTATGGCACAAAGTGAAGAGGAACTAAAAAGCCTCTTCATGAAAGTGAAAGAGGAGAGTGAAAAAGTTGGTTTAAAGCTCAAAATTCAGAAAACTAAGATCATGGCAGCTGGTCCCATCACTTCATGGCAAATAGATAGGGAAAGAGTGGAAACAGTGTCAGACTTTATTTTTCTGGGCTCCAAAATCACTGCAGATGGTGACTGCAGCCATGAAATTAAAAGATGCTTACTCCTTGGAAGGAAAGTTATGACCAGCCTAGATAGCATATTCAAAAGCAGAGACATTACTTTGCCAGCAAAGGTCCGTCTAGTCAAGGCTATGGTTTTTCCAGTAGTCATGTATGGATGTGAGAGTTGGACTGTGAAGAAAGCTAGGCACCGAAGAATTGATGCTTTTGAACTGTGGTGTTGGAGAAGACTCTTGAGAGTCCCTTGGACTGTAAGGAGATCCAACCAGTCCATTCTAAAGGAGATCAGTCCTGAGTATTCTTTGGAAGGAATGATGCTAAAGCTGAAACTCCAGTACTTTGGCCACCTCATGTGAAGAGTTGACTCATTAGAAAAGACTCTGATGCTGGGAGGGATTGGGGTCAGGAGGAAAAGGGGACGACAGAAAATGAGATGGCTGGATGGCATCACCAACTCGATGGACATGAGTTTGAGTGAAATCCGGGAGTTGGTGATGGACACAGAGGCCTGGCGTGCTGCAATTCATGGGGTCGCAAAGAGTCAGACACGACTGAGCGACTGAACTGAACTGAAATGAATGTCATACAGCATACTGAAGACAAATTGTATCTGAAAATCTCAAAATACATCTAATCTATATCACTCTTTTGATAATTACATTCAGCTCTTTCAAAATCAGGTGCATATATATGTTTATATTTTTATTGTCAAGATACAGAAACATTTTTCCTAGCAATGTATTAAAAAGCAGAGACATTACTTTGATGACAAAGGTCCATATTTTCAAAGCTATGGTTTTTCCAGAAGTCATGTATGGATGTGAGAGTTGGACTATAAAGAAGGCTGAGCACCAAAGAATTGATGCTTTCAAACTGTGGTGCTGCAGAAGACTCGAGAACCCCTTGTACTGCAAGGAGATTAAACCAGTCAATCCTAAAGGAAATCAAACCTTAACATTCACTGAAAGGACTGATGCTAAAGCTCAAGCTCCAATACTCTGACCAGCTGATATGAAGAACCAACTCATTGGAAAAGATGGTAGGAAAGACAAAGGTCATGAGGAGAAGGGGATGACAGAGGATCAGAAGGCTGGATCGTATCAACTCAATGGACATTAGTTTAAGCAAACTTCAGAAGATGGTGAAGGACAGGGAAGCCCAGTGTGAAGTCCATGGCGTCACAAAGAGTCAGACATGACTGAGCAACTGAACAACAACCTCCACCTGTTGCTGTATGAGTTTCTTTGATCTGAGCATCAGCCTAAGAATCTCTGATCAGCTGGACCATGACTTACTGATCCACTTGGTTACAATGGTTGAAACAGTTGGAATGGTCAATCTAACCAAACACTGCAACCTCCTTTAATAAAGTCTAGACCTTCCAATACTCTTGCCTGGAAAATCCCATGGACGGAGGAGCCTGGTGGGCTGCAGTCCACTGGGTCGCGAAGAGTTGGGCACGACTGAGCGACTTCACTTCGACTTTTCACTTTCACGCATTGGAGAAGGAAATGGCAACCCACTCTAGTGTTCTTGCCTGGAGAATCCCAGGGACAGGGGAGCCTGGTGGGCTGCTGTCTATGGGGTCGCACAGAGTCAGACACGACTGAAGCGACTTAGCAGCAGCAGCAGACCTTTCAAACATCACAACACTAAGCTGCCCCACGGTATCAAATATTGGGATTACAAAAACAGCCAGGAAATCCATTACAAAATGACAATAAGCATACAGATATAATTCTTTTAAATGTAAAAGAAATAAATTCTTCAATCAAAAGACACAGACTAGCTAAATGAATTTTTAAAAAATCTATCAATAATCTGCCTGCAAGAGACTCACTTTAGATGTAAGACACACAGAGACTGAAGGTGACAGGATGGAAAAAGACATTACATGGAATGGATACCAAAAGAAAGCTTGGAAAACTATACTTATATCAGAAAAAAAAAAAGACTTTAAAACAAAGACTGAAGTAAGAGACAAAGAAGAGCACTGCATAAGGATAAAGGAGTCGATTCAACAAGAGGATATAACATTTGAAAATTTTTATGCACCCAATATAGGAGCACCTGAGCATATAAAGGTGACATTAATAGATAGCAATAGAATAGGCAGCAATACAGTATTAGAAGGGGACTTAATATTTCACTTTCATCAAGGGATAGGTTATTTAAACAGAAAATCAATTAGGAAACATTGACCTTACTGATACATTAGACTAGACGAACAGATATTTACAGAACATTCCATCCAAAAACAACATAATACACATTGTTGTACAAGTGTACATGGAACATCTTCCAAAGATAGGTCATACATTAAGCCACAAAATAAGGCTTAATAAATTTAAAAGGATTTAAATTATATCAAACATATTTTCCAACTAATTTAAATGATATAAAACATCTTTTCCAACTGTAACAATTGAAACTAGAAATTAACTATATAAAATAAACTGGAAAATCCCCTAAATAGGTGGAGATTACACAGCATGCCACTGAACAACCAATGGATCAAAGAAGGAATCAGAAAATACAAAATATCTTGATACAAATGAAAATGTACTATACAATTTTATGAAATGAAATTTATGAAATGCAGCAAAAGCAGTTCTAAGAGGAAAGCTCATAGCAATAAATGCTCACCTCAAACAAAAACGTCTCAAATAAATAGCTTAACTATACACCTCAAAGAACTAAAAAAAAGAACAATTAAAGCCCAAAGTTTGTTAGCAAGAAGGAGATTTTTAAAATCAGAGCAGAAATAAATAAAATACCAACTTAAAAGAAAATAGAAAAGGTCAATGAAACTAAGAGCTAGATATTTGAAAAGATATAATTTTTTTAATGTCAAATTTTCAGCTAGGCTCACCAAAAAAAAAAAAAAAAGAGCGAGAGAGAGGACTCAAAATCATAAAAAAAAAAATGTTACAAATCATACCACAGAAATACAAAGAATTCTGAGACAATTAAACACAAATTAGAACACCTAGAAGAAATAGATACAATCCTAGAAACACACAATCTATTAACACTAAATACTGAAGAAACAGAAATTCTGAACTGATTAGTTACTAGTTAGGAGATTGAAGCAGAAATCAAGTACCTTCCAGCAAATAAAAGTCCAAGATGGCTTCACTAATGAATTCTACCAAACACTCAAGGAAGAATTAATACAATCCTTCTTAAATTCTTCCAAAAAAGAAGAGGGAACCCTTCTAAACTCATGTTATGAGGCCATGATCACCCAGATACTGAAAACACAAGGATGACAAAAAAAAAAATTACAGGCTAATATGGCTGATAAACAAAAATCCTCATAAAATGTTAACAAACCAAATTAAAAGTCAACAATAAAGGAATTCCCTTCATTATCACATGGGATTTATTCAGAGGATGAAAGGATGGTTCAAGGTCCACAAATCAATGTGATAAACTACAAAATGAAGAACAAAAATCATATTACCATCTCAACAGATGCAAAAAAATGTATTTGACAAAATTCAATATCTATTCATGATAAAATATCTCAACAAAGTGGGTTTAAAGGGAATATAAGTCAACCTAATAAAGGCCATATATGACAAGACCACAGTTGATAGCATATTTGATGATTGAAAGCTAAGAGCTTTTCCTCTATGATCAGGACCAAGACAAGGAAGCCCATTCTCACCAATTTTATTCAACACAGTATTAGAAGCACAAAAACTGGGTACGAAAAATAAATAAAAGGACAAATTGGAAAGGACAAAGTAAAACGGTCACTATTTGCAGATACCTGACACTACACATGAATGAAATGAATGAAGTTGCTCAGTCGTGTCCGACTCTTTGTGACCCCATGGACTGTAGCCTACCAGGCTCCTCCGTCCATGGGAACTTCCAGGCAAGAGTACTTGAGTGGGCTGCCACTTCCTTCTCCAAGGGATCATCCTGACCCAGGGATCCTGCATTTCAGGCAGGCACTTTACCCTCTGAGCCACCAGGGCTCAGTGACACTACACACAGAAAACCTCAAAGATTCCATAAGTGATTAGAAGAACTAACAACTTCTGCATAAGTGTGATGAACCAATTTAAAACAGCAGTTGAACCTAAGAGGAATTGTTCCCATTCTAAGAAAGACACAGTACCAAGGCTCACATTAAGAAACTCTGAGGAGTCTATACAAGCAGTTACTCTCTCAAATCGGATTTTCTAGGACTCTGTCCCAGGACAAGACACACATTGAGGAGAAACTGCTGGAAACAGAAGAATAAAAAATGAAAAGAACAGAGAAAATCAAGAGGAAAAAAGAGAAGGATAAAAAAACTGGAAAAGGAGAAGAGAGTGAAGATATTCTAGAAAGGAAGACAGAAGCCCAGCAGTAGACTGTAGACAAGAAGAGTGAGCTCAATGAAATTGGAAGAGCTATCAAAAGCAAACCTTTATATTAAAAATTCACAAAAACAACTTACACAGAAAAATAAGCAATAGGAAAAATTTCAGATCAGACACTACACAAAATTATAAGTGCTAATTAGGGGGAAAATAACATCCTACAGAAAATGAAACCACATACCAGAAAGATATACCATATAGCAAACTGAAACTGTAACCTATTATTTGAAAATGAGCTAAAGGACATGAAGAATATAGTATTAAGCAAAAAAGGACAACATAATCAGAATAAGAAAAACAAAGAAATGAAGGAAGAATGGATCTAAGGGAAAAGAAGTCATTTTCACAATAAAGAATATACTAACAGGATACAAGAGTTAATAAATACGACAAATAATGCCTTAAAAGTCCTTTAAAAAAAAGGAGTAAAAATTTAAAAATCAAGAAGAAATACAGATAAAAATAAAAAGAATTTAAGGGAGTATGTCAAATATTGAAGTTAGGTAAAGCAGATTCAACATCTGGAGAATAGAAACCCTAAAAATGAAAGGAACATGCCCAGACACCTAAAATTATATTCAAAGAAACTTCCATGAAATTAAAAAAAAAAAAAATCAACCTGAGACTAGATGCTGAAAGAGGTCACTAGATAATTGAGCATATTGTACCAAAATTATCAACAGCAAGACACAGTCTATAAAATTTCTGGACATAAAACTTAAGCCAGAAGAAAATGGAGTAACATAACCAAGATACTTAGAGAAAAAATATGTATCAATACTGCAACCAGCAAAAATTGCTTTTTAAGTTTAAATAGAGTGAAAAACTGTCACTAAAATGCACAAATTCAGGAGCCCCTTCTTAGAAATCTAATAGAAAATGAGCTTTTGAATATGACCAGAGATGGTAACAATAAGGACTTGTGTTGAGATCTGAATACTTATAGAACTAAGACTAAAATGTATTAAAAGAGGAAAGTAATGTATAAAAGGCTATATGCTCTGAAAAGCTAGACAGAGTCAGCCATTAAAAATAGTACAGATTAGTAATAAAATGCTTAACTTCTTGGTAATCATAACTGGAGGCTGTAGTATTAATACTGTTATTCTGAAACTGATATATGTATGAGGTGGATAAATAGGTAAATTAGTAATTATGGGAAAATTTAATATTTTAAATTCTATCAGCTCTCATATTCTTGAGAACTGGGATTTTCAGCAGAAAGAAGGGGATATATATGTGTAACAGATAAGAAGCTAACTAAAAGCATTCAATACGTCATCAAATTTGGAAAACTCAGCAGTGGCCACAGCACTGGAAAAGGTCAGTTTTCATTCCAATCCCTAAGAAAGGCAATGCCAAAGAATGCTCAAACTACCACACAGTTGCACTCATCTCACACGGTAGTAAAGTAATGCTCAAAATTCTCCAAGCCAGGCTTCAGCAATACGTGAACCATGAACTTCCAGATATTCAAGCTGGATTTAGAAAAGGCGGCGGGACCAGTGATCAAATTGCCAACATCCACTGGATCATCAAAAAAGAAAGAGAGTTCCAGAAAAACATCTATTTCTGCTTTATTCACTATGCCAAAGCCTTTGACTGTGTGGACCACAATAAACTGTGGAAAATTCTGAAAGAGATGGGAATACCAGACCACCTGATCTGCCTCTTGAGAAACCTATATGCCGGTCAGGAAGCAACAGTTAGAACTGGACATGGAACAACAGTCTGGTTCCAAATAGAAAAGGAGTACGTCAAGGCTGTATATTGTCACCCTGCTTATTTAACTTATATGCAGAGTACATCATGAGAAATGCTGGGCTGGAGGAAGCACAAGCTGGAATCAAGATTGCTGGGAGAAATATCAATAACCCCAGAAATGCAGATGATACCATCCTTGTGGCAGAAAGTGAAGAAAGAACTAAAGAGTCTCTTGATGAAAGTGAAAGAAGAGAGTGAAAAAGTTGGTTTGAAGCTCAACATTCAGAAAACTAAGACCATTGCATCTGGTCCTATCACTTCATGGCAAATAGATGGGGAAATAGTGGAAACAGTGGCTGACTGTTTTTTGTATTTTTTGGGGCTCCAGAATCACTGCAGATGGTGATTGCAGCTATGAAATTAAAAGACGCTTACTCCTTGGAAGGAAAATTATGACCAACCTAGACAGCAGAGACATTACTTTGTCAACTAAGGTCGGTCTTGTCAAGGCTATGGTTTTTCCGGTAGTCATGTACAGATGTGAAAGTTGAACTGTAAAGAAAGCTGAGTGCTGAAGAATTGATGGTTTTGAACTGTGGTGTTGGAGAAGACTCTTGAGAGTCCCTTGGACTGCAAGGAAATCCAACCAGTCCATCCTAAGGGAGATCAGTCCTGGGTGTTCATTTGAAGGACTGATGTTGAAGCTGAAACTCTGATACTTTGGCCACCTGATGCAAAGAGCTGACTCATTGGAAAAGACTCTGATGCTGGGAGGGATTGAGGGCAAGAGGAGAAGGGGATGACAGAGGATGAGATGGCTAGATGGCATCACCGACTCGATGGACATGAGTCTGGGTAAACTCCGGGAGCTGGTGATGGACAAGGAGGCCTGGCGTGCTGCAGTTCATAGGGTCGCAAAGAGTGAGACACGACTGAGTGACTGAACTGAACTGAAAAGCCCTCTAATCGTGAATATGAGATGGAAATATCCATTTAATTCATGGGGCCTAGATATAATGACCAACCCAGCAACAATGAGCATTAACACTAAGATAATTGTCTTGAAACACAAATTTCCACTAAGAGAAATCAAGCTTTTGTGGACAAATATCCTATTTCAGTCCTCAGGCAAGAAGCATACAACGTGAATGTGAAGCATCTCATAGTAGCAGTAAGCCAAGAAGTGATCAAAGACCAACAGGAATATCTCAGGAGGAGAGAGGTAAAGAAGTTCCACCATTAAAGATGGACAATTTGATTTTCAATTTAAAAAAGAAAGTGGATTGAAACTAATATTTAAATTCATGGTTCAGAAATACATTAAAATACTGGATGCTTTCAGAGGAGGATATTAAAGGAAATCAGTCCTGAATATTCATTGGAAGAACTGATGCTGAAGCTGAAACTTCAATACTTTGGCCACCTGACATGAAGAACTGACTCATTGGAAAAGACCCTGATGCTGGGAAAGATTGAAGGTGGGAGGAGAAGGGGACGACAGAGAATGAGATGGTTGGATGGCATCACCTACTCAATGGACATGAGTTTGAGTAAACTCCGGGAGTTGGTGATGGACAGGGATGTCCGGCGTGCTGCAGTCCATGGGGTCACAAAGAGTCGGACAAGACGGAGGGACTGAACTGAACTGAACGTTATTTTCAAAACTGGTAAATAAAGGGGGAAAAAACAGGCATTTTTTTTCCTGTATCTCTGAGAGAAACAGTTCCACTGGGTAACCAAGGAGTGGATAAAGAGTAAAATTACAAAAGCATTCCAGCTAATAAACAGTAGAATTAGAACATCAACATTTTGCAACTCCTACTGAATTAATGGACCTAGGCAGTGAGCATCAATGGTTATTAACATCACAAAAAGGAAGACAATAAGATATTATGTTCCTCCTGAATGAAAGCACACAATACCACGTAGAGTCTTGCCAAAGGGATCAAAAAGAGCCTCTGGACCCAGCTGCCAATTTGCAGGAAATAGAGAGGGCAAAGGAACGTGTGAGCCTTGGATGCAAACAGCCAAATCCAGACTCTTGGAAACTACAGCTCGTGTGGCTGGGGGCCCTCCAAAAGACAAAGTGTGAAGAAAAGAAAGGAATAGAAGGGAAACCTGTAAAGTAAGAAATGAAAAGATCTGTTTTTTTTTAGTGGACAACACTAAACTATGACATCTAAGGATGTGCACGTGGGTAATAAACTAATAAAGAAAGCAAGGGCTATGATCACTACACAAGTACTACTTACTTTTGGAAGCAGCTATGAGTGGGATCAGGTACCTGAGCAGCTTCTGCGTGACTGGCAAAGTTTGATATTTACACTTAATGGCTGTTACAAAGTCATCCACTATAAAACTGACATATAAATATATACATTTATATGAACATTGTCCAATATGTCCAATGTGTCCAGCAGCCACTGGTCACATGTGGCTATTACAGTTTACATTAATTAAATAACTTTAAAATTTAGTTTCTCAGTCATCCTAGTCAAATTTTAAGTACTCAGTTGACAATGGCTTCCTTTTAGACGGATAGTGCAGAGAATAGAACACATTGTACGGAATCAGTTTGCGTGTACAAATGTGTGTTTGTAATTTTCTATAATTGTTTTTTTACTTTATAATGGAAAGCTCAAAGTGCATGCCCCCAAAATATATTATACAACTGAATTTATTTAAACTTATTTAGACTATACTAATATTGGTTATTTTTTGAAGCAAAAGTCAAGTGTGTATACATCTTCCAGAAGAGAGATGAATAATGTGAAATCATTTTATGACACTAAAGAGCAGAAACCTTGTAAGTGCAGTGGATCTGAAATTGCTGGTACAAAATACAAGAAACTTTCATCTAAGGACAAGGAAGTTGTGCCTAGAAAAGGTTAATAAGCTCTTCTTCATGATGGATGGATTGATAACTGATCATTTCAATTATCATTAAACATTTACTAGGCAGCAGGAGCCTGCAAGACTATGGCCAAACACAGTAGCAGAATTCTTGCCAAATGGACACTTCAAACAAGGTACTTAAGATATATAACTCAATTACATAGGAGGAGGACAAGACAGTGCTCCTTCCACAGGGCTGGAGATCCTTAGGTCAAAGACATCTACCTCGGTACTACTGCAGAGCTCACAGTAAGGATGAGGGAGGAAGTTCCTCTGAAGAGATGGGAAGGAGGACTGTAACAGGAAAAAATGAAAGCCGGGCCAATGGAGTCCTTACGTGTTTTCAAGTAGAGCAAATGACATCAGAGAAATGGGAGGCTAGACATTCCTACAGATCAAAGTGACATCTACAAAAATATGCGACATAATAGAGCAGAGAGCCAAAAAATAAATAGTTTCAAGGTCAAAACATAGAGTCTCAGAGAATGAAGGTTGAAAAAGGCAGAGGTGTCCACTAATCCTCTCTAGTTGTCAGCAGCTCAAGGGTCATGCTATAGACGGGATAATTATAAACAGGCATTCTGAATGAACTAGAGAAAAGGGAGGAGGAAAGAAACTTCCCAACTACAAAATACCATTCCAGTCAAGTCTATAATTATCTAGAGAGAATATGAATATTTTCTTTAGAATCATGTAAAAGATGCTAAAACATAATGAGGAGAAATATAAGACTATGGAACCTGTGATCCAGTGCAATAAAAAGAGCATAAAGGTGCATTAACAGTCAAAAGATGCGGAAAATCAGTAACTTCAAATTACACTTTGGTTGTCACACAAGGGGCCACATACCAAAGAGCAGGATAGCTCTGAGTCATGATAAAAGCCGCCTAATCTGGAAAATGACCTAGAATGGGGTAAGAGCAAATGAGAAAAAGGAAACAAAAATCAACAGGATCTCATTCCTCCTTGCTCCATTCCAATTGGAGACTTTTCATCTCAGAAAGTCCATCACATGTTTACTTGTATCTGGATATGATCCAAATATTCTGCACAGCTCTCTTTTACATTTTATTCTATCGAGAAAGATTTGGCAACTGAAATCTATTATGATGTCAAAAGGTAGCTGACAACATAAAACGTACCCCGCTGAGTTGATGCCTCACACAGCTAAATTTACAACAACAGGAGTACCATAAAAATTATAAGAACTGCAAATTAACCACTGATTTCGAGTTCACTGACATAAATAATGGTAAGGACCTGGATAACTTCCAAACATCTTTACCACTGTTTAATTTGTCAAAATCTATCAAGAGCCTTTCAACCACAAACCTGTCCTCTAAGGTACATTATCATTCCCACACTTAGATTACCATCAGTGGCAACCCAAGGAAGCCTGCATAATTACTAAGACTCCATGAGGATTCAACTCTCCCATTTGTTAATTCCTCCATGTGTCAGTATCTCACTCTTTCTTAAGTACCATTGTTACTTTCAATTAGTTATTTAAGATCATTTAAAATTTTGGCTCTAATCTTGTGAGCTATGTCTGTCTGCTTTCACAATTAGTCCCTCATTACAGTGTTAAGGTTCCTACTGGGCTCAAATTAGCAAGATTTTCTGTTTATTTCATATTTGTGAACCAGGAAAGCAGACAGCAGTATGGTGCTAGAATAGTTAGCTGACAGCTGTTGGGAAACTCAGCAGGTAAGGAGGTCACACTAGAAACAAAATGACAAAGACAATAATTTCTTTCTCAGAGAAAGTTCAGATACAGAACCGCATGGTTTTCTCCACTAACAATCAACTCCATGGACTATTCACGGAGATGAGAGGAAAAGAAAATAGCTTTTTAACTGAAATGCAAAATCCCTTCTGAAAAACCATATTCATTTATGGGGAATTTAAAATCATGGCTAAACTACTTCATCACTCATGGATAAACAACAAAATGTGGCTAAGGATAATAAAATGACTAAAGAAATAAAGAAACAGAAATTACTTTTAAATCTTTTATTCCATGAAACGACCTATTTATACCTAAGTATATGGGTGTGTGTATATGTTTGTGTATTACCCCACCCCCAGCTTTCCCACTGACATATGTCTAGAACAAATTTATAGTACTATTGAAAAGAAAAAAATTAAATATTTGGCCATAATATTGTTAGCAAAAACAATCACTCAGTAGCATCACTGTCTAAGTAGAAGTTATATGTGCATTTCTGCAGAAACTAGGCAGTTCTAACTCTTTGATTAGTCCTAATTCAGTGAGTGTAGGGAGCTGTTTGATAGATACTAAGTAAATCTAGCATACACTACTTGTGCCCAAATTGGTTTATTTCACATTTCTGTATTTGGGGGGAAAAGCAATTTCTGTATGACAGATGCACCTGGAGTTTGCCACGTGACCTACACACAGAAAGGCTACAGAGTCATAAGTTTAGCAACAACGAGAAAATTGCATTTTATTCTTATTTGCTAAAAACGCGTATTTTTTTTGTCAAGGAACATGTTTGTATTGAGTTAGTCCACGTCTACACAGAGCATGAAGAACAGAAATGCAATACTGATTTACATCTGGGTAAGTCAAAGCCCCAGTCAACCTGCTACTAAAGACAATGTTGGTTTGGCCTCAACTGGACTCTACTGCTTTCCTACAGTAATAAAATGCATAGGACAAGAAAGCCATCCATCCTTCATTTTTCTTTACCAACATAAATGTGGCCTAAATGTCTCCATCAATGTCAGAAAGTCATCCCACTATAAAACTAAGCCTTTCTGTCAGTGTGTGTAATTTTTAAACCCTAGAGCTCAGTGAAGTCCTGAAAAGAGGTGACATAACAAGTGTTCACTTTTCAAGAAAGTCTTCACCTAAAAACAGAGTCCTGAAATACGTGAAACAAAAACTAAAAGAACTTAAGTGAGAAACAGACAATTCAACACTAGCAGTTGGAGACTTCAATACCCTATTGATAATAATGGACAAAACTAGGCAGAAGATTGACAAGAAATCAGAAGACATGAACACTAAGAACCAAACAGACCTAGCAGATAGATGTAGAAAGTCCCACCCATCAACAACAACAGAATACATACTGTCCTCAACTGTACACGGGACATTCTCCAGGGAAGATCATAAGCTAGGCCATAAAATGGACCACAATAAATTTCCAAGGACCAAAATAAAGTACAAGCTCCAACTAAAATGAGATGGATTAAAAACCAGTAATCCCCCGGTGGCTCAGAAGTTAAAGAATCGCCTGTAATGCAGGAGCCTGGGGTTCAATCCCTGGGTTGGGAAGATCTCAAATAAAGACCTGAATTAATCAACTGATTAAATCCACCAATATAGTCTAGAGTTTGATTCTCCCATTTTAAGACTAAGCAAATTTCACGGCAGGCATTTTTAACTATAAAAATATAGGTTTGAAGTTCTATCAAGAAGAAAGATATTAACTCCAGGAAGTGTAATGTAGCTAAACTCTAGTTCTTTTCTGACATATTCCTCGAGGCCTTTCCTACTACTAATAAAGAGATGGCGTCTGCCACCATTTATAGTTTGACTAAACCCAAAGGACAAAACACTAGAAAAATAACAGGATGTAGCCTACTCTAAGGCTTGAAAGGAACTCTAACTCAAAATTCCTTTCTGTGTGCAGATACCTGGATTTTTAGAAACTTCATTTTTCCAACAGTGGAATGACTCAAGTACTACTGAGAATGCTTTTTGAAGCCTCTGCAGGGAGAAGGAGTCGACTAATGAATTAAAATAGCTGAAGCTTAAACCATTATTTAAGAATAATCTACTTTAAATGGCTTTGCTTCCCTATTCATGGGGGTGATGGGTAAGTTTGGAATTTTTTTCTAATATATGTTTTAAAATCTGAGACATTTTTAAAAAATCACACAGATTGAACACCAGCCTGGGTCCACCACAGCAGTTTCCAAGCCTACTTGTGTGAATACTCAAGGGATATAGGGCACTTTAAGAAGAGAGCTCTTTAATAGGTCATGACTAGGCTTCTGTTTGGATCATTTTTTTGTGTACGTGAGAAAAAGGTTCACCTATAAACAGCCAGTTCCAGGCACATTCAAGGTTCTCCAATCTGGGGGCTATCCACACTCCTGTCAACCGCCTGTGTGAGCCCATCCAAGATCTTTCTGGCTTTGGCACTGCAGACATACGCCAGCACCCACAATGCTCTGAGGCCCTACCTCCTTCATAGCTATATTTTAAGGACACAAGTGTTTAGTTAATAATGAGGAAAGAAGAACTTCACTGGATTTTCCCCCCACCTTTGAAGTTTTCAAACCTTGAGAATTGATGAAACAGAAACTTTAAAGACTTTTTTTCTTTCTTTTTTCTTTTTGCAAATTAGCTGCATTTTCAAAACCTGCCACCCACAAACAGTCTGAAATACTGAAGTGTCTGCTCTGTTTCTATCAACAGACATTATTTGGAATCACTTAAAACGACAAAATAATATGTCCACTAATTAGCCAAACAGCTACAGTAGGCATCTTTGGTTCATTTTAATACTCAGACATCTCTTCCTTGCTTCTCAAGTCAGACCAAATAAAAATCCTATCTGGCTAGTTCTGGCACTGGTTTCAGATTAGAGCAGGCATCTCTAACCAAGTGATCTCCAAGGAAATCCCGTAGTGTTAATTATTATAGGATCACAGGAAAATAATTTCACAAATAAAAGACTTGATCTAACTCCATATACATCAACTAACTAACCTATAATCCTTGGTTTCTTAATTTCAAGATTTACTTTTAATTGGATCAAATAAAAGACCTGGCAATACGTGGAAGCAACTTTTTATATTATAAAATATACCAAAACGATCAAACCTGGTTTCCTACCTGAATTAAAAAGATGATGTCTTTAGCTTTGTGGGCCACTATCCTCTGTCCAGTTCTAACTCCCTTTTTCTCGACATGAACATATGCTTCCCTTAAAATTACTTCTTTTTTCCTACCCTGGTGTTATGCAAGATCCCTGCTTATTTTGGCGATACAGACAAAATAGAAGAGCCACCCAGAGTTCTTCATTCCAAAGGGAGGAGCTTCCCAAGAAAAGCAAAGTTGTGCTGTTGTATTTCCTTTCAGCACTGCCTAAGAGCAAGAGGCATTCTTCAGTGGGGAAATTCAGGACAAAAATAGGGGGACTGCTTCTGAAATACTCACTAGAACCACGAATGGCAGGTGTAGGCAAGGACCATCTGAAGGTTCACAATCACTAAATGCTCTTAAAAAAGAAGAATTGGCAAGAAAAAATATGAGGAGTGAGGCGGTTAAATAGGCACAACATGCAATAAGAAAAGACGCTTTTCAAACAAAAAATATGAGACACGGAGATGCCTTTCATTTCAGAGAGAACCCAGGAAAATCCACACTCTCAGATGGAGAAAGCAAACCCTGCCTTTATTTGTATGCTCACAACCCTCAAAAAAATCGCCATCAGGCCCAGGTGAAAGTCTTAGAAACTAAGGAGGGGCCCGCATGCTTCTACAAGAAAAACAAAGAGAGCCTTGCATATAGGATATTGGTTTCAATGAGGAAGGAACGCCAAAAACAGTGTAAGAATTAAGCGCTCACATAATAGATCACTGTGAGCAACACGCTCCTGCAGATGTTGGAGGGAGTGACCTAAGCCTCACACTTGGAAAGGTTGTGTGACTGGAGCCATGATATATAAAGTAAGACCCAAGCGCCAAAGTTCTGATTGAGCCAGGCAAACGTGGCTGTTTTTGTTGGGTGGAAGAGGCTATTTTTTCTTTTTTTCCACCAAGCAAAGAATTACGGTAAACATCTGCTAACCACGACCACAGAACGGGTGGTTGTTTTCATCCAAGGTCATTTTAAAGGAATAAATGTAATTAATAAAACCACAGAGTCACAGTACCCAACCTTCCAATAAGGCTGCTTGCTTCTGCCCACAGACCTATTTATTAAAGAAGTACTTAATTGAGAAAGTTCTCTGACGTTGCCATTAATACTTTGTGGGGACCCACTGATGTGGGGCAAGAATGTTCCGTCTCAAGAGCTACTTGAAAATATAACTGGACTTTGCTTCTTATCTCATTCCTTAGGCAACTGTTTTTCAGAAGGTTCTTTTACTCTATTGGCAATTTATTATTATAATACATGCATTATTTAAGTAACTAAAGTCCTATTAGAAAAAATTAACATTCCAATGGGTTTACCTCACACATAAACATCCCAGAAGACTTCTCTCTGTCAAACTACCTCTTTTGAAAATGACTAAGAATTCCTATACTCTAGAATGGTTTGAGTTTTAAAAAATTCCTTATTTGGTTTGTTCTTTGGGAAGGAATGGGGAGGTAGGGAAACTGAATTATTCAAGCCGTCATTCAAATCTGTCAAATTGGAGCTCAAAACATCACTTTACCTTTGAACAACCAGCCACAAGCTCCTCCAAAATAAGTGTCACCTATAATTATTACTAAATATTCCCAATTAAAAGAAAATAATCAAATTCCTAAAAACCCAATTTCCCTTTGGAGTTAAGCAAAGTTCTGCTCTACCTACAAAGTCAGAGGGTCTTCTAGCCTTATAAAAGCCAGTTTTGCATAAACTGGTTGCTTTCACTGAATCAAGTTAAAGAACTAAGATTTCCTATTTCTGACCTATGGTCACCTCAACACAGCCCATCAACAAGATACTAAGTTCAGTGAATATAAAAATATATATTTTCTCTCTGGCTCTATTTCCCATGAAACTAGAACACAGCAAATCCTAAAGGTCAGAATTTAGTAAGCTTATTAAAAAAATAAATGTTAAGTTCATCAGCTCCATTTATTCTCATGGTTGCAATATCGGACAGGGTCCCAGCTGTTGAACTAGCTCTAAGAACAGCCTGGAGGCGAGAGGCTGTCACGTTTTGACTTTTCTACCAATCAGACTCCAACAAATACCTATTCAACACCTCCTAGATGCCTGTGATGAGTTCAGAGTATGTATGTATGTGTGTATGTGTGTGTGTGCGTGCATGCGTGTGAGAGTGTGTGTGTGTGTGAGTTCAGAGTATGTCTGTGTGTGTGTGTGTGTGTGTGTGTGCACACGTGAGTGTGGGTGCATGCATATGGGCGCATGCGCATGTGGGTATGTGTGTAGAGCAGGAGAGACTGAAGGGTAAGAGGCTATCTTCTGACTATTACTGACACATCATAGAATCCTGAGGAGAAATTAACATAAATATCAGGGTTTACTGCATCTAGAAAATTATTCTCGGGTTGACTTGTGTGTTCATTTTCCACAAGACTCAGTGTTAATGAGCTAAGAAAGGAAAGAAAGCAGGCAGAGGTAGAGCTGGAATAAGCCAGCAAGGTTCTGATACTCCAGCTGCCCGTAAGTGATGATGAACCATTAAACAAGAGAGAGGAAGGACTTCGAAGGCCCAATCTTATTTGTCAGTGCCTTCAGCCATGAAAGACGGCGAGCCTTAATGTAACCCACTAATTCCTCCCCCCAACACAGTCAAGATTCATTTCCACAAGCAAGTCCAGTATCAGAGGCCACTGTGGTCAGAATTGGAAATATAACCATGTATCACTACACTAAATTATGCTTAAATAAAAATGCAATGCATCCACCATATTTGTATAATAAAAGGATTAAATCAGTTATAATTTTCAAGCTTTAAAAGGAAATTCCAAGCTTTTAAGTCTATTTCTAGAAAAAGATAATGTGATGAATGTCATAATAAAAAATAACTTTGTTGGAGGAAATAATTCTTTATCCTTTAAAAATTTTCCTTATTAAATGCATCATTTTAACTTAATGCATTTCTATATACTTATCCCTAAATGTAAATTTGTTTTGATAAAATGAAGAGCCTTTTAATCCAAATTGCACAGTGATGCTTCTATGCTGATCTGCTATAACTTAGTAATCAGAGTTAACAGACTGCCTAATTAACCAAGTCATCATTTGCCAAGATCCAAATATGAGATGAATTGTGGGCCAAGGAGAAAATATGATATGGACATGAAAATTATTAATTCAGGAAAGCATGAAAAGCATGTGGAGTTAAAGGTTCTTTGCTAAATCTTACCATCTTTAACATCCTTAATTTTTATAATAGAAGTAATATATAAAAATAAAAAATATATTCAGAGTATATAAAAAATATTTTCAGATCAACTAGTTATTAGTCAGTAATACAATAAATTACTTTTATAAACCTTTGACAACCTAAGGGGTAAAAATCACAGACAAGCCCTGAAAATAAGTAATATCCATTATGTGCTTACTAGGTGCTGGCATCATGTTCAGTATTTCACACTGATCAATACGTTTATTCTCCACATGACCTAACTCTTGAGAAGGTACTATTTTTATCTTCAGGTAACAGGCCTGAAAGTTGAAATTTAGAATATTTATTTTTTTTGTCCAAAAGAATTCAGCTCAGTTTAGTCACTCAGTCATGTCTGACTCTTTGCGATCCCATGAATCATAGCACACCAGGCCTCCCTGTCCATTACCAACTCCCAGAGTCCACCCAAACCCATGTCCATTGAGTCGGTGATGCCATCCAACCATCTCATCCTCTGTCGTCCCCTTCTCCTACTGCCCTCAATCTTTCTCAGCATCAGGGTCTTTTCAAATGATTCAGCTCTTCTCATCAGGTGGCCAAAGTATCGGAGTTTCAGCTTCAACATCAGTCCTTCCAGAGAACACCCAGGACTGATCTCCTTTAGGATGGACTTGCTGGTTGGATCTCCTTGCAGTCCAAGGGACTCTCAAGAGTCTTCTCCAACACCACAGTTCAAAAGCATCAATTCTTCGGCGCTCAGCTTTCTTCACAGTCCAACTCTCACAACCATACATGACCACAGGAAAAACCATAGCCTTGACTAGATGGACCTTTGCTGGCAAAGTAATGTCTCTCCTTTCTAATATGCTGTCTAGGTTGGTTATAACTTTCCTTCCAAGGAGCAAGCATCTTTTAATTTCATGGCTGCAATAACCATCTGCAGTGATTTTGGAGTCCAGAAAAATAGTCAGCCACTGTGCCCACTGTTTCCCATCTATTTGCCATGAAATCATGGGAATATATGAATAATATAGCTAATTAATAACTATCATATTATTAAATATATAAATATGTCTAATTAATAATAATATCTAATCCTTTCAAAATTCTTAGAGAAGTGTAATTAAAAATTCTATTACTTTAACTCACCAAAATTTTACCCATGGAAACTTTATTGATTCATATTTCTCATTTATTTATTAGAAAAAAGGAAAACTGGGGTAACCTGAAAGATGCCATATGGCTAGTCTATACAAAGATCTTTCATTTACAGCTATTTCCCATCACTAACATCACTGATACGGCCTAAAAGACATGTACTGAATAAATTTTAACATAGTCATGGGCTAAGATATTTTATAAGCCATTTTCCCAAAGTAATTCCAATCCAATCAATACAAATTAGTCCTAGAGGAGGTAGTAAGTCCACCAATCTGATCATTTCTTCCTTGGCTAGTTGGCAACTCCTACTCATTCTTCAGGGTCCCAGCCACACCTCCCTCTTCTAGCATCCCCTCCCCAACCTCATATACACAATCCATCAGCATTCCTGCACCTTCTCTATCACTGTATTTTAATTGACCTTTCTGTCCACTTTATAGATATAAGTATGTTGAAATCAAAGACCTTGCTTTATGACCTACAACAGTGACAGATGGTAGACGGATGGTTAGACAGGTGGGCAGATAGTAGTAAAGCAATGAATGATGCCCAGGCTTCTTGAGGACAGAGGCATGGTAGTATTTTAGAGGTAAAACACACCTCCTCATAGTGAATGTCACTGGTGATGCCCAAGTATTAGACAGACACCTTCATGAGGAACATCTCAGATGACACTCATGGGTAGCTGGGCTATAAGATATTTAAAGATACCTTCCAACTATGTAATTCTCTGTCTTTACTATGCATCAAGTACAGTGCCTTTCTGAGCAATCCTGGACCAGGAAAAAAAATAGTTATAAAAGACATGATTGGCACAATGGGACTAAATATGAATAGGAATTGACATTAGACTATAATTTATTAATATTGTATCAATATTACTTCTTAATTTCGATCATTTCCTGGTGGCTCAGATGGTAAAGCATCTGCCCACAATGCAGGAGACCTAGGTTTGATCCCTAGGTTGGGAAGATCCCCTGGAGAAGGAAATGGCAACCCACTCCAGTACTCTTGGTTGGAAAATTCCATGGACACAGGAGCCTAGTAGGCTACAGTCCATGGGGCCACAAAGAGTCAGACACGACTGAGCAACTTCACTTTTGATCATTGTATTGTTGTTATGAAAAAGAATGTCCCTGTTCTTAGGAAAACTCCAGTGATTTATTTAGGAATAAAAGGGTATGGCATCTGTAATCAATTTTTAAAATGGTTCTGAAAATAAGTTATGTATAAGTATAAATATGTGCATGTGTATTCTATAGGCAGATGGATAAGAAATGATAAAGCCAAGGAGCAAAATGTTGAATCCAGGTAAAGGATTTCTTTTGGAAAGTTCCTTGACTACTCGTGTAACTTCTCCGTAAGTCTGAAATTATTACAAAACAAAAACGGGCCTCTGTTTAAAAACAAAAACAAAAACAAAAAAAGTACAATATGCACTCTATCTTCCTAGAATACTGTCCCCCTCTCCTGAGATCAGCACCCCTTTGACCCACTTTCCATCATTTGTGCAGGTAAAAGATTATTTACCACTCTTGAGACAAGCACATGACCCATTCCATGCTACAGACCCCTTCAAGCTCCCCCGATCTAGCCCTGCTCCAACCAGAGAGAGTATTTCTGTGATAGGCACATGGTACACAAGGGATCAATCACAGAACCAGCAAGATCCAAATTTTATGAGAGCTGCTAGAACTTGTCGGAAAAGATGCCTTTCTGCTGGAGTTTGTACGAAAGCAGACTGATGATTATCTGCCACAGTCTGGTCAACACTTCCAGGGATGAAAGCAACACAGAGCATCGCACAGCCAAGATTCTGAGACCAAGACTCAACAGCATGATCTGAATCCCCTACTTCAGATGCCCCTGAAGCTCATTCTACTAGCCAACTTTTCAGAATCATGAGCCAATTAATTCCTCTTTATGCCTGAGCTGGTCACAAGTGTCACCCAAGAGATCTAACAAGTGGTGGGCTCAGTATTTTAAGGCACAGATATTTAAAATGGTCTGCTGTTTGTGTGAACAGAGAGATTACAGATACTTCAAACCCCTTAAGTAATAGCAGTGTAATTGTTGGTCTTTTGCAACTGGCTTTTATATATATTTTCAAGCCTAATATTTTACTTTTTAAAACCTATTCTTTCTATTTTTGAATATCAAAGTCCTTGGCATATGGCTTCTGCCTCGGGAATTCTATTGACCGAGTAACCAAAGACTTCCTAATTGTTGGTCAGTGTTACCTCTAAGTACCCAAATCTTCACCCTGGTAAATTAACAGCCTTCAAAGTTAATGTATCTCAATAACTGAAAACAAAACAAAACAAATTCTGAATCTGATTGCTGGGAAAAACTCCCAGGTACAGGACTGCTGCTTTGGGAAGGGGACCCTCTTGATTGCCACACTTTCCCACACAGGTGATTGAGCGGAATAAATCAATCATTGAGTGGTCGAGGCTAGCACGAAATAAAATGAGGGATGCAGAGATGAAGTTAATTAAAATAATGTACCAGAGAAAAATGACTCAAAGATCTAGAGAAAATGTCTTAACAGGCATGCCCAGTTAGAGACCGGAGAACGCCAATTAAGTGGCTGTCCTTGTTCTGAATCCCACCAGGACACGCTTTTATTTCCCATAGCTCTTGTACTAGCAAAAAGAATTAAAGCATTTGAAAAAGTCTACCAAGATTAAACAGATCCAGTTAGATGACACTGAAGTATAAAGTCTCAACATGCAGTGTGCAAGCAGTCCCAGAGTGAAAAATGTATGTTAACACAAAACCATGCTTGCAAAATTAATACCCTGGGAAGACGCCTACAAGGTGAACACAATATGGTGTAGTGGTTAGGAGCCATGACAACAGAGGAAGAGTAGCTGGGTTCAAATCCCAGTTCTATTTCTAATGAGCAGAGAAGTCTGAGGGAGTCATTTCACCTCAGAACACCTCGGTTTCCTCAACTGTAAAACAGACTTTTTAGAACTGTACCTGTCTCATAAGAATTTTTGTCAGTTTATACATAAGCTCCCAGTAAAGGCAGCTATTATAGGGTAGATGTCTCACAAATTAGAGTGTTTCTCCTCACTGCTGGTTTTTAGACTTTCTCATTATTAAGTTTTTCGTGATTCTCGAAAATTCTACTTTTCTCTCTCATTACTTAGAAGGGAGAATGGGGAAACTACACACACAAGGATTGGTGATAACATAAAATGCAATCTTCTTCTAGGCATGTACAACTAGGGAAAGCAAGAAGGTCTAAGCATGCTTTATTCTAGATTTTGTGTGTGTGTGTGTGCTCTTTTGGGTGTTTTTGTTTTGGGGTACAGTTGCTTTATAATATTTTGTTGGCTTCTGCTGTACAATGAAGTGAGTTGGCCTTCCTCTTGGACACTGCTCCCGCAACCCCCATCCCACCCACCTGGATTGCCACAGAGCCCCCAGCTGAGCTCCTGTGCTATACTGCAGTGACCTACTTCTCACGCGGTAGTGTGTATCTGTCAGCTCCAATCTCCCAGTTCATCCCACCCCCTCGCCCACAGTGTTCATGTGTCCACTCTACATCTGCATTTCTATTCCTGCCCTGCAAGCAAGTCCATCTGTACCATTTTCTAGATTCCACATATATGCATTAATAAATGATATTTGGTCTTTTTTTTCCTGATTCACTTCATTCTGGATGACAGACTCAAGGTCCATTTACATATGACCCAAGTTTGTCACTGTTTATGGCTGCGTAATATTCCATTGTATGAAAGTTCCTTAGAAAACTAAAAACAGAACTACTAAATGACCCAGCAATCCCACTACTGGGCACATACCCTGAGAAAAATCATAATTCAAAAAAGACAGATGCATCCCAAGGTCCACTGCAGTACTATTTACACATGAAAGCAACCTAAACACCCACGTACAGATGAATAAATAAGGAGGACATGGGACTTTTACATACTGGAATATGACTCAGATTTTTTTTTTTTTAATTATCATGTTTAAGAACTGAGTCAGAAGTGGAGGAATGCATTGTTGTCACTGGTAATGAATGATCTGGGACAGATATGGGCAAAGACGAGGTACCATTTCTTCTAATTTGAACACTCAGGGAAAAGGTGAATGCTGACCATAAGAGAAAGCAAAGAAAAATTCAAGCCCCAGCGCATCATAACCAGACTCGCCAGGCCCCAAGAAGTACACTGAACTGGACCCAGAAAACATAGCAACATTTCAAAACATCAGAGAAAAACACTTGGAACATTCCTACTCTTTCCCGTTGATGCTCATGCATGAGGATATTGAGAAGAGGGCTGCAGAAGGGCTGATCCAGGTTACCAGGATCCTTGTGTAAATAACACGAATGAAATCTCCAATTACATGGATTGGTTTCCCCTTTTGTGATTGCTGTTTTAGTTTCTGAAATGGTATTTGGCAGACAGGGATGTTGCATGTTTTTCGAGATGGAAAAATCCTGGGTCTTTGCCACTCCAAGGGTTGTTACAAGTCTAATAAAAGTTTTTCCTTAATCATTTGCTTCACTTAACTCCTGCTTATTGAACTTTACTTTTTTTGTTTCTAAAAAGGGTACGAGGAACCAAATTTGATGCCTTAAACTGTATTTCACTCATGCTTTTTTTTTTTTAACAAGTTGAGAGGGTACAAATTATAAATCAAGAAAAATTCATGGTGCTTTTATTTGATAACCTTTCCACAAATCAAGAAGAGAGTATATGATTTCATAAATGCTATCTTTTACCACTAAAAGCTGTGGGATACAGAGAGAGACAAGTCCCTCTCTGTGCCTCGGCTTCCACACAGCAAATGCACAATGAACAGCACAGTTAAATCTGGCCCAAACGAACAACACGGCAACTGCAACAGACCCTCTGCCTTAAGCAAGTGAAAGAAGTCAGAGCTCAATGGAAGACATATATTTCTATGTCCTTTCAATCCATACAGACTTGAATTTTCTATCAAAAAAGAGGTATGTAAATTTTCAGGACCAATCCATCAAGAGTGTAATTTGTTTTTTTAAATTAGAATTAACAGGCAACTTAAGACATGGTCTATAACAAGGCAGAGGATCAAACAAGCTCTGATTAACTCAAGGATGAAACATCTCCCCAGGCAGGCAGTGTATGGATACTGCAGGACCCTGAACTCTGCAAACTCACAATGGATTTTGGCTTCCAACACTGAGCTGTCCCAGCATCTGAGGTTTATACCTGGCCTTATCTGAAACAGATCCCTAATATCCAAGAGTCAACACGTCAACAAGTGTAAGACAGTTCATCACACTCCTTGCTCATTTTGCACTTTTTAAAGTTCACTCAGTGCATGAAATGAGTAACTCTAGTAGGGAATCAAGGCTCTTCATCATCTTTTCCCCCATTAAAATGATCGCAAGAGAGTGCAACATGGGTTTTGCCAGTGAGATTCCCAGTACCCTTTTGATAATCTTTCTAAGTCAACAGCATTGTGATTGTGCTCCAGTCCCTATACAAAGCACTGTACACATATTATTTCACTTAATCCTTGCATGAACACTATGAGCTGAGGCATGCTAGTTCCCCAGCCTCAGGTAAGTATACTGAGTGGGGAGCAGGAAGAGACATTCGTCCAAGAACAAAGAACCAGGGACGCAGAGTGCTGGGATTTCAGCTTGCAATTCAATGTCCTTAATTAACTTGTACCCCCCACCATAATGCCTGATGAGCTATGGAATGAGGTTCGTGACACTGTACAGGAGACAGGGATCAAGACCATCCCCATGGAAAAGAAATGCAAAAAAGCAAAATGGCTGTCTGAGAAGGCCTTACAAATAGCTGTGAAAAGAAGAGAAAACCAAAGGAGAAAAGGAAAGATATAAACATCTGAATGCAGAGTTCCAAAGAGTAGCAAGAAGAGGTAAGAAAGCCTTCTTCAGCGATCAATGCAAAGAAATAAAGGAAAACAACAGAATGGGAAAGACTAGGGATCTCGTCAAGAAAATTAGAGATACCAAAGGAACATTTCATGCAAAGATGGGCACGATAAAGGACAGAAATGGTATGGACCTAACAGAAGCAGAAGATATTAAGAGGAGATGGCAAGAATACACAGAAACTGTACAAAAAAGATCTTCACGACCCAGATAATCACAATGGTGTGATCACTCACCTAGAGCCAGACATCCTGGAATGTGAAGTCAAGTGGGCCTTAGAAAGCATCACTACGAACAAAGCTAGTGGAGGTAATAGAATTCCAGTTGAGCTATTCCAAATCCTGAAAGATGATGCTGTAAAAGTGCTGCACTCAATATGCCAGCAAATTTGGAAAACTCAGCAGTGGCCACAGGACTGGAAAAGCTCAGTTTTCATTCCAATCCCAAAGAAAGGCAATGCCAAAGAATGCTCAAACTACCACACAATTGCACTCATCTCACATGCTAGTAAAGTACTGCTTAAAATTCTCCAAGCCAGGCTTCAGCAATATGTGAACCGTGAACTTCCTGATGTTCAAGCTGGTTTTAGAAAAGGCAGAGGAACCAGAGATCAAATTGCCAACATCCGCTGGATCATGGAAAAAGCAAGAGAGTTCCAGAAAAACATCTATTTCTGCTTTATTGACTATGCCAAAGCCTTTGACTGTGTGGATCACAATAAACTGTGGACAATTCTGAAAGAGATGGGAATACCAGACCACCTGACCTGCCTCTTGAGAAATTTGTATGCAGGTCAGGAAGCAACAGTTAGAACTGGACATGGAACAACAGACTGGTTCCAAATAGGAAAAGGAGGACATCAAGGCTGTATATTGTCACCCTGCATATTTAACTTATATGCAGAGTACATCATGAGAAACACTGGACTGGAAGAAGCACACGCTGGAATCAAGATTGCCGGGAGAAATATCAATAACCTCAGATATGCAGATGACACTACCTTAATGGCAGAAAGTGAAGAGGAACTAAAAAGCCTCTTGATGAAGGTGAAAGTGGAGAGTGAAAACGTTGGCTTAAAGCTCAACATTCAGAAAACGAAGATCATGGCATCTGGTCCCATCACGTCATGGGAAATAGATGGGGAAACAGTGGAAACAGTGTCAGACTTTATTTTTCTGGGCTCCAAAATCACTGCAGATGGTGACTGCAGCCATGAAATTAAAAGACGCTTACTCCTTGGAAGGAAGTTATGACCAACCTAGATAGCATATTCAAAAGCAGAGACATTACTTTGCCAACAAAGGTTCACCTAGTCAAGGCTATGGTTTTTCCTGTGGTCATGTATGGATGTGAGAGTTGGACTGTGAAGAAGGCTGAGCGCTGAAGAATTGATGCTTTTGAACTGTGGTGTTGGAGAAGACTCTTGAGAGTCCCTTGGACTGCAAGGAGATCCAACCAGTCCATTCTAAAGGAGATCAGCCCTGGGATTTCTTTGGAAGGAATGATGCTAAAGCTGAAACTCCAGTACTTTGGCCACCTCATATGAAGAATTGACTCATTGGAAAAGACTCTGATGCTGGGAGGGATTGGGGGCAGGAGGAGAAGGGGACGCCAGAGGATGAGCTGGCTGGATGGCATCACTGACTCGATGGACATGAGTCTGAGTGAACTCCGGGAGTTGGTGATAGACAGGGAGGCCTGGCGTGCTGCGATTCATGGGGTCGCAAAGAGTCGGACACGACTTAGCGACTGATCTGATCTGATCTGATCTGCCCACCATAAGCTTTAGGACCAGATAGCAAATGCTTCTGTCTTCATGGGGAAGATAATGTATAATCCTTTCTGGATGGGACACACAGAGTACCAAAACCTTGCACAATGTAGAGAGGAAGCTACCAAGAGAAAAGCCAGGGGTAGGATTCCATTCCTATAATAAAGGTGACGTGGATGGTTTTCTTTGTTTTCTTATTCTCTCACTCAGATGCCAACCTCTTAGGTACTATGAATTACAGAAGTCCACAGGGACATCCCAAATATCCTCTGACTGATTCAATGAATGCTGACTGCCAGCCTGCCTACTATTGATTGGGCACTGTCAGGCACAAGGAAGCCAAACTGAATCAGACAGACCTGCCCCTTGCTTACTACCTGGTAAAGAGGTGTATTCAGAAAGTGTCAGAAGCTGTAGTAAATGAAACACACAAGGATCTTGGATGCCTCAGAGTGGGGTTGGGGGGGTGGAAATCAACTGTAATGTGGGTAGTCAGGGAAGGTCACTTCAAGAAGTTGATATGTGAACTGAACAAAAAAAGATGAGAAGAGGGGTTAGCCCTGTGAAACACAAAAGATGTTCCAGGGAGAGAATCCCATGGTCCAGAGGCAAGAGAGATTTTATGACATCTGAACATCTAATAGTGTCTAAATAAAATATTTGAAACCACAGAGCAAAAATGTAGTTTCCAAGAGTTTCTTGAAAAAGCAAGATCTTCAAGTCACCTCTTTCAGAGAGTCAACTACTCAATAGACAGGCATGCTTGCTAAGTCGCTGCAGTTGTGTCTGACTCTTTGCAATCTTACGGACTAGTCTGCCAGGCTCCTCTATCCATGGGATTCTCCAGGTAAGAACACTGGAGAATTTCTTCCTCCAGAAGATCTGCGCAACTCAGGGATCGAACCTGCACCTCTTAGGTTCCTCGCTCTGGGAGGTAAGTTCTTTGCCACTAGCTCCACCTGGAAAGCCCACTCACTAGACAGCCATGGTCAAGTCTTTGGGACATACTGCCAACTGAGCCGTCTATGAGTCCTGCTGACATTCTCCATCACAGTCATACAGCAGCTTCTGTGTGCAGACACCACTATCCTCTGAGGGCCAGTCCCAAGAAGATGTGTGAGGGACCAGAGGCTGCTCTGTAGACTCAGCACAGAGGCAGGGCCGGGGATGAGGCTAGTCCAGACCAGCCTTGTGTAGTGTCAGCCTGCATGAGTGAAACCTTGAGTTTCAGATTGTCATCAGTAATACCACCTTGAAAGCAGTTAGTGAATTTTGCTTGCTAGGCAGGCCCATTGTCTGAGTGAGTAAAATATGGAATAAAAAAACCACTGCATGCCTCTCAGGGGAAACTGTCAAAACAGGACCCAGAGATCTAAGTCCTGTTAGCCGGGCTGTGCTGTTCCATACATAGTTGCAGTGTCCTTGACAATGGGCATCAAAGTCACCTCTTGGGGCTTTACTTAAACTTCCAAGCATATGCTAGGCAAGAAGCAATGACTGTGAAATATACATTGTCTGCCAGTAAAATAAGAACCAATGAACTAACCAGAGGATGGTAAAAATTCCTCAAAGACAGGGATTTCCACCATCTCACCCAGGGTATGTGGCACAATACTGGCATTTTTTACCAACCAGAAACTGTACTAAGCTCTTTACACATATCATCTCAGTAATTTGCTACAGGAATCTATCTCCTATATGTATCCCCATTTCCCAGATGAGGAGGCCAAGGCCCAGAAAGGTTAAGTAACTTACCCTCCAGGTTCACTCAGCCAGTAAATGGAAAAGGTGGAATTTGAATCTCAGCTGATTTAATTGCAATGTAGACACTCTTGCCCATATTGCTATCCTATATCTACAATAGGCATTCAGTAAACGTCTAGGAGTGCATCAGCTACCATGTTCTATGAGCATCTATCACAGACTAGTATAGGCAGAGACTACATGAGGAAGTAAAGGAAAGTCTCATTCAGTTAGACAGTAATTTTCACAAGAATAAACTCCAGACCAACCTGGAATAGAGAAATGGGAATGATTCACATGTCTCTCCCGTCCCCCAAGGGAAGCTTTCACCACATATATAGCAAAACAGTAAAATCAGAGATGCAGAGTAGACGGCATTGTCCAGACTCTGAGAGACAGTAAAAAGTCATCAGTGACAGCCCACACACATACTGGGAAGAACACAATTAAGTGAGGGCCAGTATGTCCTAGGACCTCACACTAGCATTCAGTTCAGTTCACTCCCTCAGTCTTGTCTGACTCTTTGCAACCCCATGGACTGCAGCACGCCAGGCCTCCCTGTCCGTCACCAACTTCCGGAGTTTACTCAAACTCATGTCCATTGAGTCGGTGATGCCATCCAACCATCTCATCCTCTGTTGTCCCCTTCTCCTCCCACCTTCAATCTTTCCCAGCATCAGGGTCTTTGCAAATGAGTCAGCTCTTTGCATCAGGTGGCCAAAGTATTGGAGTTTCAGCTTCAGCATCAGTTGTTCCATTGAATATTCAGCTCTGATTTCACACTAGCACTCAGGCTTTAACAAAACCTTCCATCCAGAGGAGAGAAAATCCATTCACAAATTTGGCAGTTTAAATTTTGGTTGATAGCTCTCTTGAGACAGAAATTTCTTTCTTAGAATTTGCCATGGCACTTGCAGTAAAAATATTATAGTCCTAAAATATTTACTGAGATATGTATCTCTACTGACAATTGAACAAGCTGAAATTCAAACATATAAAGTTCAAGTAAGATGTTATACACACCAAATCAATAGAAGAAAGAAGGCATTCATCAAAATAAATAAAAATTAGACATGGAAGAAAAACTGATAGCATGATTTCATGCAAGTAACCACAACTGTTGCTCAATAACCATACACCTTTTCTTCATTACTACTAGAACCTGGAACTGATCTAGGACATCAAATTCCTCAAGTCTAAGGATGTAATTATCAGATGCCCTTATGTTAACAGTGACTTAAATGATGTAAGTAGAAGCCATTGAGTAAGACTTCATGGAAAGTTATTTAAAGAGGGCTTCCTCAGCTGAGAAGGAATAAAAATACTCTTTTTATTTCTTGTAATGTTGCCTCTTTCAGGATGTAGAAGCAATGGCTGGAGAGCCAGCAGCCATAATGTGACCTTGAAAATAAACAACACTTGAACAGGCAAGTAGAGATCGCATAAAGATAGGAAACACAAATTGCTCTCCCCTTGATATCTTTTATGAGAGAGAAAACACTACTAATCTTTTAAAACTTACATACTTGCATCTATTACCAGAAAATCATTCTTATCTGATATAAAGACATAAAAACATAGCTAAAGATTATCCTACTTTTTGTCAGGAAAAGAAAACTAGAAAATTCATGAGTTGAGATTCTGATTACCCCTCTATTCATCAAACTATTTGTTTAAGTATGCCTTTCCCTCTTAATCAGTACCACTAGTCCAGGGAAGCATATTCGCTGAACCTATCTCTATGTTTTGACATGCAAGACTTGTGAAATTCAAACACACTTGTAGACATCCAAAGCTATTTTAAATGTGGAAGATCTGAAAACACTCTCCAAACCTGATGATTAAAGGAAATTTAATAGTTCCTCATTGGCATTTGATCTTTAGCCTGCCATAATCTATCCATATAGCTCTTCATTCATATTTGCTATTAAAGCGACATTTCAACATAGAAGGAACGTACAGACAAATCACATGACTTGGAAAATAAAAGAGCTTTCCCTCACACTCATCTAGCTCATGAAAGCCCAATGTGATTAAAAGGGTGAAGCAGGTAGACTTCACTAGGTGAAGCAGAATGATGGTCTAGAGCATCCATTACATTTGTAAGGAATTTCAAATTTTTCAAAGTGCTTTCATGTACATTATATGATGTTTCATCCTTACAACTACATCCTACTCTTACCTCAGTAGTAAATGCAGGTGTTTTTTTAATTCCCGTTTCATTCTGATAAATTGTTTGCTCAAGATCAGAGGGACTGCTACCCAGGGAGATATCTTGATTCTAGGTCATTTATTTTCTTTGCTGCATTAGATCAGTTCAGTTCAGTCAGTTCAGTTCAGTCGCTCAGTCATGTCTGACTCTTTGCGACCCCATGAACCACACCCCATGAACCACAGCACGCCAGGCCTCCCTGTCCATCACCAACTCCCGGAGTTTACCCAAACCCATGTCCATTGAGTCGGTGATGCCATCCAATCATCTCATCCTCTTCTCCTCCTTCTCCTTCTCCTCCTGCCCTCAGTCCCCTTCTCCTCCTGCCCTCAGTCTTTCTCAGCATCAGGGTCTTTTCAAATGAGTGAGTTCTTCACATCAGGTGGCCAAAGTATTGGAGTTTCAGCTTCAACATCAGTCCTTCCAATGAACACCCAGGACTGATCTCCTTTAGGACGGACCGGTTGGATCTTCTTGCAGTCCAAGGGACTCTCAAGAGTCTTCTCCAATACCACATTTCAAAAGCATCAATTCTTCTGTGCTAAGCTTTCTTTATAGTCCAGCTCTCATATCCATACTTGACTACTGGAAAAACCATAGCCTTGACTAAACGGACCTTTGTTGACAAAGTAATGTCTCTGCTTTTTAATATGCTGTCTAGGTTGGTCATAGCCTTCCTTCCAAGGAGCAAGCATCTTTTATTTTCATGGCTGCAATTACCATCTGCAGTGATTTTCAAACTCCCCAAAGTAAAGTCAGCAACTGTTTCCACTGTTCCCCATCTATTTGCCATTAGATCAGAGGTCCACAACCTATGGCCTTTAGGCCAAATATGGCCCTTGACCTGGCTTTGCAAATAAAGTTTTATTGGAACACAGTCATGCCCATTTGTTTATCTAAGACTCTTGAGAGTCCCTTGGACTGCAAGGAGATCCAACCAGTCCATTCTAAAGGAGATCAGCCCTGGGTGTTCTTTGGAAGGAATGATGCTAAAGCTGAAATTCCAGTACTTTGGCCACCCCATGCAAAGGGCTGACTCATTGGAAAAGACTCTGATGCTGGGAGGGATTGGGGGCAGGAGGAAAAGGGGACAACAGAGGATGTGATGGCTGGATGGCATCACTGACTCAATGGACGTGAGTTTGCGTGAACTCCGGGAGATGGTGATGGACAGGGAGGCCTGGCGTGATGCGATTCATGGGGTCGCAAAGAGTCAGACACGACTGAGTGACTGAACTGAACTGAACTGATGGCTAGTTTTGTGCTACATCAGCAGAGGTAGCTAGCTGCAAAAGAGACTCTACGTGAGACTCTTCTAGCTGCAAGAGACTCTACAACATACTAATCTCTATGCTGACTATAGTCCATGAGGTTGACTATATTTACTATCTGGCCCTTTAGAGACAAAATTTGCCAACCCTTCATTACATCACACTTCCACAGACATGATCCAAGTTACAAATCCTACACTGCAAAGCCATAAAGCTATCATGGAATGCAATAAACGTATTCCTGCTGGTTTTGGAACTCATGATTGATAATGGGGCATTCCATTATCTTCTGAGGGATTACTACCTGCAATATCATGTCATCTGCAAGGGTGGATGGCAATTTTTGATCAGTACACAATGCAAGTGTTGTTTGTCACTTACCCTGAATTTTTAATGTGTCTCACAGCCATAAAAAGTCTGGAGGTCACTGGTTGAGGGCATGCATAATGCCACAGGACTGCAACATACAGGGGGATACTGAAAACAAAAAAAAAAAACACAGAAGAGGTTAAGGAAAGGAAGTGACAAACTTTAATGCTTCAAAAGTAACACATTAATGTAAGCCTTATGTCTTCCTAATTGATGCATAACTTTTACGTTCAGTATATAATTGAGTATCTGCGTATATAAGCATCTATTTTGTCCTTTCCGTTCTAGAATCAGCACTCGGTTAGCTCCTAGTTTGAGCTCTGTACAGAATTATAGCAGAAAAGTGTGAAATATTATAGAGCCAAGTAAAACTGCTGCTCTTGAAGGCATTTTCATTCATTTAGGAAGTTTGGTTCCTGTAACTCCAAACATTTCTTACTTGGGGGTATAACTTCTCAGAATTCCAATGTTCTCATTCTGAGAAATAAGGCTAAGATGATCCTTAAGTCCCAGTGAAGATTTTCCTTTGGGCTTTGGGCTTTAGTCTCTCCCAGTGCGTCCAGTAGACGCACCAGAGAACACACAGACTCAAACATGTGTGTAACATGCTCATGTGCACACACACACGTACATAAGTACCTTATTTAAAAAGAAAAAAAAAAAAAAAAAGACAAGCTATCTCCTTTGCAGCCAAACACCAATTCTCACTTGCTGAAGGTTGCAGTTCTTTGCCACTGCACGTGAACTACAGAAGAAAGCTGGGACACAGCAACCCCATCAGCCTGCGCAAGTGCCAGGTGTGCTGAGGCTGTGCGTCTTCATGGTTGGGGTGGTTATTTATGAGTGGAGTATCTACCAAACCCATTGCCAAGTTGAAGTTGCTGACAGACAAGTTAACTCATCGTCAAGTGGGTTCAGGAAGTTTCTGTGACTAGCAGTCAGGAGCAAGTTTTACATGGCAGGCCGTTTCCGCTTAGATCCCTGAGATGATAATGACAACTGTACAGCCCTGAAGACCACAGGAGGGTCCCGCTGTCAGGCGGGGAAATGGCACTATAGGAGGAGCAAAAAGCATGACCTCTTCCCTGTGTGTGTGTGTGTTGCTTCCTCGTAACAGTAAACTCAGACAAAAGTCTGTGAACGTATGTGTCTTCTAATCTAATCAGACAGAGAAGTTGAAACCGAAAAGGAGATGTATGAAGTTTTATGATTTGAATAGTCATGTATCTCCGGAAACTATGTGGGCTGTCTGTCTACCAGGGCTCAGAGGAGAGGTAAGAAGTGGGGCTCCCAGTGGCTTTTTCCTGATAAGAGAGAGACTCAGGCCAGATTGGTCCACACTCTGTTTTCTAGGTATCAGCTATCCATGTGAATATAAACTGTTTCTCAAATACAGTACAGCTTCAGAGTCATCATTCTCATATATATGAGTTTAACATGCTGTGTTAGCATTATTCCCCTTCAACAAGGCAGCTTAAGAGCATGGTAAGAATGAATCAAAAATATTTTTCCAGATAATTTCAGTTGGCAAAGTTCAAACTTAATTGGTGACCTCATTAATGAGCAACTGCCACCACAAGAAAGAGGACTCTTGTCATGGACTCATCAGAGCAATGAGATAACGAAGTTAATTATACTGTTTCCAATGGATTTACACTGGCTTCCTTTCAGGGTCTACATTTTCCAGACATTCGGTGTGACACTCCATGGGTTTGCTCCTCTTCAAAACCCATCAGTCGTGGGCTTCTCTGGGAAACGTCAGCGGATCACGGCCCTCACATCAGGGCAGAGCAATTGGAAAACTTTTCTACCCTTTATTATCTACTTGTAAAATGTTATAAGCCTGTAAACTAGTTAATTTATGAGCTATGTTAATAATTTGCCCGCACGTGATCGCAGGCTTCGCAAACACGGTTTGCAGGGATGTGGGAGGATAATTTGTAGGTCCAGCTTCTCTCCTAAGGGGACACTAACTAATTTGACACCGTAACACGACACCGATGGCGGGCTCACTAATGACCACTCTCCAGGACGCGGCTGTCAGCCTGCCGCTCCAGTGAGGAGCCAGCTTGCTTTCACCACAGCTCGGTACACCACGCTCAACTAATTATTCAGACAGCGACATTAATGAGAGTCTTGTGTTTATTTTCAACATACTAACCAGCGCTTAGCTTCCATTTGTCGGATATGGTCACTGATTAAAATGTGGTTCATGAATAGTAAATCTGAACTCAAATATAACAAAGGATCGCCCAGGAAAAAACGAGGAACAGCTGATTGGAAAACCACCCTTGTCAACTTGTTTTTGGCCTCAAATCTCGTCAAGGACAAAGTGACAGGTAGTAGGAAATGTCAAGAGTTCCAAGAAAAGTGAAAGGAATATTTTTAATCACCTACGGCCATGTACAAGCTTGACTCTTCACCAAAGCCACAGAATCACCTTAAGGTTAAGAGCAACTTCTATCTCAAATACACTTCACCACCTTTATGGTACTGAATAAAGATTTTTTTTTAAGCTATTTTTTTTTTTCATGGAATGACCAAAAATTTTGTTTGCTTTTAGTGTTCTTTTCAACCTTACAAAAGTTTGATGAGACTGTCTCAAATATGAGCTTCACAAACATCACTAAATACAACTGTGTTTTTTCCAAATCTATTGTAAACCTGTACTCTTCAGGGTCTTTTAAAAAGTGTACTTTAATATCCTCTCATGTGTCTTGTTTCCAGTCTACTAAACCTTGCAATCAAGTTCTTTCTACTTTAAATTAAATTTCTATTTTGGTATGATAAATTTAGTCCTTCATTTAATGGTGATTATAATCCTAAAATATTCATATAATCATCATTTAAAATGAATAACTTAAAAAAGGTGTGCACAGATCCACGAGAGGTATTAAAAAATTGAAAATGGTCCTGATCTGGTTCATTGTAAGGTGTGCACTTTGAAGTAAATGATAGTGGTAGTATTTTACAAATGTTCTATCTGTCCGCATGGATAAAAATTCCAATCAACACTGCGTATGACTTCTGCTTTTACAATACAGCAAAATAAATACAAGTCCACATAGACCACTTTGGGAATGAAAATGCCACTGCATGCAACGTTTTTTATGCATGTATCTAAACTGATTCTATGATAGATCTGCAATTTCAGAATGCCAAACTATGTAAATGGCATACAATATGTGGGGGAAGATTCAGATCCCATGATAATTTAAAAAATTTATTTAAACAAGTATACAGATTGATTGTCCCTACCCAGCATGACTGTCTCCCAGTGTTATTTACATGGGTACCTGTGAAAGACAGGTTCTGGGATTACTAGCATCTATCTCTGTGCAGTGTAGGCCTTAAGTATGTGTCCTGCTAAATAACTCAAGAAGATGTGGTCAGACTGGCAGAGACTGGTTAAATGTTCATCAAATCTCCACCCATTTGTTGGGTGCACAGATGGGATGTACTTCTAGCTAGGTGGGTCCTTGCGGCTGAGTTCTGGCCAAATAGATGGAAGTGGGTATGTTACTTCATCCTGACCCAGAAGCCTGGGTTGTGGGCCCAGGAGTCCAGGGAAGAACTCCAGGGCCTGCAAGATGGTAGAGTCACTGGGTGGTAAGAGTCAGGGTCCCTGAAACACCACATGGAGCAGACCACCACATCCCATTCCCCACCCCATGGGACAGAAACAAAGCGAAGTTGCTCAGTCACGTCCAACTCTTTGTGACCCCATGGACTGTAGCCTACCAGGCTCCTCCGTCCATGGGATTTTCCAGGCAAGAGTCCTGGAGTGGATTGCCACTTCCTTCTCCAGGGGATCTTCCCGACGCAGGAATCAAACCTGGGGTCTCCCACATTGCAGGCAGACGCTTTACCATCTGAGCCACCAGGGAAACACTAGACAGAGGTGGCTCACAAATAATACCTGCATTAAGATAAGCCTCTGAGACTCAGAAATGTTTGTTACAATTGCCAGTATCTCGTATCCAAATACACAGACCTTTTCTAATTTGAACCTGGTTCCAAAATTATACTTGATTCTTGGGAATACTGCACGTAAATTGGTAAATTTGAAAAAATCCCTAAAGGTATGTTACAATTGTGATTATCAGCTCCTCTAATTATGCTAAGAGTAGAAAAGAGAAAGGGGACAGCCAGCTAATGTGTCCCCAAATGTGTCGAGTGTATCTTTCTTTACTTCATCTTCACATAGCCTTGTGAAGAGATCCGATTCCCAATTTATGGATATGAACACTGAGCCTCTAAGAAGTGAAATATGAGCTGATGTCAGGGAATGTCGATTCAGGAGACATTTTCTTAGTTGAATGCCTCTTGGCTTCTAATATACAAAATTTACAGAATAGACTTATTTCTAACTCAAGCACTTTTGGTTGTTGCTTATAAAAGAACAAAGTTCATGACATGCTTTAAAATATAATACAATATTTTCAATTAAAAGTGTGAGGAGAAAGTGTCCAGTGCCAATATAATCAGAAGAACGTCAGAAACTTCTACAGAGGTTTTGAAAAGCCAGCAACAAAAGGGTATGTGTCACAGATATTCTTGGTGATTTAAAATAAAAATCCACATTAAAAAAATAATAATGTGTCACAGATATTCTTGGTGATTTAAAATAAAAATCCACATTAAAAAAATAATAATAACAAATGCATGTTGAGGCCATATTAATTGGTAACAAATCAATAGTTTAAACATTTTTACATTCTTAATGTGATGGTTATATAAGTATATATAAGGCATTTTACTATACTTCGTTCATATTTGAGAACAGGGGTGAGCAACCTTTTTCGCTTAAGGGCCAGGCAGTGAATAATTTAGATTCTGTAGCTTTTGCAGCTGTTCTAAGTTCCCTCTGACAATTACCCTACTCTCCCACTGCAGTAGGAAAGCAACCAAAGGGGAAAAGTAGACAAATGGGTTCTATGTTTTGATAAAACTTTATTTACAGAAGCAGGCAGTGGGCCGGATGGGAGCCCAGGGCCATAATTTGCCAGCTGCTGCTTCTTTCTTTTCTTCATCACCCTCCTTTTGTTGAAAGTATAATTTGACTTATTCTATTAGTTTCAGGTGTAAAACACACTGATTCACTATTTTTATGGATTACAAAATGATCGTCACCATCATTTCTAAGGCTAACTTCTGCCTTAGAAAATTGATTGGAGGTTTTACATACTGAAACATAACACACTGTGATTTCTCCTATGTAAAGTAGTGGAAAATAGTGCCACTGTAAAAGAAAGAAAACGATGATGGTTTTTCTTAGCCAGTACAATCAAGTCCCTGTCTTAAGGTAGAAGTTACAATAGTCACTTTAAAACAACCTTATAATAAGGACTTTAAAAAAAAAATAAGAAAAATAAATAATTTGTAGATTTAAAATGTCACTGCAGAAGGGTGTGCTGGGAGCAAGAAATGGCAACCTCTGGAAGTTCCAAAATCAGGCACAAAGTTCTCCCACATTAGAACCAAAGAGTTTTCTTGGATCTGGAGGATGTTCTTTATTAACCAACTTCAGAGTAAGAGCTACATGTCCAATGACAGAATATGCCAGAAAAAAAAACTCATCAAATATCTTTTGTTATTCTCCCAAGAAAGTAAAGTTGTTGTAACAAGGTTCACTGTTTTGTTTTTTGTTTTGTTTTTTTTTTTTTTTTTTTTGATGGTAAAGTTCACAGACATATACAGACAGACAAATGCTTTAAAAAAAAAAAAATTCTCAGTTTCCCATTAATGTTTTATGACAACAGTGAAGTATACAAGATGGTTCAAGACATAAAAGAGATAAACTTTATGAATCTATTTTACCTAAAATGTGAATCCCAGCAGAATAAAAAAAGCAAGTCAATGATAGCCCAATCTGGAGTATCTTGTAGTTATTAAAATAATTATGGGAATAGAGAAATGTGTGCAGATGACAGTTATAATGTGACATGAAATAAGCAAGATAGAAAAATCATAGCTAAAGTAGACTCTCAGTTGCATAAGCGTTAAATATATGCATCAAAAAAAAAACAAAAAAATAAAATGGACAGAGTTTGCCTTGGAGGAAATGGGATTAGGTGCTATTTTTCTTTAGAATTGTTTATATTTTTCTTTTCCAAAACAAAGCAACTTCTCCAATATTGGTTATAGAATATGAAAAAGCTATCTTCAAAAAGCTAACTTCAAAAAGAGGAAGACATTTGTCGTGCATTCATTGACACTCATTTATTACTGGCTTGATTGCCTCTTTTTCAGACCAGAAATGTCTTGAGAACAGCGATTCATGACATCTCTCATGTCCCAAACACAGTGTTACAGAATCTCATGCACTGAATTAAGATTCCTCAAAGCAACTGAACAGTCCACCTTACTTTTAAAAAGTCCTCTTCATGAGATTCTATAAGTAAATTAACTTTTTATACTTTAAGTCTTTCAAAGAACAAAACAACTTTGTAGAAACAGCTTGATTACTTGAGGATTATAGCTGTATATCATTTGCCTGATGCAAAAATTATACTTTGTTTCTTCTTTCCACACTGGCACACAGTAAGTTTGTCTTTCAATAACTTAAGTCTTTCAATAACAGAACAATTCTAAGTCATTGGCTCCTTTAAAACAACATAGGTATCGATCAAAAAGCTCGGCACTTCATAAATACTTACCCCAATGTATTACCCTGCTTTGAAATGGGAACGGTGAGCTCCTGATTGACAAGTAACTTAGCAGAAAGTGGGAGGAGATGGAAGAGGGTTCCATACTGTCTTATACTCACTCTCACCTGTGGAGGTCCTTCCCCAGCAGTCAAAAAACACACGGCAAAGGCAGTCACCACTCATCACTGTTCTCTCTCTCTCAGCCAGTCACTGTCTGTCTCAGACACACACATGCATGAGGGGCATGCTCACCCTGCACTCACTCTGCACTTGCATGCTTTTAGTGACTCCCCAGTACTTGGGGGGAAAGAGATCAAAACTTGCCCTTAGCCCATACAGGGCCCTCATGATCTGGCCACTGGACAACTCTCCAGCCTTTAGCTCAACTACGTATCTCCACTGGCCCTGCCCAGCCTCTCATTCTAAAAAAAAAAAAGAATACAGAGCACTGTAAACACTTTATTATGTATTTTCCTCCACTTAATGTATTATGAAAAATTCCCCATAATATCTTCTTTAATTAAACCTGATATGAGTACACAAATGGGCTTCCCTGGTAGCTCAGTCAGTAAAGAATCCGTAGCTCAGTCGGTAAAGAATCCGCCTGCAATGGAGGAGATCCAGGTTCAATTCCTGGGTCGGGAAGATCCGATGGAGAAGGGATAGACTACCCACTCCAGTATTCTTGTGCTTCCCTTGTGGCTTAGCTGGTAAAGAATCTGCCTGCAATGTGGGAGATCCAGGTTCGATTCCTGGGTCGGGAAGATCTGCTGGAGAAGGGATAGACTACCCACCGCTCCAGTATTCTTGTGCTTCCCTCGTGGCTCAGCTGGTAAAGAATCTGCCTGCAATGTGGGAGACCTACACAAAAAACTTAAAGTCTTAAAAGTAACTTCAGTTTTCTCCCTAAGACATAAGCATTTGCCCATGGGTCCTCTGTAAGCCCAGAACAACGGTCAGCATGGAAAATTTTGTACATCTTCACCACCAGCAAGCTCTTTTCTCCAAACCTGTAAACTTGAGGAGGAGAAGAGAAAGATAGGGCCAGTTGCAGAACAAACACAAACAGGTCTTGCCAGGGGAAACCCAACCTGTGTGTAGTCACACTTCCACCTGGGATAGAATATTCCAGCTTCCAGTGGAATGAAGGCAAGCCACAGCTGGATCATCAACAAATCACCCTGCCCCGCCCCAGAGGAAGATGGGCTTTCACTTGGGAATGAAATAAAAGACATCTTCCTTGTGACACACACCAATCAAGGTCCCCCGAAGGGCATGGCTCTTCCCGATCTCCCAAAAAACAAGGGTGTTTATTGATGAGCAGCCTACAAAAACAAGAGGTGCTATGCTTAACTGTGATCAAACATTAGTGGTCAGAACCAAAGTAACATGATGCTTGGCATTATCACATAATAACCAGTGCCATTTCAGTTTCCTCTTCATGGGCACACATGAAGATTATGTTGCCCTGTTTTCCTGACTCTTACGTTGGGACCAAGTGTCTGATTTCTTGTCCATTGGATGGAGCAAAAGAAAGGCACACCACTTCTAAGCCTGACCCCCTGCCCAGAAAAAAAACAACAACCATGTTCCCTGTTCTTCCTCTAAGACCATGGAGAGCCCATGTTCTCATGGCAAGGAGAGGATGGAGACAGTTCTGTGGGCACACACAGACATGAGAGACCATGACATACATCTTTATTATGGTAAGCTTCCAAAATCTGTGGGCTGTTAGTCATGGCAGCTAGCACGACACATCCTGACTAATGTACTTCACACCTTATTATGGCCCTCATTAGGATTTCCTTGAATACATACTTACTTTTGGCTTTGTCTCCACCATGGGACCATGTCTTAATATTCTGTGTATTCTCCTTTTAGAAAATCTATCGCTGTGTCTTCCTAGAACTGGGTTTTGTTAAGAGAGTAACAAATGATGAATCAATTAAGAGGGCAAGCATTCATGTGATGGTTAACTTTTTCTGTAATTACCCTGGGCCAGACACTGTGTTCAAAGCTGAGTATAGCTTCAAATTGTGACCACTGAGGTCTCTGCCCTGATGAGGGCCACAGTCTACCAGGAAACAATTCAAGCAAGTGGAAAATATCAACAGAGAGATGTGACCTAAGCACAAGGTCAGAAAAGGCTGCACGTCACAAATGGTCTGGAAGCCTAAGACATCAAAGGTGAACAGGACTTAGCCAGGGAAGAGGGCAATCCTATGATTCTCTTGGTCAAAACAGAAACGAGAAAGCACTAACACCAGGCCTTAAAATAATCCACCTTCTGCCTTATACCATGACTTTATAAATATAACTTGGGAGTACCAGGACTTCCAATCCAAAAACAAGGCCAACTACACTGAGTATTACAGAAATAAAAGAATGCAATTACACTTTGCTAAGTGTCTCAGTGGTGTAACTTAAGACAAAACACTTGTTTTTCTACCACTGACAGGGAGACAGAAGCAGGTTATTCACACTAAAACTGCTTTTCTAAATTATCTGAGAAAATAGTATTAGGAGAAATGAGGCAGCCTCAGTTCACAGACCACAGCACTATTCCTTATTAAATATCCATCTGTGTCCTCCGTTTTATAAATATCACAATGATCCCTCAAGAAAACCAAAGTGGGCTTTGTTTATCCTTTAAATCCATAAACCCAAGAATAAAGAGCACTTAGAATAATATCAAGAAAGCCAGGTTCTCATCAGCACAGGATCACCACTAAGTTCTTGTCTTTAACTGGGTCCCCTCATCTGCAGACTGAGAATAGTGAGTCTGGAGAACTGTTAAGTTCTTTCCGGCGGCACTAATATATCTTACAAAGAGGGGCTTTCAAACTTGCATGTTCATCACGGTCACCCAAAAAGTTCATTAAAGCAGCACTGTTGGGTCCTAACCCAGAGTTTCTGATTCACTAAGACTGTGGTAAGGCCAGAAAACTCACAGTTCTGTTCCCAGGTGAAGCTGCTGCAGGTTCAGCCACCGCAGGTGAAGTTGGAGGACTTCCTTGTCCACCTGCATCCGGATGCCAGCCCAGGAGGAAGATGCTCTTCTCCTAACAAGGACCAGCCGAGCCTGTTTTAGGTAGGGCCTCTTCTAGGGCTCCATGCACAATCCCTAGGGACCAAGGCCATAGCCTCTCTCCCAAAGAAGGCTACTCTGCGGAAAATACCTGAAGCTCTGCAATCCCGTCCCCCGGAGTCACCTATGTGGTATGTTCTGCACCCTGAATTGGAAGTGGCTGTCTTGGAGGACTTTGCATCAGTCTCAAATAAGACCCAGCCCTTTGCCCTGTCATGCAGGGCCCAACGTCCCCCTCCAACTTCTCCCATACCATCCCCATCCCTCACCCCCATTCTTACTAATGGCTTTCTGTTCCCATATCTGCTCTTACTACTAACTCTTGAGGCTTAGCCCTCACCTTTCTCTCTGCCTAAAATGTTCTTCCTTTAGCTCTTTGTATACAGAGGACATTTTTAACCTTTATAACTTAAATTAGATACTATCTCTTTGATGCCACCTTCTCTGATTAGACTGTCTTAAATGACCCTATCAAGGTACAGGATGTATATACTGTTTCCTTTACGTACTTTTATTCTACGTAAATACACTGCCCCTCCACTGCACTGCAGTACTGACTCTCTCTGCTTCCTCTACTGGAAGGCAAACTCCATGAGAGCAAGGATCTGTTCTACTTGCTTCCTCACTAAGTGCCCCTCCCCTGCCACATGCAGCACAATGACTGTCACACAGCAGACATTCAAGAGACATTTGCTGGATGCACGAATGACTAAATTATAATAATTAGCCTAAGCAATCTTTTAATTAAAAAAAAAAAACTAAGGAAAAAGTCAATAACCATAGACTATAATATCACAAGTTCCAGAGCCCAGGGAGATGTGTAATGGCTCATGAAAAGACTACAATTTTAAGAATGAGGTATCTGTTTCACAATTTCAGGCCTGGGAAACTGAAGTGGGTCAAAGGCTGGGGAGATGCTTGGTTGCACATCTCAAATCCCCCAAGAGGCCCCCTCTATCATCTACAAACCACCCCCGTCACGTCTGCAAGTCTGTGTCCATAACCCTTAGACATCCCGAGCTTCCTTCTAATGCCAGCCCACTTCCACTGCCAGGCGCAAAGGGAAAGAAAGTCCTTTGCAAGCTGAGCTCCTCTACCCTGGTTGCCGCTGAAAAACCACTTGTAAGTGGTGTATGTTAACCACAGTTCGTAATTTTGTCACAGGTGTTTGACTAAAAAGGGGACAAAGCCTTTCAAGACAGACCACCTCTATTATGTCATTGACTATATTCCGTGCCACACCTAAAAGCTAACACAATCGTTTCTTTCTATGCCATGGCAACCAAGAGAGGTAATGCTGCATTTTTGCTAAGGGCATCCTATATGCTCAAAAATATTCACACCTTTACAAAAGAAAAAAATGTTAAACTAGAACTTTAACACAACTTGTCATAAAAGCTGACACCCATACACTGAAGAGGAAATCAAATGACATGAGTTGTACCTGGCAGTTCAACAGAATACAGGATAAATACTCTTCACGAGGCAGCCAAAGCAACGGTGAGAAGTTCAAATGAGAGACATGAAGTGAACAAATATTCAAAATGCCTTATACCAAATGATTTTTCTAGAATTATTTTTTAAAAGTCGTTCACATTTCTAAGCTTTTTAGCAGCCTGGTGGGGAGAAATCAGTGCCAATTCTGGACTGGACACTAATTTTACTTCTTGTGCATACTTAGAAAAGTCGCTCTCTGAAACACATTTCAAGGAGAAGATTTAATGAATTCAATTATTCCAAAGGTTCCTTCCAGTCCAGATTCTTTGAATCCGTGACATAGTTTCTGGGTTTCCATCTTAGGTGGACACACACGAGGAAAAGGGTCAGCTCACCTCTCTCCCTTCCTCATGGTAAAACAAATACTGTGAGCGCGGCTATCTCTTATCACAACCTAGGGTGTGGGGTGGCTATAATCTGGTGTACTGTATCTGTTCAAATAAAGTTATGTTTCCATGTACTGCAGGAGGGTGAGTTGATGTAGTAATTACCTGTTACTCTTGACAAGTAAGGTAATTAATGTAGCAAAATACCACTGCAATGTGTGTAAATTTAGACCACCATAATTAAAGCACCCGTCTGTTCAACAAACTGTTCAATTAAGAAAAAATATTGACGGTGTACATTTTTGGAAATTAGAAAACGTATGGAATGAATGAATCTCCCCTGGTTGACATCCGTTTCTAGAGTGTTTTCTCAGCAGGGAGCATGCAAAAAGGGTCATAATGGAGTACCTTCCACTAAAGCACAGAAGTATTTTGTACATATACTATTAAGAGTCTCTTGTGGAAGCATTTTATTGAGTATGCTCATTCTATGCCACATACACAAGTCAGAAAACGAACTTCGGGAGGATCTGAACCCCCAAAGGACAACAAGGAGCAAAAAGCTGACAAGTTATTACTGTGCAATGACCCAAGTCACAGCATTGTCCTCAAGTATCATAACCTGATGATACAATTATCTACTTGCCAATATTCAAGAGCAAGAGATAGTAAACAACATCCTGGACAAATAAAATAGTAAACTCCCTGCACTTCTTGAACACAGAGGCAATTGTATCAAAGTTGGCTTCATTAATTTTTACTCTGATTTCTCCCTGTGTGTACCAGTCATTTTTTTTTTTAATTGATGTATAGTTAATTTAAAATGTTGTGTTAGTTTCTGGTGTCAGCAAAGTGATCCAATGATTATACACACACACACACACACATGTATTAGAAGGACATATTTTCATATTCTCTTCTACTATGGTTTATTACAGGATAGTGAATTAAGTTCCCTGTGCCATATAGTCAGACAGTACTGTTTATTTATTTAGGATGCAGCAGTTTGTATCTGCTAATCTCAAGATCCTCATTTATCCCCTCATGCATTCTTCTGTTTGGTGACCATAAATTTGTGTTCTATGTCTGTGAGTCTGTTTCTGTTCATACCCAAAGATTAAAATGTTGAACAATAAAAGACTACCTGGTCCTTCACTTGAAGGAAAGCTAACATCCTTGCTAATCAGACTGAGAATATCCCAAGCCACGTCAAGAGTCAAATCCCCACAGAAGTTAAACCAGAACTGCCTTGAGGAGGAGAGAAGATTCCATCAGTTATCAGATCAAGGCAAAACCCATTACCTCTAAATGTGTTCACACACACAAAAAAAGAGCTCACTGATATCTGCAGATAAGTGGAAACAAGTCAGGGGTCCTTTCTGAGAAGGAAATTGTAAAGGTTTCTCTCAATTCTTCTCCTCAGATAAATTCAAAGGAAGACACAACAAGCTGGCCTAAGTAAAGAAACAGCTGGAATCCAGACAAGACTAAACAGTGTGATATGGGGAAAAAACGGTAGGTGATTTCAGTGTCACGTGATGATGCATACACTTGCTTTTGGTCTCATTTTCACATTTTTGTATAGCATATCTCACCCTGGGAGATAGGAAAATCTAGACAGAAGTAACTACAAGCCACCTTTGAGTGAATTCTCAGCTTATCACATTAAAATTAGGTCCTAAATGTTCTATATCTGAGAACTTGGATATCTCCCCAAGTAAAGAATAAAAAGCACAAGGAGACATTCTAGACAGAAGCATGATGAGGAAATTAAATGGTTTATCCAACTAAAATACTCTGATTTCACACGTGGAAATAATAAAATGATATTAAAAGGACAAAGATGAAGAAATCACTTGCTCTCGCTACTGATAAAAACAAAGCTGGAAGGTCGCAGTAGTGAAGCAGAATTTGTAAAATTATCCTTAAAATTTACATTACCTGGTGGGCACTGGAATATTAACTTTCAAAATGAACTTATGTTTTCTATTTTAGAGCAGAGGGGGTGAAGGGATGAGTGAAATGGGGGAGGGAGATAAAGAGGTACAAACTTCCAGTTACAAAACAAATGAGTCACAGATATGCAATGTACAGTGTGCCAAAAATAGTCAGTAATAATGTAATATCTCTGTATGGTGACAGATGGTAACTAGACTTATCATGGTGATCATTTTGTAAGGTATATATAGAATTATCCAATTACTATGTTGTGCATCAGTAAGTAATGTGTAGTATTGTTCATCAATTAGATCCCAAAAACAAAATTCATAGATAAAAATATGAGATTTGTGGTCAGCAGAGGTGAGAAGGTGGGTAGTAGGTGGGGGAAGGGGGAAGAAGATGGACGTGGTCAGAACATATTTCTAGTTACAAAATTCCCAAAGAAAGGCAATGCCAAAGAATGCTCAGACTACCACACAATTGCACTCATCTCACACGGTAGTAAAGTAATGCTCAAAATTCTCCAAGCCAGGCTTCAACAGTATGTGAACCGTGAACTTCCAGATATTCAAGCTGGTTTTAGAAAAGGCAGAGGAACCAGAGATCAAATAGCCAACATCCACTGGATCATGGAAAAAGCAAGAGAGTTCCAGAAAAAACAACTATTTCTGCTTTATTGACTATGCCAAAACCTTTGACTGTGTGGATCACAATAAACTGTGGAAAATTCTGAAAGAGATGGGGATACCAGACCACCTGACCTGCCTCCTGAGAAACCTATATGTAGGTCAGGAAGCAACAGTTAGAACTGGACATGGAACAACAGACTGGTTCCAAATAGGAAAAGGAGTTCGTCAAGGCTGTATATTGTCACCCTGCTTATTTACCTTATATGCAGAGTACATATAAGTACATATAAGCTGGGCTGGAGGAAGCACAGGCTGAAATCAAGATTGCTGGGAGAAATATCAATAACCTCAGATACGCAGGTGACACCACCCTTATGGCAGAAAGTGAAGAAGAACTAAAGAGCCTCTTTGAAGGTGAAAGTGGAGAGTCAAAAAGTTGGCTTAAAGCTCAACATTCAGAAAACGAAGATCATGGCATCTGGTCCCATCACTTCGTGGAAAATAGATGGGGAAACAGTGGAAACAGTGTCAGACTTTATTTTCTTGGGCTCCAGAATCACTGGAGATGGTGACTGCAGCCATGAAATAAAAAAACGCTTACTCCTTGGAAGGAAAGTTATGACCAACCTAAACAGCAAGTTAAAAAGCAGAGACATTACATTGTCAACAAAGGTCCATCTAGTCAAGGCTATGGTTTTTCCAGTAGTCATGTATGGATGTGAGAGTTGGACTATAAAGAAAGCTGAGCATTGAAGAATTGATGCTTTTGAACTGTGGTGTTGGAGAAGACTCTTGAGAGTTCCTTGGACTGCAAGGAGATCCAACCAGTCCATCCTAAAGGAGATCAGTCCCGGGTGTTCACTGGAAGGACTGATGTTGAAGCTGATATGCCAATACTTTGGCCAACTGATACGAAGAACTGACTCACTGGAAAACACCCTGATGCTGGGTAAGATTGAAGTCAGGAGGAGAAGGGGATGACAGAGGATGAGATGGTTGGATGGCATCACCGACTCAATGGACACAAGTCTTAGTAAACTCCGGGAGTTAGTGATGGACAGGGAGGCCTGGCGTGCTGCAGTCCATGGGGTTGCAAAGAGTTGGACACGAATGAGCGACTGAACTGAACTGAACTGATAGAGAAGTAAAGTGAGGCCCAGAGGCAGCTAACCGGTATGGCTGAGTTCCCAAAAGCTACAGTACTAGAATAATTTGTTCTCCTTGGAATGGGATAAATATGTCCCTGGGCCCCACCTAATCAATTCACATACAGTATTTGAATAATACATTCATCTTTGTACTTACAGTTGTGACTGGCATCTTAAAAATTACCAGGCATTCTGGTTAACATATTCCCAATTAATAGTATGAGGTATTATATAATGATCCAAGTTAGGAATGAAGTTTTGATTTGAATTGTTGGCTTAGCCACTTGGAAAAACAACAACAAATCTGGAGCTTGGGATCCTCTGAACCCAAAACAGCATTAAAGGGTTACGTCTAGAATTTGCTTTACTCTGAAATAGAACCCAAGAAAAACCATACCACCATCTGCAACTTCCAACTTTATATAAATGAATTCTTAGTGTCCTTCAATGGCATTGTGCTATGAGCCTCTTTCACTGCCCAGACAGAAGCTGAGAACCATGGGGCTGGAGGAAGACTTTTCCAGGTCACATACATCCTTCCAGATGTAGAAGCTGATGCAAAAAACTGAAAAAAGGTGACAGCTAGCAAAAGAAGGGAAGACAGAGAAGGACCTAATGCTATCTGTTGTATTTATTCATCTTTAACCTACAGAAACTTGAAACTGACTGAAATGCAGAATAGATGCTTCATCCTTTTTCATTCTCAAAATTAATAAAAACTGGAGTTAAAAACGAAATGGTGAATGGGTAAGCAGGAACAACTGAACTGATGTTAAAGTGTTAAAATGTGCGAGTCAACATTTCCTGGATTTAAGCAACAAGATTTCAGTGGGCCACAATCACTGATGTGAAGGAACCCAAATTCTGACCCATATGGACTTGACACCTACTGTCCTTTTAGAGAAGAGAAAATAATTTTAAACTAGACATCAAAAATGCAGAAAGGTGAGATGGATATTTAAAGCACTTCTGACTCCTAGATTTAAATATCTTCTACTATTTAACTTCAACTGAGGCATCCAAACAGAACAATAATCAGAACTACTTTTACCTAATTAGGCAAATAAATATCACATAAAGGAAATATTATTCTTACATACTATGCATTGCCTTTTTTTGCAAGTTTTATGCAAAACTGTTTTTGCATAAGCCCATTCAACCCCAAAGCATCTGATAAACTAGATAGAATATGTTCAATTCCTGAAGTGAGGTAGGTGACTTTTCACCTGCATCTTCAAATGAGAAAATTGAGGCTTAGAAAAACTTTTTGAAGGTCACACAGTTACTAAGTAGCTTAGCCAGAATCTGAAACCAGATCTCTTTTCCCAACTTGAGTAATTACTTAACAGCTCTACTACCACACTGAAGAACATATCAGGTAATAGGCCTGTATAAGGTTTCCTGGTTCATGTTGATCCTGGAAAGTAAAGCAACTTGAAAAAACAACTGTGTTTTAAGAAGTTTGTTTTGAAATAGAAATCATTCTTTCGCTGGTAACATTAACACTGATTGCTTTTCAGGTTATAGTAGTAATGATCATCACTCTATGAATGCTATATAAAAATGCTTCCCCAGAATTTGGTGGGTTTATCTATCACAATAGAAGGCAAAATAGTCCAATACGGTTATGACCTAAATTCTTGTACCTTTGAGATGTTTATCACAAGTTATGAGTCGAAGTCACACTAGTTCTAGTTTTTTTTAATACGGAATTTTGTCAAGAAATACGTCCAGGATTCCTGTGCAAGTCATATTCAAAACAGAATCAATACAGGCCAAGAAAATAAAAAGCTTGTATTTAAAGTTTATCACTCAATGAGCCAACACAAAAGAATAGAAAGTGTTGAATAAAGAAATATTATCCTGGGTCACCAACTTCCCTTGTTCCTTTTTGCAAGGGAGATGAAATGCTAACATCAGACACTCCTGGAATAGAACAACATGACACACAAACACAAAACACTCCTCCTGGGAGATGAGTGGGTAAAACACAAAATCCCATACCATTCCATCACGTGACACTGCCAGCAAGATGAGAGAGGGTGATGGACTGGCTGGCAAAATATTCAAATTCTTATCAACTTCTGGTCTAAGAAGTTCTTCTTTTCCTCTTTCAGATATTTGATCCCTTATCCAAAAAGTCATTCTCTCATCCCCTCCTCTCTCATCATGAATTTTGACTGTTTCCAGCTATACTGTCAAACTCTCTCCCTTTCCCTGCCTTTCATTTCACTCTGGTGCTATCTGTATCTTTCCCTTGATGTTATCTGGGTGATGGTTAGAAGAACTGGGTAGAACCAAGACACAAGGCAATACTCCCTGAAGTTCGGGACTTAAACCACTCTGATGACTGTGGGTAGTACAGACATTACAACAAGTGACACTGAACTACATAGTTATTCTCTTTCCAATTCCATTTCAACCCTTCTAATTATGTTAGGATCATTTGAGTGCTGGTGTTGGAGAAGACTCTTAAGAGTCCCTTGGACTGCAAGGACATTCAACCAGTCCATCCTAAAGGAGATCAGTCCTGGGTGTTCACTGGAAGGACTGATGCTGAAGCTGAAACTTCGACACTTTGGCCACCTGATGGAAAGAACTGATGCATTTGAAAAGACCTTGATGCTGGGAAAGACTGAAGGCAGGGGGAGAAGGGGACGACAGAGGATGAGATGGTTGGATGACATCACCAACTCAATGGACATGAGTTTGAGTAAACTCCGGGAGTTGGTGATAGACAGGGAGGCCTGGCGTGCTGCAGTCCTTGGGGTTGCAAATAGTAGGGCACGACTGAGCAACTGAACTGGACTGACACCTCAAACATAAATGGCAACCCATTTCAGTATTCATGATGGTACAATCCCATGGAGAGAGGAGCCTGGCGGGCAATGGTACATGAGGTCACAGAGCGTCTGATGTGACTGAAGCAACTGAGTGCACACGCAGGCAGACACCTCACATATGCTGAAGTCCATTTTTTTAAAAAGAGACAACCCCTCCAGCTCAGTACCTTAAGAAGAAGTAGGCAACAGGATATGATGAGAAGAAATAATTGCAGTTTTGCATTGTTGAACTTTACTGTTTGATATTGGAATACATTCTTAAATAAATGTAGTTATATTATACATCATTTTAATGGGTATTTCTTGCTTTTTTTTGCTAATGATTACTTGTTTATATTTATTTTAGACTATGGAAATGATGTTAGACAAAATGTAAATTCGAACAATTTTCTTTTTCAAGTTCAAAATAGGTCAAGCAGCAGAGACAACGCCCAACATCAACAACACATTTGGCCCAGGAACTGTAAATGAACATACAGTGCAGTGGTGATTCAAAAGTTTCACAAAGGAGACAAGAGCCTTGAAGATAAGGAGTGCAGTGGATGGCCATCAGAAGTTGACAACCACTAACTGAGAGCTATCATCTTATATTAGCTGATCCTCTTACAACTATACGAAAAGTTGCCGAAGAACTCAACGTCAACCATTCTATGGTCATTCAGCATTTGAAGCAAACTGGAAAGGTGAAACAGCTCAATAAGTGGGTGTCTCATGAGCTGACCACCAAAAATAATCACTGTTCTGAAGTGTAGTCTTCTTTTATTCTACGCAACAACAATGAAACATTTCTTGATTGGATTGTGACAAGTGACAAAAAGTGGATTTTATACGAAAACTGGCAACAACCAGCTCATTAGATGGACTGAGACAAAGCTCCAAAGCCAAACTTGTACTGAAGAGAGATCATGGTCACTGTTAGGTGGTCTGTTGCCTGTCTGATCCACTACAGCTTTCTGAATTCCAGTGAAACCATTAGAGCTGAGAAGTATGTTCAGCAAATTGATGAGGGGCACTGAAAACTGCAATGCCTGCAGCCAGTATTGGTCAACAGAATGGGCCTAATTCTTCTCCACCACAATGTCCGACCGCATGTCACAAAAGTTGAACAAATTGGGCTACAATTCATGCTTCAAAAGTTGAACGAATTGGGCTACAAAGTTTTGCCTCATCTGCCATATTCACCTGACCTCTCGCCCACCAAAGACCACTTCTTCAAGCACCTCAACATTTTGCAGCAAAAATGCTTCCACAACCAGCAGGAGGTAGAAAATGCTTTCCAAGAGCTCCTCAGGTCTTGAAGAATGGATTATTACACCACAGCAATAAACAAACTTATTTCTCATTAGCAAAATGTGTTGACTATAATGGTTCCTATTTTGATTAAGAAAGATGTGTTTGAGCCTAGTTATGATTATTTAAAATTCAGTCTGAACCTGCAATTACATTTGCATCAACCTAGTATCAGGGATCAGCAAATGATGGTCCGTGGGCAAACCTGGCCTGTTGCTGATTTTTGTAAAGCGCATGAGATAAGAAGACATTTTATATTTTAAAGGCTTTGGGGGGGGGAAAAATCAAAAGAAGAATATTATTCCAAAAAATGAAAAAATTATGACAATCAAATTTTGATGTACAAAAATAAAATTTTATTGTAACACAATTATGCCTACTCATTTATGTGTTGTTTCCTTGCTGATCTGGGGTTACAGTGGAGGTAAGCAGGTGCAAAAAAGACCATAAGGCCTGTGAAGCTGAAAATATTTACTACTTGGTCCCTTACAGAAAAGGTTTGCCAACTCCTGTGTGTACTACCGTTTTACCTTCATAGTAGTTATTTTAGGTTACCATTGAACTCTGGCAACTGATACCACCGTTTGTTTAAAGGGATGATGTAAAATCTCCTTTTAAAACAAACTCATCTATATTCCAGCAAAAGAAAGAAGTTAAAGCTCATAAAATATAGGTGGTATTTAGATCAAAATCAGGGAAACCAGAAGCCAAGTCATGAAAAATGCCTGTGAAAAGCAAAGAAGTTTGAAAAATAATAAACCAAGAAGATGGGTGCAGTCAGGAGGGTTGGGATACAAAACTAGAGACTATGTAAATAAGATATTCAGATGTAGCGATCTGTTTTCTAAGGTCAGAGTGGAGTCTGAGCTGTGGACCCCTAGTGGATAGGAGGTCAGGCAGGCTACCCAAGAACACTGAGGCGGCCAGCATCCCCATCAGGAGCAGCAGGGTCTTGTTTTACATTCACAAGACCCTGACACACTGGCCAAGAATTCCTCGTCTGGCAATGGGTGAGACAGTCAGTCCAAAACAACCAATGCTGAGTAAGTCAGGTAAAACAATAGCAATGCTAAGGCCAAGCAGCTCAGCATGAGCTAGGCCAAATGCTTCACAGAGAAGATCACTCTGCATAGATAAAATATCCAGTATGACTTTAGAAGGTTCCCATAGCTTTCTTCACTCTGATAGAAACACTTCCAAGATGCATGGAGCATGGAGGACTTCCTGCACCTTAGAGTAAGTTCACATAACCATCAACACACTTGACACTCTTCAATGTTTTATAAGCACAACGTTTACTCTTTAACAATGAAGTTTATTCAAAAACTTGGCTATCTTCTTTTTAGAGATTTCTTTTTGTAAAACAATCTTGCATTATTGCATTTGCCTCTCATTACTCTTACTGAATATGCATCTCTTCTGAAGACTTTCAACTAAACAACCTTCCCCCAAGAGAGAAATGCTTTTTGGTGATTCCACCAACAATAATTTCTATTGCTGAGTCATGGACTCTATCACAGCAGTGTTAAAATTCATCATCTCTTTCTTTCCATATGATTAATGTTTTTAAAAAACATGCTAGTAAAACACAGAACTTTCTATATCTGGAAAGAAAAACTTGAAAGGCTAAATTTTAAATTATAGAAATAAAACTAGTACAACTAGAGGTCACTTTTTTCCCCCCATATCTGCGTAGCATTCCAACTGGTCATCACTTCTTAGGTGGATTACAAACTCGTTCAATCTATTATCTATCAACTCAGAAGGGTAAAGTTTCCAAATTCTTTTTTAACCACAATGAACTACTTTATCAAGTTCTAAAGCACTTTCACCTCCACAAAGTTTCAGAAGATCTTACCAACTAATATTTATTTGTTAAGAGTTAAGACAGAGTATCTACCAAACTGCCAATCAGAGCTCACTGATTACAGCATGCATGGCCAAAAGCCAAAGGAACTTGACATTTTGCTTAACGCCTGAAGTTCTTTCTCATGAAAAGTACTGAATCAACTTTAGGTCTTTTGAAACATAAAAAACAGCTCACTGAGCTTTACATTTGAAGCTGTGGGCCCAGCATCTTTTCTTCAAACCCCTCTCACACAGGACCAAGGGACAGTGAGGAGTCATAGGTTTCTGAGGAGGTTGACAACACCCAGCTCCAGTAATGGAAAAATATTACCTAGGATATTAACACATCCCATATCCCTGGCCATCAGGAAAGTAGAATGTGCTGGAAATTCATCCAATTAGAGTTCAAGAATCTTTTCAAAAAGCTTAAGACTCACCTTTGCTTGGCTTGGTCAAGAAAATCTACAGCCCAGCAATTGTTAGGAACTGTCCTATGACTACACATAGGATGAGTCTGAAGATAAACTAGCTTCACAGAGGAAAACAGAGCAACGAGCCGAATCAAATCTTTCCGGCAGTCCACCAAGGACTTGCCAATGACACTGCTGAAGCTGCCCGAACTGGACTTTCTGTTGCTTACAACCAAAATCCTACTAGCTTAAATCCTGAAAACACTTCACATTTAGATTTCCTAAAACCCTGGAATTCTAAGGTACCAGGCATTGGGAACTACTGCTCCAGTGAAAGATTTATTAAAAGATGCAGGTATCAGAAAGTGTGAAATAATCAGTAATTGTGCTTTTTAAGGGTGGTGGATATTTTTCAGAGTTTTTGTAACACCAGGTCGGGCACATTGCCATGAAAACTACAAAAGATAACAACATTGGGAAATGGCCTGATGTTTCTCATCTAATTATAAGATGGCCATGCTGGCTGACACAATTAGGGTGAAGTGACATGAGGAGAGGTGGCTCAATGACCGCAAATGCTTCCAGCTAGCTCTGCAGCAAAAGGCATCACTTAACCATTTCACTAACAGCCTTCACTTTCAGGGGAAAAGAGAAAATTCATTAACTCAGAAGATGCATTTTAAGAATGGCAGATGGGTGGCAGACATTACAAATAAGATGAAATGATCAAAGGAACAAATAAAATGCTATTAAGTATTCCTATAAACTACGTGTTTGTAAGGCTGAGATTTTGTTTTACTGCCCTAGGATTGAGAGACAGACTGCTGATCTAGTTTAAGAAAAAAATTTTCAATGAGAAGATACTAGTATTTAGGGCCTACACTTTGAAGGCCTCTACGCAATTCAAGACGTAACCTGTTTCTTTGGCTTCGTAAAGGGGAGAAACTGAAAAGACTAGAGTTGGATGGGTAGGGCCAGAATTGTAATAAACGTCTAATATGTCTCTCTCTATGCAAAGTAGTCTCAGTGATGCTACATGTAAAGGAGAGGGAGGAGGGAGAAAAGGAAGTTCTGTCGATGCACAAGTAGATGTGAAAAGATGACCCTTTTACCAGTCAACCCACACAGCAGTCTTTTTTTCCTCATCTAGGTCTTCTTTTTCTTTTTTATAAAATTATTATAGGAGTATAGCTGATTTCAAATATTGGGTTAGTTTCAGGGGTATAGCAAAGTGAATCTATTATACATACACATACATCCACTCTTTTTTAGAATCTTCTCCCATATAGGCCATTGTTGTTGTTTAGTCACTAAGTTGTGTCCAGCTCTTTGTGAACCCACCCGTCTGCCCTGTCATCCACCGTCTCCTGGAGTTTGCTCAAATTCATGTCCATTCATTCTGTGATGCTATCTAACCATTTCATCCTCTACTGCCCCCTTCTCCTTTTACCTTCAACCTTTCCCAGTAACAGTCTTTTCCAATGAGTCGGCTCTTCGCATCAGGTGGCCAAAGTATTGCAGCTTCAGCTTCAGCATCAGTCTTTCCAATGAATATTCAGCGTTGATTTCCTTTATGATTGACTAGTTTCATCTCGCGGTCCAAGGGACTCTTAAGAATCTTCCTAAGCACCACAATTCAAAAACATCAATTCTTTGGCCCTCAGCCTTCTTTATGGTCCCACTCTCACATTCGTACATGACTACTGGAAAAACCATAGCTTTGACTAGAGGGACATTTGTCAGCAAGTGATATTTAACACACTGTCTAGGTTTATCTCAAATTTCCTTACAAGGAGCAAGCATCTTTTAATTTCATGCCTGCAGTCACTGTCCGCAGTAATTTTGGAGACCAAGAAAAGAAAATCTGTCACCGTTTCCACATTTTCCCCTTCTATTTGCCATAAAGTGATGGGACTGGATGCCATGATCTTAGTTTTCTGAATGTTAAGTTTTAAGTCAGTTTTTTCACTCTCCTCTTTCACTCTCAACAAGAAGCTCTTTAGCTCCTCTTCACTTTCTGCCATTAAGGTAGTGTCATCTGCATATCTGAGGTTATTGATATTTCTCCCAGCAATCTTGATTCCAGCTTGTGCTTCATCCAGCCCCGTGTTTCTCATGATGTACTCTGCATATAAGTTAAATAAGCAGGGTGACAACATACAGCCTTGATGTACTCCTTTCCCAATTTTCAACCAGTCTGATGTTCCATGTCCAGTTCTAACTGTTGCTTCTTGATGTGTAAGTTTCTTAGAGACAGGTAAGGTGGTCTGGTATTCCCATTTCTGTAAGAATTTTCCAGAGTTTGACGTGATTCACACAAAGGCTTTAGTGTAGTCAATGAAGCAGAAGTAGATGTTTTTTCTCGAATTCCCTTGCTTTCCCCATGATCCAACAAGTGCTGGCAATTTGATCTCTGGTTCCTCTGCCTTTTCTAAACCCAGCTTGCACATATGGAAGTTCTCGGTTGACATACTGTTGAAGCCTAGCTTGAAGGATTTTGAGCATAACCTTACTAGCATGTGAAATGAGCATGACTGTATGGTAGTCTGAACATTCTCTGGCATTGCCATTCTTTGGGATTGGAATGAAAACTGACCTTTTCCAGTTCTATGGCCACCGCTGAGTTTCCCAAATTTGCTGACATATTGAGTGCAGCACTTTCACAGCATCATCTTTTAGGATTTTAAGTAGCTCGGCTGGAATTTCATCACTGCCACTATCTTTGTTCATAGTAACGCTTCCTAAGGCCCACTTGACTTCACATTCCAGGATGTCTAGTTCTAGGTGAGTGACCACACCATTGTGGTTATCTGGATCATTAAGACCTTTTTTGTAAAGTTCTGTGTATTCTTATCACCTCTTAATCTCTTCTGCTTCTGTTAGGTCCATATAGTTTCTGTTCTTTATCATGCCCATCCTTGTCTGTGCGTGTGTATGTATGTATGTATGTGTGTGTGTGTATATATATATATATATATATGCCATTACAGAGTACTGAATAGAGTTCCCTGTGCTATACAGTAGGTCTTTATTAGTGATCTAGTTTATATACAGTAGTACGTATATGTCAATTTGTCCCCAAATTACCCCCTGGTAAACATGAGCTTGTTTCTTACATCCATATGTCTATTTCTGCTTTATAGATAAGTTCCTTTGTAGCCTTGTTTTAGATTTCACATGTAAGCAGTATCATATGATATTTGTCTCGTCTATTTCTTTCAGTATGACAATCTCTAGGTACATCCATGCGGTCAGCAGTCCTTCTTGATACACTACTTGAAATGCAGAAAACAAAGTTCCAAATTACCCAACTTGGAAGGAGATGGTGAACAGAAAGTGAAAAGTAAGTCGCTGTTTTTAAGAAGTATGAGTCAGTAACAGAAAGCGAAACACATGAGAGGCGAGAAGAAAGGACGAATTTGGAGGTCATGATCGACACAGAAAGCTATCCACGGATGGGTTCAGAGCAGGAAAACATGTTTTAAGAACAAGCATGCTGAACATCTGTTTCTAAATTTCTCTGCTGCAAACTTTTGAGAAGTTCCTCAAGTTCAATGCCCTATGTGCATTAGGTTGGAACGAAATTATGGAGAGGAGCTAATTTCCAATCCTGGGAGGAGAAAAGGACACAGCAATGAGAAGAGACACTATCAAGAGTTCTTAAACCAACATCAATCATGAAAATGAAGCCTCCAAAAATTCTCATTGGAAGTCTCACAGGGAATAAGATAAAAGCTCAAGCCAATTTTATCAGAATTTCAAAAGTCAGGGTGACCTCTGTTGATAAATGACTTTTCAAACCATCACAACAAAGCCCTCAGCCACACGGCCAACTAGGGGCCTCTGGGAGCAACATGGATAATATCCCAAGTGACAGTTGTGTGAAGACTGGCATGATTGTGTTAAATCTATTTTCTTAAAATGAGTATCACCATCTGTAAAGGGTTCTTATGAAGTTCACAGTGTGTGGAGTAGGTGGCACACAAGCTTTTAGGAATTTAAGGTGTTCCTTGAGTCAAAATCCACGTAAGGAATGAAGAAGAAGAAGCCTGAGTTTACTAAAGTGGGAGGGCAATTTTCATCAGGGTGACATTTTAAAGAATCCTGAAAAGGAATCACTTAAGTGGCATCTTGAAAAAAGGGCATAGCTTCACTCTTCAATCGATAACACAAACAGACTTTAGCAGTAACACAGTATTTCGTTGACTGTTGGGGAAGAAATAAATAAAGAACTGAAAGTCATCCCTGTGAACCCTGTTAGAAATTAAGAAGATGCCCAAGGAAAGGAAGCAAAAAAAATCTGAACTGCCATCCTGCTCTGGCCATAGCAATGTAAGTCATGAGCTTCCCAAACACATTTCAGCAGATGAATGGATTTTCAAAGGAGAAAAAGTATCACCCCTCATGAAAAGTTAACACATTTACTGACCACACTCTTAGCCCATATTTCACAACATAATGGTAATCTTGCTGAATTCTGTAAAATCCTATTATAGATCACTTAGCATTTACCATAGCATTTAAAGCAGCCAGGCTTCTGAGTTGGAACGCACTGGGGAGAGGGGGGTATAAAATTCTGTGTGTTGGTCTGAACCTCACACCTGCTAGAAGTAAACTCCAGCTCTCAGGTCACAGCCCCACGGAGCTGAATCATCCCCAGTGGGCAGCTCCAGGGAGAGACGGGTACCCAGCCTACCCGGAGGTGGGAAAGGCTCCCAAGTACTGCATCTGTGTGCTTGAGGGCACGGCGCATGCTCACAATACATACACAAATACACACAGTGATACATATGAATGTATATAAGGATACGTATATAAATATGTACATGAATATGTATACAAAAATGAATATGTATAGGTATGTGTCTGAAGCATGGCCTACAAATCTGTCATGTTCAATGAGCAGAAGGATTTTTCTTTATCTCATGAGGCTGATTTATTTCCTGGTTGCCTTCTCCAGCCACTCTTTCTTCTCTCCTCCCAGCCCCCTCACTGAATGTAGCCAGTCCGCCTCTCTGTATATACTTTTTTGGCATCGGATCTCCGTCTCCAGCTCTGCTACCTTCCCAGCTGTTCATCATCTTCAGAAAAATTCCGTCTGGGATTGGTACCTGGACTTAAAATGACATCCAATCCTCACCTCATCTCTGTCCAGTCTGCCTCCTCTCTTCTTTTAGAATCAACTATTGGGAACACCCACCCAACTCTCCAACTGTCCATCTCTTTCACACCAAGTTCATCCAATTAAATGTCAAGGGGGTTTTTATCCCCCGTCATCTCCTTCCCAGTCCCTTCAATGACCCTACTGAAGACTCTGACTGTGGCTCTTCAGAAATATGGCCACTTTCTCTAATTTGGGCCCCTTACTATATTCTATAAAACAACGAAAGATGAACTGTTCTGGAGCCTAGCTCTGACTGAGCGATGACTGTGCTCATAAAAACCCTGGTCACCCCTACTGGCTGTGTCATCAGAATCTTCAAAAGGTTGGTCCTTGAGTGTAACAGAACCAACTTGAAATCCTGGCTCCATCTCACGACTATGTGCCCATGGTAAGGAGGCTTATTCTTTCCAAGACCCAATCTCATCTGTACAGTAAACTGTGGAAAAGAATAGTACCCCCTTCCTTAGATGCTTATAAGAAGTAAATCATAATGAACTGTAAATCAGTATGCCTGATGCTACAGCAAATGTTGCCTGCTATTGTTAACATTAATTAATGTTATGGAATAAATTCCTTGCTTCTTAACATAAATTTGAAGTCCTCAATGGTCATGTGTCAGCTAACTACCAACTTATTTTCTCTCTTGCCCTTTACAAACTCTAATGTCCCAGCCAAAGGGAATTATTTGTTGTTCTCCTCAAGCACCAAGCTTTTTGGTCTTTGTTCCTTATTCACTCTGTTTTCCATCCATCAGGAAACCATCTCTCTTCCCTTAACCCAAATATCTAACATTCATATCTTTAGCAAACTGCAACTTAAATTCTCCAGGGGGACAAAGAAATATCTCGTTTCTCTTAGCACTTTATTCCTAAATACAGTGTTTGAGTATGAACTTTTGGTTTTTTCAAAACTTCCTATAGCAATTTTAAACACTTGGTGATCTAAGTAGTGACTAGAGTAGAGGAGAAAGGAATCAAATGATCATCTCACACATATAAGACATCCTGCATCTCTCACAACACTGAAGTCAAAAGGCGGCTTAATACCTTCAGCCCCTTGAACTTCTCTACTACTAGTTAGTATGCATACAGTCTTTTCTTGGTTCATTTAATACTGCTATAGTCGGAACAATTGGTGATTTTATATCTAAAATTCCTAAAATTTTCTTTTTTCTCCTCCCATTATAAATAAGAATTTTAAAGGCTTTAATAAGCCACCATAAGAACAAATTTTAGCTGTCATTGGAACGGTTTCATACCTAAAGGATTTAACACTGCCTCTAATCTGTCTTCTCTGAATTCATAGTTTGTTCCACAGAAATGTATAAACTTCTTCTAGAGGATTATGAACAAATACATACCAATTTTTAAAAGTGACCTATGCATCTGTGATTATTATACATTACAAGCTCAATAACCACACCCACGTCATCTTCAAATGGTATTTTTTTTAAGGACCCACATGTTCATGATGCATGACAAAAACAAAGCTGCTGTTCAATCCAGCTTCTATTTATTTCAACATTGCATACTCTTAAGAGAATGGGTGGTTCTCTGTTGTTGAAAAGTTTGTAACTGTCAAAACAAGAAACTGACTTAGTTATAGTCAAAGACTTATAATGCCAATACCAAACCAATGCCAGAACATACAGTAAAAAGAAAAATGCTGTCAATTTTTCCGCCTGAAAGTCTGTTTCTCTGCATTGCCTATATACCCGGCCAATTCAAAAGGGAGGAAAAGTAAAAATCCTTTGCTGTAATGTAGCCAATACAGCCAGTGGATTTCCTTTGCTAACTTTATTTTTTGAATGTCCTGTAGACTCATCGTAAATCATTTCCAATCTAATTCTCCTACTTCCCAATTTTAACTGTCGGCCTTATTTAAAGAATTGCCTCTATATTTAACAGATTTCATATCCATTCTGAGTGCCAGTAAGCTAAAAAAGAGTGTGTTGTTCTAAAATGCAGCTTTCGACTGCCTGACTTTTGAAGCAGCCTTAGTGTTTGGCTGTTGATGAAGTGATGCACATCGTGATTGTCTTACCTACTAGTGATTTGCAAACTACATGCATGACTTTCCAGTAATAAAGAAAATCACAGTTGAGTGTATGTCTGACGGCTCTCCCTTATGGGTTTCAGGTGAAATGTTTTTAAAAATGTGCATTCTCTAAATCCACCCTAAACGTGTAGCACTACATAAGCAATAAAAAACTCAAGTGTTTAGTAGAACACAACTGCAAATTTTCCTTTTACGTGACAATTTTTTATAACACTGGCATTTTTTTTTTATAACTGATAGACTATTATGCCTTTTTTAAAATTAAAAATTAAAGTTTCTTAAAGTACAAGGTAACAGTTGACACTTAAGATGCTCTCAAGGGTCCTCCAGGGAGAAAACGGAAGAAGAAAAAAAAAAAATGTGGTGGCAGTTACAACAAATTAACAACATATAATAAAAATGCCATAAACATGCGGCATGCATAATAAATCTAATCAAGTCTACAAAGAGGGCAGATAAAAATGATTAACTGCCACCATCCTTGAAAAGAAAAGAAAAATTTTGTCCCCTGTTATTTATCACAGCTAATGTTCTGATCTTAAATCTAACATGTAGATCAAATGGTCTTAAGAGTTTTACAGTGTACCAAGGACGATGGCTTTCTCACTTCCTATTTTATTTTCTGAGAAATCAGGAAAACACGTATGTTAGAGCCACTTTTTCATTAAAGGCATGGCTTTTGGAGATTTAATAAAGCTTCTCAGAATCTCCGCCTCTATCCACAGAAAAAGAAATAACAAAACCACCAGTCTCTAGATACTGATAGGACGAAAATACTACCTATCTGGAGGCTACATTCAGTCATTTTTTTTTTTAATTGGTTGACTGCATTCGTTTCCTGATTCTGATATTTTACCAATGTAGCAAGGCCTCCAGTCAAGGAGGAATATATATATTAAGTCTGTAAGGTGTGGCTATAAATTGTTCCTAAAAGGAATATACAAAACCCAAACCAACACTGGTCTAAAAGGTAGTTTCTCTGGTGTAACAAAGACCTGGATAACTTCCTTGAGTGGCACACGAGTACTCAGTGACAAAGGTATCACCTTGACACGCAGCGGGTCTGTCTGCTTTGCTCTCACAGTTAAGATTCTCCAGACAAAACCACTATGACAAGAAGGGTTACTTAAAGTGAGGATTAACACTGACATGTTAAAAAAAAATAAAAATAAAAAAGCAAAAATAAAATTTGGAGGGGGGAAAAAAGTTGAAGAGGTTCAAATGAACAAACTCCTACTTGTTCCTAAAGGAAAAACAAAGAGCTTTCAGAAACATCTCTGAGAGATGTAATAGAATATGAGTAAATTATAACAATTAAAAACCATTAAAGATAGAATAATTGAGAATACCTGTTTGGGTAACAATGACTTTCTTGAATTCCTCGTAACAGCGAGTCTATTTTTAATCACTCTTTTTGCAAAACCTTGCATAATTTAACAATAATTGCAGATTTTTAATTTTGATACATCCACAAGAACATAAAGTGAAAACCATAAACTATATACTAACTCCAGCTGTTAAATGTTGGCATTTTGTCTTTAAAAAAAAAAAGTTCAGAAATCTGTTTCCTTAAACCAAGGAAATGTGGGAAAAGGCCATCCTGCCAGTGGAAACCTTCAGCAGCAGAAAGCTCACGCTGCGGTTTCTTGCCGAGGCAGCAAACTCCACTGAAAGAGAAGTTGCTGCCAACTCAAATACTGTTTGCTTTCACACCCAAGAACAAACTGTGTGCACGGCAAAGGCATCCGAAGGGCTGAGAGCAGCTGGAGAGGACTGAAGAAAGGTAACAGTGGTGTCAGAGCTACTGTAAACTGGTTCTCGCTTTTCTATCAGCAACTTAGCATCCCAGAAAACAGCGCAGCCCGGCAGCCCGACATCAGTACCTGCTGTAATTCAAAACCTGGTTTTTCCAAGTCAACAAGCCAAGGGACTTTTCAGAAAGAAAAGGGGGAAAAAATCAGCCAGACAAATGAAACACAGACTCGCTCGGTGTGATTTGAAGGGCTAGTGAGATGCAGGTTTAAACAGAGTACTGAGAAATTTCCATATCTCAGCGCAACATGTAACCAGCTTTCTCTGCAAGCAGGAAATGCAAAGGAAGTGTTGACTATAGCCCTATAAACCAAAGGCAGAGGCTCTGCCAAAGCAAACATCGTTACTGCAAGGGTTCTGCTGCTCCGAAGACCCTCCAAGTTCCCTTTGTGTCCTGACGGATTGGTGTCACTAAGGATGTACCAGGCGATCAGGAATTCTACAGGAAGAGAAAACAGCACAAGTCTCCAAAAGGCAAAAGGTTTATTTCATGATGACTTTCTCTTCATGGAAACAAAGGCCATCTTCTTGTTGGGATGGCACTGTTTGACTCCCAAAGTAAAAATGGCTAAATAAGAAAACCACTTTTCTTTCCCCACACAGCTTTGAACTAACACTTTAAACTACAGTGCAGTCCCTTAAAATGGTCAATTTCATGTCCTGCATATTTTACTACAATAAATCACCGTGCAGTGCCATGGAGGTGGGATGAAAAGTCCTCTATCTGAGACAAAACTATATGTTATGAAATTCTGCCTCCCTGTGCCTGGCATGCTCACATTCAGAATCAAACACAGTTCATCATTTTCAGGAAGAATCCTTTTCAAGGTGGAAAATTATATTGTTTTTTCCAAAACTCCTTTATCTAAGTCCCGTCTTCCCCCAAACACTATGACTTAAAATAGTTCACAAAAATGTCATGGGCTCAAAACATGTATATAAAGGAAATGGTGACTCTGTATGAATGGAAGATCTAAATATTCCCCACATATAAAAATAAAGTTTACCCAGGGCAAAAATATCACATATTTCCAATTCCAGATTGGACCTCGTAAGGTTTCAATATTAAGACTCAACTTTTATTGACTTCCTCTAGTTTAAAATTAGAAACCTTTTTCTTACTGTCTTAACCACCCACGCCTACTGCCCCCACCACAAAAAGTTTGATGGTTTAGACACAGGTTGAAAAAAAAAAAAAAAAAAAAAACTATCCAACTAAACAAAGACCGCCTTTCTTCCCAAATAAAAAGGAGAATAAGATTTTGCCAACTGTTCCCCCAGGACACAATCCTACAGCAAATACTCCTTGCCTCCAGAATGATTGATGTGATGGCGTCCCTTTCTTTCATCACTCCCTACCTTGTCTGGTCGCTGGTGAAAACCAGGAAGCCACAGACACACACTTCGGTCTTTTGCTTGTACGGGCCTCAATTCTCCAATGCCAGCTTGCTGCCAATGTCCTTGTAGCCAATGGTAAACAGGCCACAGGGTTCAAGTTAACTGCAGAGCGTTACCACACTGAACATCTGGTCATGAATGAACGGATTGCCTAGTAACTCTCAGCATTGGGCAGCTGATGAAAAATTCAACATTTTCCTTGTTGGCACAGTTGTTTTGGAGAATTCTCTAGAGCTTCCTGAATTATATTAAGAAAATTTCACTGCAGCAATCTATATCTGTGAGAACAGCTGGTGTTGAAAGGGATCTGCTGCTCTCTCCCTGTGCTGGGGGACCTCATGTTGGATGAGGACACTTTTACTACATTTGTCCTTGAAAACTTAGCCTTCACTCTGAGGTACTGGGTAGAGCAAATGGCAGCAAAGGCAGCTTCCAGTTGCCGTATTCCACACAAATGAACCTCTTAATTCAGGGTGAAAAAAATCTATCACCCAGCTAAGAGGACACTGAGATCCAAACAGTGCATTATGAAGACCTGTCTCAGAAAATATAGCTGAATGGTCATCTAGACTATTGCTGGACTCTGAAATCAGGTCAGTCCCAACATCACTGTATATTTTCTGAAGATTTTCAGAATAAAACAAAAGTCCTTTGCAAAATCCCACGAGATACAATGTGTCCAAACATTGGTTTTTCATCACATGACTGATTTTAAACTTAGCAGAGCCTCATATTAAACCTAAGAGTCACACAGTTAGAGCAAATCAAACTTAACATGCCATATTATGCTCAAAGAAGTCACAGTGACAGAAGTGTCCATTGAAGCTTAAGAAATAAAATCTCTAAAAATATAACAATAGTGTTTAAAGAAATTAACTTGTTAATGGATTTATGGGATATATTATTATTCTTTTGGGTTGAAAAAAAGGAAGTGGTAAACTTAAGTCAAGCTAAATTTAGGCTATTATCTATGCAGCATAAATTTCACTTCTGTGTATAAATGCTAACTTGCATATTTCTCCATGGTAACTAAACTATGATTAAAACAACAGTGAAACCAGCCTTTAAAGCCACCTGTTTAACTAGGAACAACCTAATTTACAAAAATACTTAAAACTTTGGAAATTTCCTGGGCATCTATATCATGCTTTTCCCAGTAGAAAGCTCACTTTTCCATGAACATATAATTGCAATGTACTTGGCCTAGGTCGTAATCATTCTTTTTTTAACTAGTGTAATTTTTTCATGTATTGTTCACTTGAACATAAGTGGTATTTAAGATTATAAAGAATAAGACTCTAATAACTCTTTCCAAAAAGGAAGTTATTTTACCGCTTGGAAGGGATTAATTTACCTAGAAAGTATCTTCACATTTTACAAAAAGAACTAATGAAAGAAGTGAGAAAATTCCAAGCTGAAATGACTATCTGAGATGGCAAGCCACATTCAAACTAATTTTTTTTTTTTTACTGAGATAGCCTTGTAATTTACTAATGAAGAAATGGGCTATTTTATTGGTGAAATTAAAGAAATAATTATAATATGTCCAAGAATAGTAAAAATGTAGGTATAAGCAATATTTTCTTATTTAATTATAAAACATAAAAGTAGATTTGAATGTGAATCATTTTGAAACCTTAGAATTAGGCTTAGACTTGAAATACTGAAAACCCCTTGAAGTCGAAACATAATCATACTAGGTCAGGTTTGGTGTGAAATTCATGACTCACATTCATGACACATATTCAGAAGTGCCTCATACTAAAACTTTATTATAATCAAAAATTGATCCTCAGTTTTTCTGTCTCCTGGTCTTTACATGATGTAATGTCTAAGGCCACATTTCACACTCTTAAGTAATGATGACTGTATAAGACTCATGATAAAAAAACTCATAAAATGTCACAATTTATAATTTTATGTATACTTGCCTCTCTAATATCACGTACATTTGCACAGTGGATGCTAATTAGATAACAATGGTATTACTACAACGTCTATAAAACCTGCCTTTAAAACCAAATTCTGTTAAAAATAGTCTTTTCAAGCTGACATAGCCCATTTCCAGGGTCATATTTAATATAATTAGTGCCATTGCTAGTAAATGTTCTAATAAAACTTGAAAATGATTCCAAGGCAGAATGCAAAATTCTCTAAAACTTTAACAATAAAGTCTTCCAGTAATCTGAGATAATCTTTCCAAGGGGTGTCTATGAAATCAAACAAATGTTGATTTTAAAGCTCCAGTTCTCTGGGGCCATTTACATGGCTCCTGAGAACTAATCTTGGAGAACTGGACGGACAGAACCTGTTCTCTCTGATTCTCTGACGGACACAAAAGTCCTGATGAGCACAGCAAGAGTTTCTAACAAGCAGAAAGAGACAAAAGTCAACTCCTTCACCAAAATGTCAACTACACAGACTGAATTTCAACAAGAATTTCATCAAGAATTACCACTCCCATAGATCAGCATGTAAACTGTTTATATCCACAAGTCCAATTCCAAGGCAATAAACAGTTATTTTTGGAGATATGGGATTTTTGTCTTATAATAACTTTGGAGAGTTCCCTTTAAAGGAAAGTCCTTTGAATTACCCGTTAACCCTTCTTTTTAAGCTTTCCCATATTTCAAAGTCAGTTCAGTTAAGAGACATGGAATCCTGGAGACAGAATTCCATAGGTGGTAGCCATTTGTTCTAACATCCCAGGCCTTCAAAAAGAAGGTCCAAAAGTTACCAACGAGTGTGAACCAGCACCTGTGAACCATTTAAAGAATAAAGTAACTATACCCAGCAAGAATGTATCTACTAGGTTTCTCCATAAGTAATACAAAATCTTTTTAATGGACAGAAAAATGCATTTTTGCAATTAAGAAAAATAGGTACTTTCAATAGGTAAGGTTATCAAATGAAAGGTTATCAATAATAATAGCTATCTAATATTACAATATGATTTTGCATTTGTCAAGTAGTTGTCACAAGCCGTAAGTAATTAATTTATTATACCAAGCTAGTGTCTTATGGATGAAATGACTCATTAGGGAAATGAGATCGTTTGTCCCCATAGAGCTAAGACTTGCCTTAGGACTCTAATTCTTGTGTTCCTTTCAGTGTTATGCCTCTTAGTTAGAGAACTGAAGTGGATAAACTCAGGTAAATCCACCCAAACCTGTTCTCATGTAGCCTGAAAATAACAGCCAGAGCACTACAGCTCAGAGATCACATGACTCTCTCTTACAGAGTCCAAGATCAGGCCCGAAATAATTCTCCTGACCAACCAATTTCTTCTCTCCCTCTTACACACCTCATTCCAGCCACACTGGTCGTCTTTCTCTTCCTCAAATCCACCAAACCCATGGAACCTTAGGGTCCGAGCACTGGCTACTCCTCAATCTAGAACATGCATCTTCTAACCTTCCCCTGGCTGCCTCCCTGCTGCCATTTAAAATTCAGCTCAAATGTTACTTCCTCTTATTTGCTTTTCCTGTTTGTCTCCTCCAAAGTGGCCCAGAGGCACTCTTCTTCTATCATCTCTTTTTATATTTCTGCACAGCATTTTTATCTGATGCTGTTCTGTACACAGTCCAATATTTCACCCACCTAGAGTATCAGGCAGGCTTCTCTGGTGGCTCAGACAGTAAAGAATCTGCCTGCAATGTACCTGGGTTCACTCCCTGGGTTGGGAAGATCCCCTAGAAAAATGACGTCACTCAGTTGTGTCCGACTCTTTGTGACCCCATGGACTGCAGCCCACCAGGCTCCTCCATCCATGGAATTTTCTAGGCAAGAGTATTGGAGTGGGTTGCCATTTTCTTCTCCAGGGGATCTTTCCAACCCAGGGATTGAACCCGGGTCTCCCACATTGCAGGCAGATGCTTTACTGTCTGAGCCACCAGGGAATCCCAAGGGAACAGCAACACACTCCAGTTTTCTTGAGAATTCCATGGACAGAGGAGCCTGGAGAGCTACAGTCCATGGGGTCGCGAACCGCTGGACATGACTGAGAGACTAACACACACAGTATCAGCCACACAACAGCAAGCTTCTTGATGGTGCTGTAAATAGCTGTACTCCACTGTCTGGCATACAGTCTTTAATAGATATTTGTTCAATAAATAAATGGATCATATAACACATCATTACAGTCCCCAATAACATAGGCTCTCTCCCTAAGAACACAAGTCCCCATGACATGGGCACTGTTTTACAAATTTCCTGGATGGGGAGGGTGAGGTTACTTATGCATTACTTAGCTGCTTCAAAATGTGTTCTAAATGTTCTGCAAAAAAGAGGTTGGTTCCTTTAATGGCAAACTGAGTAGCCACTGGGAAAGTCCAGTTATACAAATCCTTTCCATGTCAATCAATCACTTGAATAAAGCAGGAAGTATAGAGGAGAGGGAGTGGCCTGGGCTTCAGGTAGGATAAGGGAGTAAGCAGAGCTGAGTCAAGTCTTCCCTTGAACTCTAGTACCAGGCCACACAGAACCTTGACTGCCGGCATGTCACAGCATCAAAGCACAGTGAGAATCCTCCAACTTCAATGGAGCAACAACCACAAAGAGTACGAAGCTCACTAAGTGTCAGGTGTAACCAGAAATGCGGTGTCCAGTGATCACTCTGGTACCTAGCAGTGAGTGCTCCCGCCTGAGTCAGCCATCTAGGAAGTTCGTTCTGCCTCAATCTTCACCTCAAGCCAAGGATGTAGGCACATTACCATCATCTTCTTTTTGTAAATGAGGAAGCTGAACCCGGAAAGCTTAAGTAACCAGCCCACGGCAGAGCCAGGATTTGAAGCCACAAGTGTGAGTCAAAGCCAAAGCTCATATTCCATCTGTTTGTGCTTCATGAGGACCAACTTCCTCCCAAACACTCAAAGAAGCCTTTAGAAGCCATATGGTCAGGTAAGATCAGGCTTGAGGTAACCTACCTCCAGATAACACAAATTCTGGTCAGTGAAGGAATGTTAGGAACCTGAAGAGCCACAGGTGACTACAATGAAAGAAGGAACACATCCCAATGGGTGCAACCAGCGACATAATTTGAGGGACCCCGTGCAAAATGAAAACAGGGGACCCCTTCTTCAGAACTATAAGAACTTCAAGATGGGGACAGCAGACGATCAAAGCAACCACAGGACCCTTCTGAGCACAGCTCCTCGCCTGTACGGGCGATACACCCACCCCTGCAGGCAGCCCAGCTCCACATGTCTCATTTCTTTGAAACGTTACTCCTTGCGTTTCAACTGTATTCATCTCTTTATAAAGAACAATACATGAGTCACAAAGGACAAATATAATATTTAAAGTGGAAGAGAGAATCAAGGGGTGGAGAAAGCACATGCATTCTTCTGACTTTACTCTAAATTATCAAAGGGTTGGGTGTGAGATACCAAGTGGCAGTCCCTGGACTTGCATGATGAGTCCCAGGAGACAATAATCAGTTTGGAAAGGAGCAGATCTAACTAGGCCCTAAGGCTAGAAACCTTAAGGGGATGCCAAGTAAGGCATCTCAACTGCTCCATTAATTAGATGGACAAGGGTTGATAGCTTGAGAAAGTTTCATCTAAATAAAAGTCGCTAGTGCTCTCCTAGTGACATCTTGAATTGCCAGCCATTGTCCATGTAGTTCTTTTGAGTCATTCTAGAAACACTTTCCTAATGTGCATCAAGCGCCAAGTCACGTGACAGGCCTAGGGACACACCTGCCTGCCTCTGTGGAACTAACGAGCCAAAAACTGGGAATACACGTCAGGTAAAATACAAAGACACATGAAACCACAAGGTATGATAAGACCTATCAAGTCTGTGGAACCATGAGAGAAGAAACACAAACAAACAAACAAACATGACCTTAGAGAGAGTTGCCACCGGCAGGACAGGGCAGGGCAGGTCACAGCACTGGGAACACTGCACCACCGCTCTCGCTGGACTCAGAATTAATCAGAAATACTTGAGGTCTTCAACTCAGACCATTTTAAATGATTTTGCTATCCACCCTGGAAGAGACAGCCCAGTAGAGTTCCAGGCTCCATACCATGCAGACCCAATCCTATGGCGTCACTCTCCATATATGGGAAAGTGAAAGTGGGGGCGGCAGGGCAGAGGGGAAGGAAGGACAGGAGGAAAAGAGAAGCAGATCACTCCCTTGAGACCAGAGAATGGCTTTAAAATAGAACCATTTCTTCTTTTTCCTCTTTCCTCCTCCAAAAAGCTCAAAAACCCTCTTTGAACCACTCATAGGCTACATCACTACGGGGTCTTAACATTATTTTAACAGAGCTTTGTGTGTGCAAATACTACTAAAACCAGAAATTGTGCCCCTTCCCTAGAAGCATCTCTCCAATCTGATTGTATATATGTAGTCTATGTGTACGGTATGTATGGCAACAGTGCTTAAGTAATATCTTGTCTCCACTTGCTTCTGATTTCTTTGAATTCTCATATTAACCTCTCTCGTGCTCTCTGTCTCTGTTTTAACAGTGCTGGGATTTTCCCTCTTTGAAACTTGACAGAAACGTAAGATATTTCAGTTCTTGCTATGAGGCACTAAAGCGAATTGAAAATATCGCCAGCACTTCAAGTCTCATTAGTTTCCTTTAAACACCTACTTGGCGGATGTAAGCTAATGTGAACCTTTCTCACCCTGTTTAAATTCCAACATAAAACTTGTACACAACAATAAAATATGTGGCTCATTTGTCATGCTTCCATGAGCAACTGTGTCACTCACACCAAGAACCACAGGCTGGGTGTACAGAGCGCTTTCTTTCCTATTTCCCATCACTCAATTGAGCCTTCTGTAGAAAAGCTTTTAACAACCACATCTGGCCTTTAATAAATCACTGCACTTTGTCTTCCTGCCAAAACTCCTCCTTTATCTAACTTACATCTTCACGATGAGATCGGAAATCGCGCATTACGGTGGTGACAAACAATTGTAATCATGTCATTAGTAGCCATTTAGTCCACAAAGGCGCTCAGAGAGGGAAGAGAACGCACAATAAGAAATATAGGATAAAACACGGATCACAGTTCCAATCGGCTTGTACTTCATGAGTATAAAAAGCTGGTGTAATTCTTGGGCACAGCAGGCAGTAATGGCATACCACTTTATGAACTATGTAGCAATTTTATCCCCCTATCTACTTAAAAATAAAAAAGCATTTAATAGCTTGATCGAGACATAAAAAGTTATTTGCGATGCCTCGCTGATTATAATATTTATTTTTTAACTTTTCATAGACGTGACTTTTTCTGTGAGGTAAGAAACTTGAGTTATTTGGGTTGAGAAAATGTAACAAGCATACATATGGGTGCATGTGTATACACCTTGGTATACATGTGTGGGCACATATTATGTATTGTGCACACACACACATATATATAGTATATATGTATGTATTGTGCATGAGTACAAATACATTACATCTAAGTATGTGTACACGTGTACACATACACACACTCATACAGGACTCAATGAACTTCTCAATGTGATAACATTCTCTAAGAACCTCCAAATCACAAAGGAAAAGGGGACTAAATAGAGATTTAAGAAAATGTGGCATTTATTGTGATTCCCACCATCTCTCTCATTGTGACATTTAGGAGTAAGGTATCCCAGCAGGTTTTAAAATAAGCAATTATTTGGGTATCCCTAAAGTTCTAAAACCCTGTATGTTTCTCCAATATCAGTAAAAAATCAGATGATGCCTGATCCTGCACAGAAGAGAGTTCGACCATCCACCAAGGCTGAAGCACTAGTAACACAGGGACAGAGATGAGGGGCAGGTGAGGGCTTTGGGGTAAAAGCTTCAATACCCTGCAGCCTACTGAGACCAAACACAATGAGATGAAAAGTCCTCTCCTACCAGTTCTCCACACTTAAAATGTATTTACCTGAAATATATAAGTCAAATGTATCAGAAGTCTACGTGGTCAGACTTTAGCAGGAGCAAAGTTATTTTATACAAAATCTCAGTCAGCCACTTGAACCTCTGCACTTCTTACAAAACTTCATTTCACTGTCAAATCTCTACGTGAGACAGGCTTTGAATCAAGTCATTTAGAAATTTCCTTGTTTGCTAATTCAACAACTATCTAGAAAATGTCTACTATGTTCCACATTGATCTGTTAATCCAAGGATAATTAAGATGTAGATACGGGGGCAAAAAGTTGGAATTTGACACTGATGCCAGGTCTACCTGATGTTAACAATCACTACTATGATTTGTACAGATGGGGATTTTTTAAGTAATACTAAGCTCTCAATTTTCCCCTTGCATTTGGCAGTGTATGTTTTTCTGGGAGGGTCAGAGGCTGAACTATCTTTTCCTTTAAAAAACAAACAAACAAACAAACAAAAAAAAACACTCTTTGGCAAATAAGTGAAATATTAGGCTTATATCTCTAATAGTGGGGTAAATCTTGTCGATATCATCAGCTGGCTGATTCACCTCAGGATTGGCAGAAATGCAATGAAGCCACTGCTTTCAAAATGGTAATAAACAATCTAAAAACCAGGTATTTAATTGCACTGGGTCTTCATAAAGTACAGTCTTTTCTGTTTTGATAATTAACTTATAATTATTGCTTCATGTGTACTTTCACCTGAATATAAAACCTCAGGTTTTCAAAAGATGCTTCAGAAATAACAAAAGCTAATTTCTTTTTTTCCTCAGACGTTCTGTTAGGGAAAAAACAAAGTCCCATATCCACCCGACAAATTGCATAAGTTGCAGACACCCTCATTTTTCAATCTACTGGAGGAGGAATAAGAAAGTGACCATTACAGACAAAAACAGAGAGTAAAATTACAATAGTAAACAGAGGCTGTAAGAGAACACATAAAGGAGAAAGAAGTCTAAACCTAATGAAAACCAAAGAGCCTTCAGCCAAATTTCCCTACAAGCTATCAGCTTGATTTTTTCTTCATCAGTCTAAGGTCTCAGGATGTCTTTTAATGCTCGAGTCTTCCCTACCCCTACTCAAAAAACTCTGACATTTAGAATTTTTTTTTTCCCTAAGAAAAGCTTATCTGGAGCTCACATGCTTCTTTGGTTACATATGAAAGAAACTGCACTCACATCCACATTATCTTTATTTATCAACTCCCCTGCACACTGCCCCATGGGTACTAGCAGTTCAAAAGTTCAAAAAGGTTTTTGAAAATAAACCAAGATAGAAGGCAGGCACCAATGCCTATTTGGAACTTACATTCTCCTGCCTTCTAGCATTCTCTAGATGATGGATCAAGAGGAATGATAAAAGATAGAGAGTGAGGCGGTTGCCAGGGGAAGGTATCAGTTGGTGTGGATGGCATTTCTCATACTGCCTGAAAAATTCATCCTGTCCCCACAAGCTGTCAGGCCTCAGCACAGGACTGATCTACCTACCACACCTCAGGATGAGAAGGAATAGTGGAAAGCCTCCTTCACATCAAAATTCTTCCTCCTGTCTATTCTTATATTTTTCTTTTCTGGCAACCCATGCCAATAATTTTGCCCTGGAGAATTCTATGGACAGAGGAGCCTGGTGGGCTACAGTCCATGGGGTTGCAAAGAGTTGGACATGACTGAACGACTAACACTTTCTTTTCTTTTGTTCTATTTTTGTGCGCTGTTACTTCGAACAATCCTCTGGAAAGTTCCATTAGCCTCTTGAAAGTGATGGTTGAGAAAGCTTAAAAAACAGGCCTGTGATGGTTCAACCTCTCTGAAACTCTCTAGCACTGGATTAATTGGTTGATGCCTTCCTTCTATAAACCATGTTCTACTTGTAACAGAAGATGAAGCTGATTGCTAGTCAATCAATGGAGTGGGACTGAAATCAGTGGACACAATACAATGCAAATCATCTGTTATATAAAATATTTGGGACCTGAGCAGACCATTGCCTCCTCTTGAGGATTTGCTATCTTGAGGATTTCAGCTTAATAGAATCCAGCTGAAATAAACAGTTATTCTGAAGACAGAATTATTCTCCTCCACTTTTTCTCCAGACTAGAGAGTCCTTGAGGAAAGGAATAACACATGAACACCTTTCTAAACTCCATAATGGCAAGTTCCAGATGAGGGTGCAGTATACCTTAAGTAAATATAATTAATTACCCCAGCAATTCTACTTCTCTGTATTGACTCTAAAGAAACAAAATGTCAAAATGTTTATGACAGTTAAAAAAAAAAAATTATAAACATCCATCAATGTTGGAATGAGTAAGCACAACTCATCATCAATGGATGAATACAGTGGACAGTTTCAGCAGGGTAAGCTGAAGTGAAGTAAAATTGCTCAGTTGTGTCCTACTCTTTGCGACCCCATGGACTATAACGCACCAGGCTTCTCTGACCATGGGATTCCCTAGGCAAGAATACTGGAGTGGGTAGCCATTCCCTTCTCCAGGGATCTTCCCGACCCAAGGATTGAACCTGGGTCTTCTGCATTGCAGGCGGATTCTTTACTGTCTGAGACACCAGAGAAGGCAGAGTAAGCTAGATCTATACATATTAACTTCTCCCCTGGAGAAGGAAATGGCAACCCACTCCAATATCCTTGTCTGGAGAATCCCATGGACAGAGGAGCCTGGTAGGCTATAATCCACGGGGTCACAAAGAGTCAGACATGACTGAGCGACTTTTTACCTTACTTTACTTGATACATATTAACACTGCATCATTCTCAAAATCAAGGATGAATACGAAAGCATGAAGGAGTTAGGAGACAAATACATCTTGACGCTAAACTTATAAACTAAAAACTCTCCAAAAAGGCTAACTATGTAAATACACATATAAAAATGGAATGGAATAAGGAACTCCAAACTCCTAATGAAAAGCGTTTCTAAGGAATGCGAAGAACAGTTAAAGGGGATCCTGCTAGTGCTGAAACCTTTTATTCCTTTTAAATAGATCTACAAGCAAACAGGGGCACCTTCCCAGGTGGCTCAATGGTAAAGAATCTGCCTGACAATGCAAGAGACACAGGAGACATGGGTTCAAATCCCTGGGTCAGGAAGATCCCCTAGAAGAGGAAATGGCAACTCACTCCAGTGTTCTTCCCTGAAAATCTCATGGACAGAGGAGTGTGATGGGCTGCAGTCCATTAGGGTCGCAAAGAGTCAGACACAACTGACCACACACAAGCAAACAGGACCAAATGTTAACATCTGTCATTCAAGTCGGAGAGGATGCAGGTGACTGCTCATCTTTGTGCTTTCCTCTTTTACATATCCTGGGCTCCTCCTCCAGCCACCTGCCAAATATAATTCCGAAAATGGTTTGAAAATCATTCCATCAGTTAGGGTGTCTTTTTACATTCACTTGACCAAGCCTACTCTTCATCAGATGAAGAGATTTTACAAGCAAAGCCAGATTCATTTCTCAAAAGAGAAAGTCTCGTTTGGGGGATTTACTAGGTTTGTTTGCTTGTTTTGTTGGAAATATCATAACTCAAAGTATCTGGAGATTGGGAATAAAGAAGCTGGACCTCTTCAAATTCACAGAACCCTAGCTTGTTCACACGTGGCTGACCATCAGCTGCTCTTCTTGGGTCCATTCAGATTGAGGAAGATGAGTCTTCAATAAAACAAAAACTTGCCTGAACCTCCAAACTGGAGACAGCTTTCAAAAAAAAAGATCTGTGCTTCCCACCCAATGTCTGCAGATTGATGGCTGCTAAATGGAAATATAAGGAAGGGCCACACAAAATCAAGGGCATCATCAAGGTCTGGACTGGGATTAGAGAACGGTGACTGATGTGATACATATACGTCCTACCTTTATGAGAAAGACCCAAGGAATGACAAACTTCCAAAGACAAAGCAAACTGTCCATCCAAATGGAAGCTATGTGAAGGAAAAAAGTTTAAGAAGATCAAAGTCAGTGACATTATTTGCTTTCAATAGTAACAATACCCATGACAAGAGACCTTGTGTTTTCCACAAAATAAGACTTAGAACAATGGCCTATGATTAATTTATTCAAAGGAAAGGATGGTTGAGGGTGCCACGATGAGCTGGGTGAATTCTTTCGGAAACCAGACCTGATTGTTAGGCCTGATATTGTTAACCTGTTCCCCAAGAATCACGGGGTCAAAGTGCAGGTTTTCTTACTGACAGTTGACCAGGTTTCTAAAAATGTTGTACAAAGGCCATTAAGTACAGAAAGGAAACATAATTGTTGACTTTAAATATGCAGGCAAAAGTCACAGTAAATAACAATAATTTGCTTGGATTATTGTTCCATACGGCATTTCACAGAAATCCAGCATACAATTTGCGAGAAAGTGCAGGCAAATTAATTGTATACTTTCACCTTTTCTTCTCAACTCACATATGAGAAGAATAACATTTTACCCCATGCAGAGAAGCCCCATACACGGCATACAGTTTTGAAAAGAACCTAATCAATAGTATCAACTGAACCCAAGATTAGATTAAATGGCAGACAGAGGCAAACAGCCTATAACCATTAAGAATCATCATTCCCATGGCTTTCAACCTCCTGCGCCTTGACGGCAGGCAACAGGGCAGTATGGTTTATCATGCAGAGACTGAATCTGATACAAAGTGCCACCCTCAGGCTGAGGGCTGATGCAGGTAATGGTTTGTGAAATGCCTCCAAAGGCTAAGAGTCTGACGCCGCCAGCTTCCAAAATCCTCCAATGCTGCCCACCAAGCAAGCCTTACCTGGGTGTCTGCCCAGGGGCAAGTAGACAGAGCCTTCAGCTCAGAGCAGGACGTTGGTTCAAGATCAGACTCCAGGGTTTACTACCTGTGCCACTATGGAAGAGCTACCTAACTTTACTGATCCTCTCGACACTCCGTGGAATGGGTCTTCTAACAGACTCGACCTCGGAAGGCAATTGTGAGCACAAGGCATGTAAGTCAGCCAGGCTCTGTGTCTACTGTTAACTCATCAGGGAGCTAGCTGGGTGTGTCCAAATCGTGATCACACAGCCACCGCAACAGCTTCCCTTTATGGAGTAAACACCATGCCAGAAACAAATGTCCTTTTCACGTGCCAGGATCCTACAACCCAAGGTAGAAAATCCCCACAACCCCATATTACAGCTGGGGAATCTGAAGCTACGAGTAACCTGCTCACTCACTCAGCTGGTCCAAGGCTGATGCTAAAAAGGAAACCAGGTTTACCTGAGGCCAAAGCTATCCCCTAAACCAGTGTTTCACCTCCCTGGTTGTACATATGAGTCACTGGGAGAACTTGCAAAATTCTCACACCTAGACCACCCTCTGGGATCTAGGCTCTAGGTATTAGCATTTCTAAAGTTCCAGGTACAGTCATGCTTAAGAACAACTGTTCTAGTCACTATCTAACACCAGGAGTGTGGTTCTTCTCCAATGTGTTAGTTTCTTCCTGCTACTATAGCAAACTACCATCGATTAGGGATTAACAATGTACACATTTATAGTCTTACAGTTCTGCAGGTCATAAGTCCAAAATGAGTCACCAGGATAAAACCAGGAAGGTTGGAAGGCCTGTGTTCTTCCATAGGCCACAAGAAAATATCTGCTTCCTTGCTTGTCTTTTCCAGCTTCTAGAGGCCTGCCTGCATTCCTGGGCACGTGGTTCCATCTCTCATTTTCAAAGTCAGGTACACTGGACAGGGCCTTTTCCCTCTACCATCCCTTTTTTCTATACCTTCAATCTCCCACTTCAACTTTTAAGGATACTATAATGAGAAAAGGAGAGAAGCTAAAGGCAAAAAAGAGAAGGGAAGATATAAGCCTCTGAATGCAGAGTTCCAAAGAATAGCAAGGAGATACAAGAAAGCCTTCCTCAGTGATCAATGCAAAGAAATAGAGGAAAACAATAGAATGGGAAAGACTGGAGATCTCTTCAAGAAAATTATAGATACCAAGGGAACATTTCATGCAAAGATGGGAAAAATAAAAAACAGAAATGGTATGGACTTAACAGAAACATCAGATATTAAGAAGAGGTGGCAAGAATACAGAGAAAAACTATACAAAAAAGATCTTCATGACCCAGATAATCACGACGGTGTGATCATCCACCTAGAGCTAGACATCCTGGAATGAGAAGTCAAGTGGGCCTTAGGAAGCATCACTATGAACAAAGTTAGTGGTAGTGATGGAATTCCAGTTAACAAATCCTAAAAGACGATGGTATTAAAGTGCTGCACTCAATATGCTGGCTAATTTGGAAGACTCAGCAGTGGCCAGTGGACTGGAAAAGGTCAGTTTTCATTCTAATCCCAAGGAAAGACAATGCCAAAGAATGTTCAAAGTACGGCACAAAGGCACTTATCTCATACGCTAGCAAAGTAATGCTCAAAATTCTCCAAGCTAGGCTTCAACAATATGTGAACCATGAACTTCCAGATATTCAAGCTGGATTTAGAAAAGGCAGAGGAACCAGAGATCAACTGCCAACATCTGTTGGATCACTGAGAAAGCAAGAGAGTTCCAGAAAAACATCTATTTTTGCTTTATTGACTACACCAAAGCCTTTGACTGTGTGGATCACAATAAACTGTGGAAAATTCTTTAAAAGATGGCAATACCAGGCCACCTGACCTGCTTCCTGAGAAATTTGTATGCAGGTCAAGAAGCAACAGTTAGAACTGGACACGGAACAACAGACTGGTTCCAAATCGGGAAAGGAGTTCATCAAGGCTGTACATTGTCACCATGCTTATTTAACTTATATGCAGAGTACATCATGAGAAACGCTGAGCTGGATGAAGCACAAGCTGGAATCAAGATTGCCGGGAGAAATATCAATAACCTCAAATATGCAGATGACACCACCCTTATGGCAGAAAGTGAAGAGGAACTCAAAAGCCTCTTCATGAAAGTGAAAGAGGAGAGTGAAAAAGTTGGCTTAAAAGCTCAACATTCAGAAAACTAAGATCACGGCACCCGGTCCCATCACTTCATGGCAAATACATGGGGAAACAAGAGAAAGGTGAGAGAATTTATTTGGGGGGGCTCCAAAATCACTGCAGATGGTGGCAGCAGCCATGAAATTAAAAGAGGCTTGCTCTTTGGAAGAAAAGCTATGACCAACCTAGACAACATATTAAAAAGCAGAGACATTACTTTGCTGACAAAATTCCATCTAGTCAAAGCTATATTTTTTCCAGTAGTCATGTATGGATGTGAGAGTTGGACCATAAAGAAAGCTGAGGGCCTAAGAATTGATGCTTTTGTACTGTGGTGTTGGAGAAGACTCTTGAGAGTCCCTTGGACTGCAAGGAGATCCAACCAGTCCATCCTAAGGGAGATCAGTCCTGGGTGTTCTTTGGAAGGACTGATGCTGAAGCTGAAACTCCAATACTTTGGCCAACTGATATGAAGAACTGACTAATTAGAAAAGACCCTGATGCTGGGAAAGATTGAAGGTGGGAGGAGAAGGGGATGACAGAGGATGAGATGGTTGGATGGCATCACCTACTCTATGGACATGAGTTTGAGTAAACTCCGGGAGTTGGTGATGGACAGGGAAGCCTGGCGTGCTGCAGTCCATGGGATCACAAAGAGATGGACACAACTGAGCGAGTGAACTGAACTGACAATGACCCTGCGTCCACTGTAATAATCCTGGATAATCTTCCACATGCAAGGTCAGGTGATTAGCAATTTTAATCTCATCTATAAATCTAGTTCCCCTTTGCCATATAATGTATTCCCAGGCTCTAGGGATCCAGAAGCAGGTATCTTCAGGCGGCATTACACTGCCTACCACGCCTGAAAATTTTACCTCTGGGCCGGAATCATGGATAAAGGAGTACATTCTAAAGGTGACCTGAAATGTGGTCTTGGTATATCAGCCTCTTGCTCACTTAATAGTTTTAAGGGGAATATCTTATTTCACTTAGGTACCATGAGTAACAGTCCAGGGGCTTCCCTGGTGGTTCAGTGGTAAAGGAGGCGCCTCAGTGCAGGAGACGTGAGTTTGATCCCTGGGTCGGGAAGATCCCTAGAGAGAGAAGTGGCCACCCATTCCGGTATTCTTGCCTGGGAAATCCCATGAACAGAGGAGCCTGGCGGGCTACAGTCCGTGGGGTCACAAAAGAGTTGGGACACTAGTTAGTGACTAAACCACCACAACATAGTGGCTGAAGCACAAAAGGTGCTCAAGAGATATCTCTGGAAGAAAGAAACGAAAGGATCTCGCATTTCTCCTGCCAAAGCATTTTATATCAGATATCCTATCAAGTTTAATTAGGAAAGAGATAACCAGAATGGCTTCTAATTGGATATTCACATGAACAATTTCTGCTGGATTCTAAATGCAGCCACTCCACTCTGCTCTTGCACTAGAAACTGTATGGCACCCACTCTCAGCACACGGAACCCTGCGTGGAACTGTAGAAGAACCTGGGGATAATACACCCTCAAACTTGAATCTTCTTTGCCAGTGGTCACCACAGGAACAAACCGCTTTCAGGAGGGTGTTTTTCATTGGGTTTGTGTATTGGGTTGTTTTGTTGAGGAGGTGGGGAGAAATAAGGGACACTTACTCAAAAAAAAAAAAAGAAAGAAATCATGCTTCTAATCCTTAAAATGACTAAAATAGTTTCATCCTTTCATAACCTGTCATCACGCATGTTTCTCTAAAATTAAACACATATGGCTCAAGCCAGAGTTACATTATGCACCATATTATGTAATTATCTTTTCAATTTATTACTCCTCAAAATAGAAAAAGATTAGCCCGTGTTTCTTAAGTCTGAGTAAACATATGGCCTGAAGATTGTAAATGACATCCTATCTTTAAAAGAGTTTCCAAGACTAAACAACACACAATGCTCTGTCCGCAAAGGCCATATGTGATAGCAGGGTTGTAAGATACGGAAGATATGTGTGTGTGTGTACATATATATATGTATATATGTGTATATATATACATTTTCTTGCTTTCTGCCATGTCTTTGATGTCGTGAAATATTCCTGCCAGCAGATCATAAATAGCAAAAAAATAGAGACCAAAAATATCTCCATTTCAGTATGTCCTATTAGCATCAATTAACTTGGGTCCTGTTTAATCCATAAGGAGTAGGTCGCCAGTCATCTAGGTGTTCATACAAGAATTATCGGTCTCTGTACACTCCTGGAGCTTTGAGCCCACTTCCCTGGCAGCCTGGATGCATCCATTCTCATGTTACCTGGTGATTTAAGATCTCTGTTGAGACCCTCTGCTTGATCACTGTCCTCTTCTTCCTGGTCAGAAAAGGAAATACTCAAGCAGGGGTGCTCACAGCTGCCAACAACCCCCTTCCGACAGCTACAATCAACGGATTCCAGAGGCTCCTAGTGCCATGCAGCAGAGCTCAGGGTCTGACAATGGCTCGATTATCAAAACCTTTCTTCAGGGGAATTGGCGACTTGAAGACTTTTCATTTGCAACAGGCAGAAATTTCTACATAGGGCTGCCAAGCAGAAAGGAAGTATTCTGGAGACAATTCATACTCAAATCAATTTAACTGTTTACCCCATGTTAAGCGATATCAGAAATGAAATGGTATGAGAGGGTTTCTGATGCCTTTATATCCCCCTTAACTGAAAAGGATGGTTTATATATATATATATATATATATATATATATTTTTTTTTTTTTTAAAGTAATAATCCAGCAAGTTGAAGACCAGCTAATCAGGCTTTCACAGAACTGTCACCATATGTGCATTCACAAGGGTTTTACATAAACATTTTGCTATGAATGTCCAGCAAGAAATTGTGGGTTTGAGAAGACTTTTCCTCAAGAAAATATAATTTCCTGTGGATTGATACCAACAGCTGGCAATGGTGTTGCAAAGTAAATTTGAAGTATATAGCATCTGATATTTTATTGACTAATGAGGAACCTTTTCGGTAAGACTTTAAAACAGTTCAAGGATGTTTTACTCTGCCATGAGATAACAGCTACTCATTTTCCAATCATAAAGGCAATTCCTTTTATTTGCTCTAAATGGGTAACCAAAGACAGGGAGACCAGTTCTTATCCTCTCATAATCACTGCACAGTAGAACATACAGAAACTCGGTTTCTAATATCTATGATAAGACTGCTACTGCTAAGCCACTTCAGTCGTGTCCAACTCTGTGCGACCCCATAGACAGCAGCCCACCAGGCTCCGCTGTCCCTGGGATTCTCCAGGCAAGAATAGTGGAGTGGGTTGCCATTTCCTTCTCCAATGCAGGAAAGTGAAAAGTGAAAGTGAAGTCGCTCAGTCGTGTCCGACTCTTAGCGACCCCATGGACTGCAGCCCACCAGGCTCCTCCATCCATGGAATTTTCCAGGCAAGAGTACTAGAGTGGGGTGCCATTGCCTTCTCCATGATAAGACTACAGCCAACTAAAAATAAACCACACATTTGGCTACAAAAGGATGTATCTCAGAGGCAGAATCACTGAACAAATCTTTCAGGCTCCATTCCATGTTGACTGAATCTTTGGAACCAGAAGTGCCACGTTTACATTATCTGGCACCTTCTCATTTAATACAGATTGACACTGATATTCCCCAGAGAAATGGGTGATAGTTTAATCAGGAAGAAATACGTCATATTTATATATACATATTATATATGTAAGATTAATATAAATGGGAGGGTTTTCTTATGAGTGGGTTCTCATCACAGGGCCTCTGCACTTGCTGCTCTCCTCCTGAAATGCCCTTCCCCTAAGCTTCTGCATGGCCCCCTCAGGTCTCACTGTCCTTTTCTTCCTTAATGTAAAAATCATTCACCCTTCACTCACACACCCCATTTCCTGGCCCGGAATTACTTTCTCTCTCACTTACCACCATGAAACATACACTTAATTTGGTTTCTGTCTTCTCTACTAGGATGAAAGCACCCTAAGACCAGGGAATGGTTCTGTCCACAGCTGTATACCCAACATGTGAGATAGGACCTGGAATGTAACTGACACTGATAAATTTACTGAGGGAACAAAGGAACAAGCAAATGAATGAATGAATGAATGAGCCAATACCACAGCCTAAATGTTGCCTTCAGCAGGCACTAGGCCAAGAAGCACATTAATCTATAGTAGTACAATTATACTTAGGCTCATCTATCATTCCAATGAAAAGGGGCTGAGTCTGAGTTGCTGCTGCTGCTAAGTCACTTCAGCCGTGTCCGACTCTGTGCAACCCCATAGACAGCAGCCCACCAGGCTCCCCCGTTCCTGGGATTCTCCAGGCAAGAACACTGGAGTGGGTTGCCATTTCCTTCTCTAATGCATGAAAGTGAAAAGTGAAAGTGAAGTTGCTCAGTCGTGTCTGACTCTTTGTGACCCCATGGACTGCAGCCCACCAGGCTCCTCCGTCCATGGGATTTTCCAAGCAAGAGCACTGGAGTAGGGTGCCATTGCCTTCTCTGAAGTCTGAGCTAATTCCCTTTAAAAAAAAAAAAAGCAGGGGGAGGGGGTGGATTTCAGGCTAATATGAAAAAAGTATAAGGAAAAACTAAAACAAAAACCTTGAAAAAACAATATGATCTAGCAGTTAGGTACCATAACTCTGGGGTCAGACTGCCTGGGTTCAAGTGTCAGTTTCTCTGGCAAAAAACTGTATTTTCAGTAAGAAATCTCACCTTTCTAGGCCTCGGTTCCCATGGCTATAAAAGATGGTCAATAATAGGGCTTCACCACACAAGAGTTTTAGTGACGATACAATTAGGGACTTAAAGTAAGCACCATGTCAGGCACATAATAATGCTCACTAATTATTCCTGTAAGTGATTTTCCATTTCAAAAATTCAAATAATTTAGAGTCTTGAAAGGAGATCTGGAGATACTGTTGATACTTTTTTCCTACTTCACTTTCCACAATTTTTTTTTTAAGTGAAAAGCTTGTTTCTCTGAGATACTTACGGCATTTATAAATTTTAGAGTAGATTATTATTTTTACGTTTCAAAATTTTTTTCCATTTCAAGAAAGTACAATATGCTTCCTGCTGTAACTTCTTTCTTCCCCCTCATGTTACTTTACTCATTAGAGGCACAGCCTTCTTCACTCAACCAAAGATGCATCTTTGTTGTTGTGTACCCCAAAATTAATTTGCGTTCATAAGACTGCCCATACACTGAATCAACGTTCTGCATATATGCCCAGAAGAATTATCAAATAAATGCCCAAACCTGCTGCAACACATTTTACAACATTTCTCCAAATGCAGACATTGATGCTTCTTGAGTCTTTGAGGAATGCATAATGGGAAAAATTCAGGATTTCAACTAGAGTCTGCTTCATTCCTCGAAACCTGACTTTTCTAAAGCTGAACTACACATCGCTGCCCTCTGGGAAAAAAAAAAAAAGTAATAAATGTATTTTTCTCAGAACAAACATCTTTGATACGGTTTTTCTCAAGAAAGGCTGGTACCCTGTCTATTTTTCTCACCCACTGCTATGTTGAAAGTCAACTGAGGGATACTAATCCTTACCATGCGCAGCTTCACACGATTAACAGGCAGGATGACCAGGCTTTTACTCCAAGAGATGCAGGATTGAGGGCATGTCTTAGAGGCTCTATGGTTTGATGCATAGAAGATGTAGTAGAAGTGATGTGTTACTGGACAGATACCACATGATGCAAAATAATTCTTTAAATTCACATAGACTAAGTACAAGTGCTTACATTTTGACACAACACAATGTACACGATTTCTACAAATTTTTAACTCCTTGCCCCATTTACTTATAGTTTATGAATCTACGCCAGGTCCCCCTGCAGAGGAGACAGATCTGTCCAGGAATTACAGGAGAGACTGAATGACCTTTTTACAATATTTTCTGACTGCCTGATGTCAACATGTGGCAGGCAAAGCCTCTTACAGAGAATGACCCAAGGAAAAAAGCATGGATTCGTGGCTCCTCCGATGAGGAAGACCAAACGAGCACCAGCTTGTGAGTGAGGGAAACCTCAGTTCTGATTCTGCCTCGCCACTCACAGTTGTGATCCAGGGCAAGTCACTCAATCTCTTTTGATTTGTCACGGATAATCTGAAGGAGGGAAGAACAGGGGTCGAAATATCCATCTCATTGATTAAGAGTAGGATCACATTTATCAGAATGCCCAACACTGTGACTGATATATAAAGCCACAAACTCTCAAAACTGACCATGAATGTTCTTATTCCTATAGAAAGTGGAAGTGCTTCAATACAGAGCGGTCAGTCTCTTGCCCTAATGGCGCCTTGTCTCCTCCTGTCATCTTTGAAACCACCTGTGGTGCCTGGACTAATGGTTCTTGTCCTGCTTGGCAATCAATTCAAAATGGTTTGAGAATGGAGGGGCAGGCAGTGTGGCTAGCAGGGTATGGAGCTGTCCAGACTTGACCCTTGCACCTGGGCACCCTTATTTAATGTCCCAAAGTATCAAATGCCTTGCCAGAAATTCCATGAGGGTTCTAAATAACTACCTCCCAAACTATCTTTTGCAATAATGTCACAAGATCTACACAGTCAGGGTAAAGGCAGATTTATAGGGCTAAAATGTCTGTCATACTTCCCACTCTGGTCATAGGGACACCAATGCTTTGTCTGTCGTGTTCTTAATGCAGTGACCATGTTAAGGGGGTAAAACAAGATGCCGCTAGAGTCAAAGTGAGCCTAGACCAAGGACTGAAAGATAAGGCAAAAGGTAATCACAGATGGAGCACAAGAAAGCCCAGCTATCCCAAAAGTGAATGTTAACCAAGACAGATGTCATTCCAAATACTTCAAAATGATGCAACCGAGTCTTCTCTTTGAGTAAAGAATAGAAGAAATGACACAGGAATAAAAGGTGGGTCTCACACAGGGGTTGTGATCCCAAGTGAGACTGGGCTCCCTCCTTTGTATCTTGTGAACACTGTACATCGACCCCACTCCTCCTCCACCTTCAGATTCAGCACCTGGACACCATGACAACCAACTCACAGCATACACAAATTTTAAAAGAGAAAGAAAATGGAGAATAAACACATTTTGGGTTAAATATGTTTGACTAATTAAAAATATTGTCCTGCTTAATATAGGCAAACTGACTGGAGAATTAATGTGCCACCTGTCCACACATTTAGTAAGAGTAAAAACTTAAGACAGAAATTTCAATAGGTGCTTTGTCTCCTGATGGATAGGAAAGGCTGTCCAAATTCATATCCAGGGCTCCTTTCCTTTGAAAACACAGAGAAATGGAAAGAGGAGGGAAGAAGCAAACTAGCTATTGAGCTAGTTAAAACACCCCCCCACCCCCGTCCCCCCTGACACACACATACCCTAAATATCCAACCAATAAGGAACTGGCTAAAAATAATGGCAATGCACCCATATAAGATAATGCTGGGGGCTGCCACTAAAATGTAAAGTCATATATCTGTATTAAGGATATAGCAAGAGGTCCACTCTATATATACTACACCTTTACTATTTGTTTAATTTGTCTTCTCATCCCTCAGTGGATTTTATCCCCCTCAACAATTTTTAATGAAAATAAAACTTCAACTTTTTCAGAAAAGTTAAGAAAGACAATTCATGTAACAGTCATATACCAACTCCAAGATGCTACATATTAACAATATCCTCAGCTTGGTTTGCCATACATCTTTAGTCATCTATTGTATCTTAGATATCAGAGTAAGCTCCATGATATATTCTAAAGGGAAAAGATCAACTACCAAAGCACAGGCACAATACTATCTCACTTTTGAAAATATATATGGGTGTGTGCACTCACATGCCTAGAAAAAACAATGGAAGGAAATACCACAAAATCTTACTATTAACAATCTACTTTTTTTCTCATTGCCTACCACACATGCACACATTTATGTTCTCTTCTCTTCCTCTCCCCTCCCCACTTTTTTTGAACAACATTTATTCCTTGTAAAATAAATAGATATGTAATTAGAGTAAAGAAATGGATGAGAAGAGGGCAAACAGCTAGGAATGAGGCAACGCAGAAAGGAAATACTCAAAGTCATGACCATATCCCTCCATCAACAGCGGTAGCTCTGTGAAAAGCTAAGTGCCCGACTCCCAAATGGAAATGCTGACCAAGAAGGCCAAAGAAAGTCAACAGAGAAGGAACCCAACTGCCATTCCTGATGACCATCCAAGTCTTTTCATAAGCAGGCTAGCTACTTTTCAGATAGAGTTTTAGAACAATTTCCAATCACCTCCCTGAGACTATCAGTGGGAAGTGATGGGGATTTCCTGATCCCAGGCTCTAGTGGGCACCTGCTGTCATAAACAACCCACTACATCAGTTTTCCAACACAGAAGTTAAATAGACCCCCATTTTTGGCCTCCGCACCATGTGGGGACTTTCTTAGCAGGAAGCACTTGGGCAGCATCTACCTGGGGCCTGGCCCTTGGCAGGAAAGACAGGAACATCCCAGACTCAGGACTGTCCAGCTCTGCAGCACATCCTATACCCCAGACATCACTTTATGTTGTCCCCACTGCTTTATCTTTCTATCAATGCATTTGTCTGTCAATTTAAGGACTCACTGGATAAGATTTAAGGTCTAATTTCCATTCAATGAAAGAGTGGGACAAATGAAGGGCCATTTCCTCTGCCCCAAAGACTATTCTGACAGCAGCTCTTAGAGAGAACCTTCTAGACACACTCTAGCCCCCTGTTGAAGGTTGAAAGGGGAGGTCACGAGAAGGCCCAGGAGAACAAAAGAAGAATTTGAAGGCCTGGGTTTCAAAGGCACCTCTTTAGAGCCTTGCTTGTAAAGACTGGATGTCCCTATGACAACAGCATGGATAAGGGATAATAAAATAGTCACAGAGCGCACAGGATAAAAATGATGCCTGAGATCAGCCATTCTAAGTGTTAAACAGCAGTGGCTGATGGAGCAGAAAAGTCTAACAGTACCATAAGTTAGTCTTCAAATCCTGCATCTGGCTTCACGTTAGTAATCTACTGTCAAGTTTTACTTCAGAATGCTCTAGTCTACTGGTACTTTCTCACTGTTCTTGTTACTCATTAAAAAAATAAAATAAAAGGTACTACCAAAATATACTATGTTCACATACTATGAGAATTCCAGGCATTTGGAAATACACCTTATGTTTTCATTCATATCTTAAGTCATTTGTACCAGCACCTTCTCCTCCCATCCTCAAAACACATATACACACATGTATTCTAAAGATGAGCATTCCAGGCCCTAGACGTAGGTTTGTAATCAGAAATAAGTATACTAAACCACTGCCCCTCCCCCAGACATTCATAAGGCACACATGTATTTCAGAAGCTCTGAGAAAGAAGCCAAGCATGGCCCTAACTGGTTTGTCTACGGAATTTTTTTATTTACTCAGTAATCATCTGATTTCATAAAATCTCATGAAAAATCATAAGGATCCCAATGAACTTTTAAAGAGTGAGTATCCTTAAGCAGTCTAATACCTTTTCAATTTGTAAATTGTGAGTATAATTTTAAGTCTTTATTGATAACAAAGAATGTTTCAAGCATCCATGAAACTTTGTAGGATGTATACATAAAAAGTTTTCTGAACCTGAGTCTTTGATGTAAGAGTCAGTATTTATACATATAAAACTTAGAATGTCAGAGCCAGAAGGAAACTTAGTTATCATGTAATTCAATTCTCTCATTTCACACATAAGGACACTGAGCGATGTTAAGTGGCTTATGCGTGATTGTGGGGCCATAAATGATCCCAAAACACCAAGTGAAGAGCTAGAGAGAAAGAGAGAGAGATGGAGAGGGTGGGGGGCAGGCATTATTAGGAAAAGAATGATCCGAGAAAAACTCAAATATTAGTTTTTCTATTTCCCCCCATTATGGGCGTTAGTAACTAATGCTGAGGTCTTTGACTATAAAATAATCATGACCACAAACTAGCCCTAACCCAAAACATAGAATCACAACCCCCCAACAATACAGAACCTCAGCCCTGTAACATAAAGACAACTTGAGAAAACTGATAACATAAACCACTTAAAGAGCAACCACTTAGTTTATAGTAAACCATTTGGTTTGGTTTTAAAATAGGACTTCAAAAGGGCTTAAAATAATCAAAACTTTAGATTATAGCATATTTCAAAATAGAAAAAACAGACCAACTATTATAGCCATTTGCCCAAGTAGTATTTACAAAGGATCTACTTCGTGCTAGGCATTGTGTTTAGAGACCAGAATACAATAAATAGTACGCAGAAAGTTATACTCTTGCCTGTGGGAACTGGTAAGACTAGGATTAATCACTATAGAAGCAAAGATACATTAGAAACTGTATTGGGATGCCACACAAGGAAGTGAAATGGGGCCAGGAGAAAGTTTAAGGGGGGCTTTGGCAAAGGCAGAGAAATCAAGGAATGATTCCTTCAGGATTTTACAATTGAGCAGGGAGTTTAAGAACAGGTGAATAAAGTAGGGAAAACCACTAGACCATTCAGGTATGACCTAAATCAAATCCCTGATGATTATACAGTGGAAGTGAGAAATAGATTTAAGGGGCTAGATCTGATAGAGTGCCTGATGAACTATGGACGGAGGTTCGTGACACTGTACAGGAGACAGGGATCAAGACCATCCCCATGGAAAAGAAATGCAAAAATGCAAAATGGCTGTCTGAGAAGGCCTTACAAATAGCTGTGAAAAGAATAGAAGCCAAAAGCAAAGGAGAAAAGGAAAGATATACCCATCTGAATGCAGAGTTCCGAAGAATAGCAAGGAGAGATAAGAAAACCTTCCTCAGCGATCAATGCAAAGAAATAAAGGAAAACAACAGAATGGGAAAGACTAGGGATCTCTTGAAGAAAATTAGAGATAGCAAGGGAACATTTCATGCAAAGATGGGCTCGATAAAGGACAGAAATGGTATGGACCTAACAGAAGCAGAAGATATTAAGAAGAGGTGGCAAGAATACACAGAACTGTACAAAAAAGATCTTCATGACCCAGATAATCACGATGGTGTGATCACTCACCTAGAGCCAGACATCCTGGAATGTGAAGTCAAGTGGGCCTTAGAAAGCATCACTACAAACAAAGCTAGTGGAGGTGATGGCATTCCAGTTGAGCTATTCCAAATCCTGAAAGATGATGCTGTGAAAGTGCTGCACTCAATATGCCAGCAAATTTGGAAAACTCAGCAGTGGCCACAGGACTGGAAAAGGTCAGTTTTCATTCCAATCCCAAGGAAAGGCAATGCCAAAGAATGCTCAAACTACAGCACAATTGCACTCATTTCACACACTAGCAAAGTAATGTTCAAATTTCTCCAAGTCAGGCTTCAGCAATATGTGAACTGTGAACTTCCAGATGTTCAAGGTGGATTTAGAAAAGGCAGAGGAACCAGAGAGCAAATTGCCAACATCTGCTGAATTATCAAAAAAGTAAGAGAGTTCAATAAAAACATCTATTTTTGCTTTATTGACTATGCCAAAGCCTTTGACTGTGTGGATCACAATAAACTGCGGAAAATTCTTCAAGAATGGGAATACCAGGCCACCTGACCTGCCTCCTGAGAAATCTGTATGCAGGTCAGGAAGCAACAGTTAGAACTGGACATGGAACAACAGACTGGTTCCAAATAGGGAAAGGAGTATGTCAAGGCTGTATATTGTCACCCTGCTTATTTAACTTATATGCAGAGTACATCATGAGAAATGCTGGGCTGGAAGAAGCACAAGCTGGAATCAAGATTGCCAGGAGAAATATCAATAACCTCAGATATGCAGATGACACCACCTTTATGGCAGAAAGCGAAGAACAACTAAAGAGCCTCTTGATGAAAGTGAAAGAGAAGAGTGAAAAAGTTGGCTTAAAGCTCAACATTCAGAAAACTAACATCATGGCTTCCAATCACTTCATGGCAAATAGATGGGGAAACGGTGGCTGATTTTATTTGGGGAGGCTCCAAAATCACTGCAGCTGGTGATTGCAGCCATGAAATGAAAAGACGTTTTCTCCGTGGAAGGAAAGTTATGACCAACCTAGACAGTAGATTAAAAAGCAGAGACGTTACTTTGCCGACAAAGGTCCGTCTAGTCAAGGCTATGGTTTTTCCAGTGGTCATGTATGGATGTAGATTTGAACTATAAAGAAAGCTGAGTGCCGAAGAATTGATGCTTTTGAACCGTGGTGTTGGAGAAGACTCTTGAGAGTCCCTTGGACTGCAAGGAGATCCAACCAGATAATCCTAAAGGAGATCAGTCCTGGGTGTTCATTGGAAGGACTGATGCTAAAGCTGAAACTCCAATACTTTGGCCAACTGATATGAAGAACTGACTCATTTCAGAAGACCCTAATGCTGGGAAAGACTGAGGGCAGGAAAAGAAGGGGACAACAGAGGATGAGATGGTTGGATGGCATCACTGACTCGATGGACGTGAGTTTGGGTAAACTCTGGGTGTTGGTGATAGCCAGGGAGGCCTGGCATACTGCAGTCCATGGGGTTGCAGAGTTGGACACGACTGAGCGACTGAACTGAAGAAGAGAGGGAGGCACACAATAGGTAGAAGGAGCAGAATTTGCAGAGGCTCTGTGGCACCAAGGATCAAAGCAAAGACATAACCAGAGTGGTTGCAGCAGGAAAAAGGGATGAGGTGGGGCAGCACAAAATGAGAAGAGAGGGAATTCATACTAGAAAGACTGGACAGATTTTGTGATAGTACTGTGTCTTGATCATAAGAGTAGTGGTGGGAGACCAATGAAGGGGCTTCAGTTTGGTGAACAGGTGAGTGGGACAAAACCATAACAGCATTTTGAAAAGATCACTCACGCTGTTGAACAGAGGTCAAACTGCAGGCGTGCTGGTCCTCTATAACAAAACTGTCTAACCTTATTCACTGGATTCACAATATATGCAAAAATTAGAGCAGGTTCGAAAAAGTGCCCAAAGCAATTCTTCAAATACATGTAAAAGATACACAAAAGACACTCACAAGACACACATCCTGAGGGCTGGTACAGTGGTCCACAGGCAAATCAACGTTGTGAGTCCCAAGCCCACCCACTATGGAATTTACAGATGGTTTATCCTGGCATCTGTTTCAGACTGGCTGTGTTCCATCATTATTGATTCTAGACTTCCAATTATCTCTGTATCTGATCTTGTGGACTAAGAGGGGTAAGACTCAGCACCAAAACCAAAACCATAAACCACTGCAAACATCTTCCTAAAAATGAGTACCGTGCTTCTGGATTGTGCCCCCCGCCCCTGCTTTTTTTTGCTATGTAGGAAAATTGTGGCCCATCCATACAAGATTATACCACCAATACTTACCTTTCTAAAAACCACATGAAGCACTTCGTGATTTATTATTTTTTCACGTGGGAAGTAATCTCAAAGAACTAAATTTCCACCTTTTCGGAGGCAAAAATTCACGAAATTTTATGTGGAGCTAATTTTTTTTTTCATCCAAGGGACAGGAAACAGTTAACGTGTCACTTCATTTTTCTCCACACATCTACAAATGGGGACAGGCGCCTTAGCTGGCCCTGTACTAGCACAAGTTTGGACAGAGCTGAGGTTGTTGGGTTTAATTTGGCCAAATAAAGGAACTCTCAACTCAACGAGCATTTGGCCCGTGTAGTCAATTCACTTCATATTACAGATCGAGGACACCAGCAGTACTGTTTAGAAAAACTGGCAATGCTGTTTAGACAAACAGCCTTGAGAAGACAGACTGGATAGGAAATGTGGTCTGTTGCACTGTTATCCCAGGATTTTTTTTCCCCTTCTTCCTTCCCTCATGAGTGCTTTTCATGTAATTTTTACTCATGAAGTTGCCAGTGTTAATTTCTACAGGCCAAATTTGGCTCACATATTTCTTGCCAACTCCGCAGTCAAATTCTCTATGCCTGTGTATGTGTGTGTGTGTGTGTGTGTGTGTGTGTGTGTGTGTGTTTCCACTGAATTGCACCTAAAGCCAAAGAGATGTCTGTGACCAGAGACTCAGAAGAATGCAGGCAGCATTGCACTTGAGTATCTCTAATGACAAAATCTGTCTCTATTAGCAAAAACAATCCAACTCTCCAAGCTGGCACAAGGCTCAACTCAGCAAGATGCATGGATCCCCACAGAACCTTTACAAGGATGTGACAGAGCATCCATAGAAAGGCAATTTGCATATTCTCCTGCACAGGAAAATGAAACACAGCAAAGCAAAGGGTAAGCAGCATTTTTTCTTGAATTTTCCTTCTTGGGCTCAATAAGTTAAAGGCACCATTCATTTTAGGGAGCTGGGTTCAAACGACAGGGACAGAAAACAGCAATGTGTTTCCATCTTGTGTTTTATATAACATGCAAATTTGATGCTTCTTTTTTTATTATTATTTTGAAGTGATAAAAGAGTTCAATTTTCTCCTCCACTCGGAAGACCAAATACCAAAGAAATTATTAACTGTCAGAACCACATTTTCTCATGCCTCCCCTGGATCCCAAATCTATGGATAGCATGAATACTCTCAACTAGAAGATTAATTTGGGGCAACCACAATCTTATTATTTTATTCCAGTTATTCACTCAAGGCTAATTTCAGTGAAGGATGAAGAAAACATCTATGAAATCAGTTCTATATATGTTTAAAAGGTTAATGTAAGAACTGAAGTATCAGAAGTCAATGACAGATACATCAGGGAAAAGGGAAAACCATATCCCAAATTACAGCTTCTACCCTAGTGGCAGAACCAAGAAGAAAATAATCTGAAGTGGAGGTTTAAGACGTTTTAGGTCCTGGGTAAGACCAGGCTGATCTCATTCAAGGTTGTAGCTGACACCTGCTATCAAAAGGTAAGAGAGAAACTGGCTTTCCAGTGACCCTGTTCCTCGCACCAGCAGTGTTCTCAGGGCAGTGACCTTTACAGCCTGATCTCTTCACTCGCCACATCATTTGCAAACTGATTTGGAGGTTTCTGGTCTAACTCAGTGCTTCCCCAAGTGTGCTGTCAGTGCCCTGGGCAGTACATGGGATGGCTTTAGGTGGCAAATGGAGATATAATATGCCTGCACTCACATACACACACAGACACATATATATTTAATAGGCAGGTATTTATTTTTACATTTTTCTTTCCTTTAGGGTTTACCATCATACTGGCTGTCCAACAATGGACAAATTCTGAAATGTGCTTTTATGAAAAATATTAACTAAAATATATAAGTAAACATTTTAAAAGCAATTTAGAGGGAAAACATTAAGCACATTATATTCCAAATGTGTACAGATATGGCAAAACTCAGGGTGTAGGGTCTGATGTGCAGTTGCATAAAGAGCTGACAAGAAAGGTAACAAACTCTTTTAGAGCAAACAGGAGGAAAGTCCAGCCATACTGTCTAATGCTACCAAGATTTCAGATAGTTACTTTCCTGCTCAACGTTCTCGTGTTCTTGTCTGTGTAGTAGATTAAACAAATGGATCCCGAATGTTTCTATCATGATATGCCCTAAAATGCTTTTAAATAATACACATACCTATAGACACAGTGACATATACATATATATCTCTAAAGGTATATGTCTGTACAAGGTCACAGACATTTATACACAACCAGACAGAGACACACACAAACCTTTTCAAAGACACATAAACACATATGGCTGACCCTTGAAGAGCTAGGGGGTTTGTCTGCGTATCACTTATTAACACTAGCGGCACCTCCATGTTAGAGGGTCCTCCACACTGTGATGCGATCGGTTCTAGTACTCAGATCGTGTAGTACCAGTGCATTCACTTTCGAGAAAAAGCCATGAATAAGCACATCTGCACAGTTCAAACTCACACTGTTCTAGAGTCAAGTGCATATACAAACACTGTACCTGTTACACCGACATGTGTATGTAAAACCAGACCCCACCCAAGGTGGAGGCTGATCAGGAGAGCAGACAGTGAGTACAAATCAAGTTGACTAACACTATACATCTAAGTTTCTCCCTCCTGTCCCAACTGTTGCCTCCGATCCACCAAGTGAAATCACAGGACTAAGAAGGGCTTTCTACTCCCATCCAGCTCTGCAGTGTCAATATTCCATGCATCCTGATCCTAGGATGTCCCTGGAGATAAGCCTAGAAATGCCCACATCACAAAGGATGCTATGAATTTGCAAGGGACAGACGCACCAAAGGATAACTTGTTATCACTCCTGAAGTCAGGTGTTTCCTAAAGGAGACCTCTGAGCAATGTATTCTTTGGGGGAAAAAATCACATAAGAGTAAGCAAAGGAAGAATGAAACTGTAGGAGAAAGTGAATGAATATAATTTTCCTCAAATTTGACATCAGGATAAAAAAATGAAACTAATTAGAGGTGAATTTAGCAAGGCAATGCCATCCTCTACCCTGAGGTAAATTTATGCCCTGTTCATAATTTCAGAAAAAAAGAATAAAGTTACACATAGTTTCAATATTTCCTCTGTGCTAGGGCAATCTAGTTATCTTTTTATTCAATAAGGCAACCAAAATTGCATGTGTTTCCTAAATAATCTTGAATTTATACAATTTGACATTTTTTTCCCAAAGATGCATGAATAGTCTGAGGGCCATCTCCCCTATGCACGACAATAAATTGCAGTCCATCCTATTTTAGAAAAACCGCAACATGCAAACATCAGTCACCAGCCAGACTCAGGACAGAGACACCTGCATAATGGAATGGTTCACCCTCGAAACAGGGAAGCTGCTGGTCTCAAGACCTCCTGCCCAAAGAAAGGCTGGCTTGAGTCTTCTTTCATCCAAGTGGTATGATGTCACCAAGCCACTTACCCAAAGCCCTCTCTCAGAAAGGCAGACTTACTCGTAAAACCGTCCCCGCCTACCACAATTCTCTTAAATAAAACCAAAGCCCTGTTCACCCGCCTGTGATTAGCATCCTAGCTGCCCCCGCACTGCTGATGGAGCACCTCCATCTGAGCAAGTCAGGAGCACAAGTCATAATCTGATCTCCTCCTGACGTGGCCTCAGTTCTCTATTTCATCATTTCATGAGCTGCTTCCTCTTGAAATTTTCAAACCACCCAGCCCAAGCTCTTAAGGCAGCCTGCAGTCACTGAGCGATCTGGGTCCTCAGCATCTTCTCCTTTGAGACATTTCGACGTTTTAATGGTGTGATGTGGAACAGGAAACATTAACTCATTGCTAGTTTCAGTCACACTTCACAGCTTTCTAACACAAGTCAAGGACAACACATAAAGGAAGTCGGAAATCAAGGGGAGTGATAATGTAGACGCTTCGGAAGAAAGGAGCATGGAATCGCATCAGCATAAACATGAACTTCTCAACCCAGAATCATTCTCCCTAGCAACATGTTAGAGTCCTATTAGAAAATATATATATAATTATTTAGAATGTTCTAGGACTTCTCAAATCTTAACATAGATATGAATCACCTGGTGATCTTGGTAAAAACAGACTGATTCAGTAACTGGGATGGTGGTGATGGTGGGAGGACCCAGGATTCTGAATTTGTAACAAGCACCCAACTGATGCTGATGCTGCTGGTCCAGGGACCACACTTTTGAGAAGTGAGGGCACAGAGCCCCTCTCCTTCATCACCACCTGTCTTCTCACCCTTCCAGTGAGGTCAGGAGAGCCCAAAACTTAGAACAGGTTTCCACTTAAAGGGCTGAAAACCTGTCTCATATGAACTGAAGTGTGGAAAAATAATCGAAAAGAAAACCAGAAAGAAATCTCACCCAAGTTGCAACAAGCCTTTCCAATGACACAAGAAAGCAGCTAATTGATATGACTGTGGAGTTATCACACTTCCAGGAAGGAGCTAGTGGCCAAACTGAACAGTAAAAGACAAAAGACAAAAAAAGGTAATTGGCCTTTCTTGGCTAAGTGAATCTTCAAATTGTTTCATTTCACTTCCAACAGAAGTTACCACACATGCACGCATGCACACACACTCCTTCCTATCAGTTGGACAGAGCAGCAAAGCAGAACTCCAACAGAAGTCTTTGTGTGTAATCTAAGACAAGTCATGACTTCCTCAGAGAAAAAGAAAACATGATCAAGAGCAAGGGAAGTGCAAGCTGGGGCTCAACACTCTGCCGCAGAATCTGAAGCCTTCAACGGCCCGGTGGTCACAGCCCAACCAGAGATGTAAGATGGCAACACCTCGTATCACACACATTTACAACACCTCCAAGCCTTTGGAGACAATTTCGCATCTTCAAAGTGCTTCTTGAAGGTGAATTTAGGAATCCATACAAACGATGAGTTCTCCCTTCCATGGCTGTTATTAAAATTAAGCCCATTTTACAGATGAGCAAGTAGAGAGACACAAAGAGTTTTTGCAAGTCCAAGCAGGCAACCAACGATGAGGAGGAGGCTCCTGGCGCCCTCCCCAAGACCAACCAGCCACCCAGAACATCCAAGTCACAGGCCTGGAGGTGATGTTCCTTTGGCAAGGACAGAGACTCTCCCTGGATTTCCACCAAGGAAAAACTCATTAATCCTAAAGGTATGCCCCCTGCCTCCCCTCACAAAGCGCTGCACTTACAGGGCATCCGGGATTTCTGTAAGCTCTTGCTAACACAAGGATCCTCTTCTGCCAACTGGCATGCTCGGACATGTTTCTAAACTGGTACAAAGAAGACATGAACCAGCGCCGGAGGGGTAGCTGCCCAAGGGGCCATCCCAGAGGCATGCCAAGCTGGCCTGTGTGTATTTCACAGTCGTGTCCCTGTGCCCTCTGCCCTCAAAAAATCCTGCTGGAACCTGGCCAGAAAGTACTATTACATGCCGCACCAGCGCCCCCAACCCCATTCTACACCGGATCTAATTAAGCCTGAGGTGTCTTCAGCTATTAATACATTGAATTGAATTATCCTGGGTCACAGAATTTTATGTGTGGCCCTAAACATACTTACAAGTCTATAAAGATGTACCAGAAAAACAGATGCTAACATCTCTGCCAGAACACACACCTTTTTTTAACAAGTAACTATGAACAGGGCAGAGAGATGCTCCAATGACAATATGATCAATGATAGTAAAGAAGGAATGATAACCTTGGAAACCAAGCACACAGAAGAATCATCTCCTCTGCCATGTAACTGGGGAGATCCTAAATTTCCTCATTTGGACTCTCAAATCACAGTAAGAAAAATGTCCATTTTTTGTAAGCTCTCAGGTACTGCGTGGAAAACATTTTTGACCCTATTCATAATTCTCACCGTAACCTTGTAATGTTGCCGATGAGGAAAGACTCTGAGACAAGCCACTTGGCTGGTACCCCATGGCAAGTACAACAGTACTTAGTGTCTAGTTCTCTTGACTCAGTTCATGATATTTCCATTATTTGTTCCAGGGTTCTGGGAGCTTAACTAACAGCACTGAAGACCACCAAGTCTAAGAATCAAAATTGGCTGCTAAGAAGTAGAGACACAGATGTAGAGAACAAAAGATACCAAGGAGGGAAGGCAGTTGGGAAGAGTCGAGATTGACATATATACACCAACGATACTATGTATAAGACAGATAACTAATGAGAACCTACTGTATAGCACAGGGAACTCTACTCAATGCTCCGTGGTGACCTAGAAGGGAAGGAAATCAAAAAGAGGAAATATATGTATATATGCATAGCTGATTCATTCTGCTGAACAGCAGAGACTAACACAACATTGTAAAGCAACTATATTCCAATTTTTAAAAAGGCTGCCAAATCCCAATGACATGGTAGAGAGACAGAATGCCTGCTCAGCCGTGTCTGGCTCTTTGAAGCCCCAGGGACTATAGCATGCCAGGCTCCTCTGTGCATGTAATCTTCCAGGCAAGCATACTGGAGTGGGCTGCCATTTCCTACTCCAGGGGACCATCCTGGCCCAGGGAGCGAACCCGCAACTCCTGACCTGGAGGCAGGTTCTTTACTGCTGAGCAACCAAGGAACCCCAATGATATCTTAACTGGAGTCTAAAATTAGAAAATTTTTCAAATCTCAGACAGCCTTTGCTTTCAAAAGACCAAGGTTCACCTGGAGAAACAAAACAGTCCTAGGCTGGGAGTGGGAGGAAGCGACACGTCATACATAATAGGCCAGGAGAGACTGAAAGAAAAGGGAAAGTTTTTCCAGGCAGGGGGAAATACATATGGCAGCTGCTCTACTCCAAGTGTTCACTGAGAAAAAAAATTAAAAACACTCTTTTGACTTTTTATTAATATACCGGGAATACACTAATTTGTAAATGTCAGATAATAACCTACAAGGTGTCCTCATTTTACTGTTCTTATACAGACTGTGGTTTGCAAACTCTGTTCCAAGGGGCCCCTGTGGTGTGGAAGGTGGGAAGAACACACCAGCTGCTCTGAGCTGGAAGTCACTCAACTTCCTGGTGTATAACCGTCTTTTCAGCTCCTTGCCGAGTCCCTGGCAAAATAAGTGCTTAATAAGTATCTGCAGAATCAAAAAACAAAAAGAAGGAGCTTTGAACTCATGCCCCTAGTCAACCAGTAGAACTCAACTTCTGTTTATTTTAAATGGGGGGGCGGGGAGAGGCTGGGTTCCAAGTAAGATTTGGGCAAGCCAGCCAAACCACTTTTTAAAAAAAGAACCAAAAAAAAAAAAAAAAAAAAAAAGAGAGATTTATGAATATCTCTACATTTGGCCTCATTTCTTCTTCTACCATGACATTCATCCAACATAAAGGGCCAGTAAATTGGGCTGATTCAAAGTCTTTAACAAATTTCCAGGCTCACAACCACGTTCAGCCATCCACGTATTGCTGAGCCACATCAATCAACAGTGTGGCCTGTTCAAGACCAGAGCCTGCAGGGCAGCTGGGTCTGACCAACAGACTGGCTCACCCAGGTTTCTGGCCAAAACTGGAAAAACCCTAGAAGAAACTCCAAGTTCAATGCATGAGCCTCAGAGCGTGCCAGATCTCTGACCCCTTGGGAAACGGAAAGAGGATACTAGCTGACACGGACTCCTCTTGAGCTGGAAAACAAGGTGCTCTGTGGAAATGCAGGTTAAGTCCAAGGACTGAAAAGCTGCTACAAGTCCAGAAGGGTCGGTAATCAGGAGAAGGAGTCAACAAGGTAATTTCCACGACTGGCTAAAAGCAAGCTAATTTCTGAGTTATATTTGCAAGGTCAACAAATAATTCATCAAGTAATCTGTAAATTTTTGTTAGATGCAAGTCTCTCCTTTGGCAGACAGCATGAAGTAAAATGGGAATGTATGGTACATAATCATTATCCTCAAGGAATTCAAAGGACACTCATTCAGTGAATTCAACATGAGCTCACATGGAGAAGTACTTTAAGACCAAAGTGTTAGATGCTCAGCGAAGGTGGATGTGAGTCTAGCTGAGCCAGCTACTGATGGTACCTGGCAAGAGAAGGAATACAGTAGCTACACAAAACTTCAATAAATGAAGGATCAGAGACTCTCACTTCATTTAAGACTGACGCTCACTCGACTCAAGGCCTTTGTACACCCTGTCCTATCTGCCAAGAAGGTTCCCAGCTCTGTGCATGATGGTTCTTCCTCTTATTTTCCACACCATCACTTAATCGTCATCTTCTTGGAAAATCCTTCTCTGAACACAAAAAGTAAAACAGTCTCCTTTACTTCACTGTCTCTTAAAGTATCAGATGTATTTTGCCCATATCATCACCCTGTTTTTTTATATGTGTTTCTTGGTTTATTTATTCTCTGACTCTCCCCTTAAAAGACCGTAACGGTAGGAACCAGAGCTGTGTACATCATCTCCATATAGCTAATATGTAGCCAGAGCCTGGCACAAAGATATAACTCAATCAATGGTTGAAGAATGTGAACAAATAAATTAAGAGAAAATGAAGAAGGGAGGAAAAGTATTTCACACAGAGTGAGAGAGGCAACATGTTGTCTGTAAAGTGCCAGTGATGTTGCAAGGGTTCTAGGCAGAGGGTCTGGCTAGAGAGGAGGGTATGTAAAGGAGATTAAGGAGAATAGAAACCAGTTGGCAGAGGGAGTTTGTAGGGAGATCACGGGAGGCCTAGAATGCCAGGCAAAGGAGATTGGTGTCTGTTGTCAACCAAGGGGGCTACTGAAGATTCTGAAAAAACAGTTGTGATACAATTCAGGCTGCTCCAATAGAGGAAGAGGTATCAAGCTGCCAAAATACTAAGGACAAAACACATTGAAGGCCTGAATGAGAGAGAAACCCAACAAAGAGAATGGACAGAACAGATGATGCAGAAACGACACAAGTCACAGACCTTAGTGATTAAGGCAACACAAGGATTGAGGGGCAGGAGAACCACCCTAGGTTTCAGGCAAGACAAGAAGACTGGGGATGAAATTAGAAGACACAGGAAATGCAGGAGGGTAAACAGAGGGGAAGAAAAGACAAATTGTATGCTCAAATGTCTGCTCAGAGATCTGAGATTTGAGGTGGGCTGGTGGGGGTGGTGGTCTTTGTGAAAATAAATTCTAGCAACCAGAAAACAAGTACCTGGAGTCTAAAAAAAAAAAAAAAGATTAGTTCAAAATAGGGATATCCTGGAGCCTTCCACATTGAGGTGAAGAGCAGATCCAAGAGAGAGGAGGAGGAGGCCTGGAGGGTTCATTGAGTTTGAGAAAAAGTCCCACCTCTGTGTACCAGTATCACAGCTTTTAACCAAGCTGAATACTATGTGATGGAGGTATAGTTTTCTTTTTTCCTGCAAGAGATTGAGACTGTCCCATCTACATTCAAACTTACCAGCTGGTGTAATGGTAATAGTCCGCCAGCCAATGCAGGAGACACGGGTTCAATCCCTGGATCGGGAAGATACCTTGGAGAAGGAAATGGTAACAGCCCATGGGAGTCGGACATGAATGAGCACACATGCATGCATCTACATTCAAAGTCCTCATATCCCCCGGAAGATGAAGACAGGAGCAAAAGATCAAGCAATTTCACCCAACAGGTCTTCAGCAACCAGGGGAATCTTGTGAAACAATTTAGAAAATTGTTAGGTGTCTCCAGCCCGCCTCCAAGTGAGACTCACAACTCCCTTTTGGTTTTAAAAAATACCCTGGTTCCAACTGTTTCCAGCTCTAACCAATCAATGGAACAGTGCAGATACAAATGCCAGTGCAAAATATGGCAGCAGTAAAAGTTTACAGAGCTAATTTTCCATTGTTTTGGCAAAACAGCTTGGTCCACCCCTTCAGGTCTGGAAAGCAATCAGCTTATTAGCAGAGAACGGGCTACTGTATCTTAACGAGTCTTGTTCAGAAGCCTGCTTTATGGTTTTCATATCATGAGAAGTTCCTATTGAAAGCACATTGTTCTGAAGAGGCTCCCATATGAACTGGCTTTCACACCCAAGGTCTGACACCAGCCCTTTGAGAGGCAGAGCCATAAAACAATAACAGGACGCAAAGGAAATCAGACATCTGAAATTCCTGCAGAGATGTGCACACAAAAGAAACCTGGAGGGGTGTGTTGGAGAAAGGGTTAAGTACACACTGCACCTTGAACCGTGTCTGCTCTGTGAGCCCCATCGAGACCGCGACTCCTGTGGGAGCTACAGGTGGAATAGGGGCTCTCCTGGCCCTGAGATTCCACTCAGCTCGTCCATTCTACCCTGCACTCACAGAATCGATAAAACACCCCTATGAAACTCCCTGGACTAGTGCCGACTTGCAGACAGTAGTAGGCTGACATATTTTGCTATTTCTGTGATTATAGCCAGCAAACCTGAGGAGAAGACATGGAAGCCACAGACTGGGCTGAGCAGGAAGGTGGATGTGGAGTCCAGCTGTCCCCACGCACCATGTGGCCCACGGACGCCCAGTAACCTTGCTCGAGGTGGGGCCACCAGACACAGGAGATGTCATTTATAATGGGACATTGAGGGAAAACCATAAAGGAGTAGGAATTGCATCTGCCTTCACTGCTTTGGGGTGGGTAGGGCGTAGGGGGAGCAGTAAGGATTTTTTTTCTTTTTTTTAAGGAAAAAGGCATTCTTGGACAGGCTCACCTGAAAAACACTTTTTTTTTTTTTGGTCTACTCTTAGCATTTCAGGAATCAAAGGCCTGTGCCAAGGCAGGCAGCCAGGCGGAACTCAGCACTTGTGTGTGTGGCTCGTGAGAACTTGGGGAGTGGGGGTGGGAGGAGGGGGTACTGAAATGTCCCTGTCCATCTGGTGATGTCTGGGCGGCAGAAAATATTGCAATAGAAATAGAAAGTTAGAAAAAACTGCTTCGGAGCAAAACCTGAAAGAGTATTGTATTTCGAAAGGAAATGTTCGACTGATGATTGTATAAAAATGGAAAAACAGAATTAACATGTTCCATAATGATTCGTCTGTGTTAACTAAATATTGAGCTGAATTTGGTGAAACCCTCAAAATAAGACTTTCTAAGGAAGTCAGTGTCTTTGAAAAGCGATCTGATCTCAAGATAGCTACGTGGCTCCAAGGTACCCTCTCTGACCCACCTGGCTGCTGGCCTTCTCACTCACTTTATTAAGTCAAGTACAAAATGATGTGTAGTCTACTTCTCATTCCACAACCCCAAGACAAGCCCATTACCAGTATTCTTCAACACATATTTGCATATCCAGTGAAAAACAAAATTCGAAATCTTTCCAAGCTACTTCTGCTCTACTGGGAAGCTGTAAAAACTGGCAACTGGGAGAAATGAAGATTACTCTTTCTTCTCCATCCAGACAGGAAGTGATACGAGAGGTTGGGCAAATTGCTCTCCTGCTATACTGACCACAATCTCAACAGAGAAAGACCACCCTGGGAATGAGGCAATTCAGGTTTTTAACTGGCTCTCTCCCGACCATACCTCAAAATAGCCAGCCTCAAACCGCGCAGAGCCTGACTTGAGGACAGGGCAACGTGTGCGATTTCAGCATTACTTACTCAACCAGCCAGTCCTTACTTAGAAAATAAAGACCACAGCCATGCACACACAGTGAAATGAGCAGGCGCAAATCTGGCACAGTATCACAAGCTGAGTGAATAATAGTACAAAAATATTAAAAAAAAGAGAGAGAGAGAAAGGTTATAAAATTTTACAACAGACGACAAATTGGTAGCTTCTCTCTGCTTTCCTGGAATGGATTCAGTAACAGATTTGAATCTTGGGCTTTGATGCTTGTCTGTGATATGCAGGGATCCCAAGTTCAAGGGGAAAAAAAAATAACAACAACCAAAAAACCCAAGAGTAGTTATCAGCACAGTAGTTCACTTATAGCAGAATCTACCCTTTGTCATTTACCCTAGAAAGTATTTTGTTCTTTATTTAATGCGCTTTTATTTAAAACAACATTACTTTTTTAATTTTACCCATCTCCGGGTACTCTATCCTTGAAGATCTCAGGCTTATGTCTAAAAGATGAACCTACCTGCTCAGATTCCAAGGAAATACAGAGAAAGCACCGCATTCTGCCACTCTGAACGAGAGGCTCAGAACTCAGCCTTCTGGTGTCTGTCTGTCACCTAAGCTCCCTGGGCTGCGAGGGAGGTAACCACATGTTTCTGGGTGAGAATGTCCACAGGGCAATGTCTTACAGGTCACTGGTCGAGCTGCTTTTGAAGCAACCTAGCAGCCATAAGCACCAGAAAACAGTGGTCCTGTGCCAAGGGGCCCCTCCTATGTACGTGGAACATCTCCCCCAACACTTTCCTCTGATTTCAACCAAACACTGTGACACAGGCATGGAGGTGACGGGGACCCTAGGCGGGGACGTAGGAGTCACATTCCTTGCCCACAAGTAGCTCCCGTTATCCAGGGAAGAAGATGGATATGCAAAGGAGCTGGGTCAAGACAACATGAATGGGAAGAAACCAGTGACCTGAGGTCACACAACTGGGAGCAAAAAGCTCAGGTCATTCCTCTGTTTGGTGAGGAAGAAACCAGGGAAGGTGTCAAGAAAAAGAAAGGCCATGAAGATTAAGAAACTGCTCGGATATGCCTGCCCAGGAAGTGCTGTGTAGCTAATGTTCTTGGTGATAGGGGTTTCACTCCGGCAGAGTACAGTTTGCTAGTAAGAGCTGACACAGTTTAATGCTCACACTCTGCAAGCACTGGGCTAAGCCACGGGCTTCATGTACTCCATGCTCATAATGACCCCCTCACATTTTATAGATGGAAAAACTGAGATTCAGAGAAATAAGGTTAACTGCTATAGGCACCAAGATCGTCAGTAGTAAACTAGGGATTCGATCCCTGGCCCATGTGGTTCCAGATGGCCTCATTCTCTGGTTTGGATGGTTATTTCAACCAAACACATTTTCCAAAGGTACATACAAAAGTTGACAGCAACTTAATAGCTCCTTACAGCAAAGTCGTCATTTCATAGGAATGAAGACTGACTTTTCCACAAAGCCATCCTAGGACCTTGGGTCAAATTCAGAACCCAAACCTTCTGACATTTCCCTGACCATATTTTTCTTTGCACGTTCTTCTTCTCACTTTACTATGTATGTGACATGGGAAAGCCATAAAGAGGAAAAGACTAAATTTGAACCCCTCCATTTTGCAATTCCTGCTCCCTTGTTGGCATGTGGGTAGCATCCCCTGAGAAGCCGTGAGACACTTCAGCAGAGTCTCGGGGCTTCTAAGCAGCAAGTATTTCTTCAGGTCCAACCACTGTGTAAGAGGGACATCTCAGAAGGGCTGACACCTGTAGCCCTGTCCTCAGTGAACTTGGGACCCTGTGGAAGAGTGAGGAGGCCCCGCAGTGACATGCAGAGCGTCAGCCTCCAGGAGCCCGGTGTGCAAAGCCCTGCCCAGCAACAAGCCAGTCCAGCCCTGCACTCACCCCCTGAGACTTTCCTGCATCTGTCTAGATTTTTCCATCTCCTCCCAAGCTCGACCCAGAGCATTTTCCCCTGCCCCGTCCCGGCCTCGCCCCCTACCCGAGCCAGGCTTTTGACCTTGCGCCCCTCCCTGCATTCAGAGTACAATTGGAGTGCCCCTCCCAGGCCCTGGCCCAATGACCCTCATTCTCTCCCTCCCTGTGGAAGCTTCCTTTTCCTGTCCCTCCCTGTCTAATAATCTGCTCCTATTCCACTGGGTCCCCCTGGGCTGACACTCCACCTAACAGGCCAAGCCTGAGCTGGCTCTGGCATCTCAGCTCTGGTTCTGAATGGTTTGTGCCTGGCACACTGAGTGCCTCCAGCACAGAGCTACTCATCACAGCCTCAGCCCCCTCCACAAGCAGCAGCCCCTCCCCCCCACACACAAAAAAAAACCCCGGAAATCTCAGCATTTACATTCATTTTCAGGCTGAAGTGTGGCGCTCCTAAGTCTAGCCTTCAAAGCAATTCAACACTCAACTCTGACAGGAAATGTGAACATGTAAAAAAAAAAATCATTTCTGAAAACATGATTTGGCTGAGGAGCTATTCTTTGCACTGTTTCCAAGGATGAACCAAAGCCTGAGCTTTAAGATGGATAAAAGAACAGTGGGTTTGAGTGATTCCAGTGGTCAGAATGCCCCGATCATCTTGTACCTACATTGATTTTTTTGATCCTTAGGTATTAAAAAAACAAAACAAAATCTGGTGACATGAGTGACTTGTTTCATCCTCAATCCCCCACTCTCTGACGAATAACAAGCAAATCAGTAGTAGTGGTAGATCTCTCGGTAAAAATTCACCCACCAAATAAGGAAAGTCAAGTCATAAAGTATGGCTATTCAAAGACCCTAAAGAAAACAAAGTCAGCCTAAACTAGTCTACCCACTTTAGACATTGTTTTTTAAGCTATAAAACCAAGTAGTAGATGCCGGAGTTTTTTATATAGCTTCTTTTCTTGAAATATACAAACACTCCACATGTGTGAATCAGAACAGGGCAATGTCTAGTGTTTGTCACTCTCAGGCACGCACAGTCAACCTGGGAAAGACTTTACGGGGTCAGCCATGAGTGATGACAAAGTTCCAACTGCCCGATACATCAGGTATCTGACACCACACATCAGAGGGAGGGCAGGCAGAGGAAACTTGGAATAATCTCTGCGTGTGCAGGGAGAAAGGCCTGCAAAACTAAAACAAAACATACATTAAGAACATTCACACTATACAAACAGAAAATAAAACAGGTTCACAGGGGCGATAGTTTCCTCTCTGGTGAGATAAGCTCTCTCCTGCTGGCTGTGCATCCCGGATCCCTGTTTGGCCCTGCTTCCCTTGACTCCAAGCAGCAGCTGCCAAGCCCCTATGTGAGCCTTCGCTTCCTTGACTGTCGGGCTGGAGGAGTGCACACAGCTCTGATGTGCAGGCGAGCAAAGGTGTGCCTGCACTGACCTGCACTGTCTGCCATCCCCTGACGGCAGGAGGGAAGCTCCGTCAGCAGACATAGATCTGTGCCAAATGACAGTCCGAGCCCACGTTACAGCTTCCTGGCTGGCTTAAATTGTCATCGTTTATCTTCACATGCCTCAAGTTTAGTTGCTGAGAATTATTTAAAGACTTAACACCATAATAAACGTTTCTACTGCACAGCACTTAAAAAAAAAAAAAGGTGGGGGGACAACAACAACCCACCAAGCATTTCTTAGGTAAGGCAGCAAGAGGAGAGGCAAAGAGATGAAGACTTAAGAGTAAGATTTGAAGACGTTTACACTTCAGGTGAAGAAGCAGGACGTATGCATCAGAAACAATAACTAGCTCTGAGGAAGCACGCGGTAAATGCAAAATGAAAGACACTGCAAAGAGTGATGGCTGCAAATGAGCTTCTCAGCCATCAGGGGACAGTACCCCCACCCCAGGCAGGGTGACAGCCCCGGGAGACCCCTCCCTTCCTGCTTATCTATTAAGTCCACGTGCTGGCTGCACCCTACCCATAACTTCTCAAACCTGCTTCCTGGGTTCACGAACAAATTTCCTCCAAACCAGGAATTCAGAAATGGACTTCCAGAGTCCAGGAAAGACACTGGACATTGGACATTTACAGAAGTTTGTGCCTGTGCACATTATGATACAATTTATTCCAATTAAAGAAATACACAAAAGCACTAGAGATCCTTTATGGACACTTATGAAAATAAAATAATCACCCCAGGAGGCGGCTATGGATGAACTTGATGGGAGGGACAGAACTTTGTGTAGATGTATGGGACTGGGATGGAGGGGGCTTGTCTTGAAATATCTGCTTAGAGAAAACTTCTTTTTTCATGAAGATTATATTTCATAAAGGTCACAGAGTAGAGGTGAATATGGCCAGATATAAACAGATTTAAAAAAAAAACAAACAAAAAACAGTGGACATTTGTTTCATACATATCCAGAGATTTTTCAGTTTCACAAAGGGTCTCATGACCCTGTAACTGTTTAGAACCCTTGATGTACACAGGTCCCTGGGCCTCTCTCTCTCTCTTCTGATCTCCTACAGGCAGACATTTGATGACCAATTCACAACAAATTATGTTCAGTTCTGTGACATTTCTTCAGCTTCTCAACTGGGAATTATATATTACTAATACCTTTTCCCCTTAACTTTTCCACTGCTTTTCTCTCTCCTGGGCTTCCCTGATAGCTCAGTTGGTAAAGAATCCACCTGTAATGCAGGAGACCCCGATTCGATTCCTGGGTCGGGAAGATCCGCTGGAGACGGGACAGGATACCCAGTTCACAGGGCTTCCCTTGTGGCTCAGCTGGTAAAGAATCTGCCTGCAATGCGGGAGACCTGGGTTCTATCCCTGGGTTGGGAAGATCCCCTGGAGAAGGGAAAGGCTACCCACTCCAGTATTCTGGCCTAGAGAATTCCATGGACGGTATAGTCCATGGGGTCGCAAAGAGTCAGACACAACTGAGCACCTTTCACTTTCCTCAACTAAAGTGTAAGTTTTCTGAAGTCAGGAAACATAACTTCTATCTGTCCTTCTTCCTTAGCCCCTTGCACAAAACAGTCAATAAAATGGTTGTAGAAATGAGACTGATTTCACTGACTTTCATTCTGGGAGGAAAAAAAGCTATTCTCAAAAGCAGTTATATTCATTTCCATAGCAGGAGTTACTTCCTTGATGTACAGGCACACACACGCACACACGTGTACAACAATTTTTTTTTAAAGTTATGTCATTATCTTTCTCTTAAGAGCTTAAAGTAATAGATTTAAGGCCAAAAGAGAAAGAAAAAAAGGAAAAGGAAGGGACAGAGCCCTTTACACACATTAGCACTCCCTTCTCCCACCACTGAAAAACCATTTCCAGGTTTCCAACGTACAGGTTGAACCTACAGGCTTATGCTATACAGAAATGTACAGTTATTCCAATAGGGCATTTCCCAAACTGTATCCATAGGGTGGGGTCTTCAATATGTGGAAAGGCATTGTTCCCTGGGCCCACCCTCAACCCCCACCAAAAATGTTTCATTTGAAAAACTACGTATGTTCACAGTTGCCTCTGAGATTAACAGAGCACATTACTACACTAATGTCTAAAAAGTCCTACAGCTAAAACCAAAACAAAACAGAGATTCAGTCTGGTATAAGTCAGTGTTTCCTAGCTTATTTTAACCAGAGAATGGTTTCTGCATGAAACAAATTATTACATTCAGGAACTCAGTGTGGGCCATGCTGGCTGGTATGGCGTTAAGATCATCTGGATTTAACATGAGAGTCTACATTTCAAATATCCCAACCCACTGTCCCCATAAATCTGATTCATTCTCATAAAATCAGAAATCCTCGTTTTAGATTCAAAAAATATGGTCCCTATTACAATGCCATGTATTTCCATAAAACCCTTATGAAGTGCCTCACATAGCTTCTTATAATACGAAGAAGAGAAGAAGGGAAAAATTTCAAGAATTAACTTCATCACCCCAAGGGCGTTAAACCAACAGCAGTCATAAACCAAGTCTAGACCCTGTTCTCAAAGAGTAATAACAAGAATACATCAAAATACTTAGAAACCAAATTCTGCTTTTGAGTCTCTGTTAGCACTGAGTGGAGATTCATATGCAGAAACAATGCAAAATGTCTGTTTTAATAACATAATTTTATGTAACTGTGATATCCATGTAAAACACAGGAAATAAAAACTGAAGTCCCACTACCAATCAAGTCAATGCCAATGAAGACAGGAATACTTGCATACATAATATCCTATTTAGTGATGTTTAGGTAAATAGGCCTTCATTTACAATGCTGATAGGAAACACACTTGATATTACCATTCTGAAAAACAATGCTGGAATAAAACTCTGCCTTCCCTCCTATGCAACAATTCTACTCTAAGAATGTGTCAGTAGGTAAGCAAGCCCTGACACATCCAGATTTTAAGAATATAAGAAGCCAACAATTCTCCACCGGACTGCCCCAGCTCACATGGTATGGCAGAGGCACTGGGTGAGGTACAGATGGGGAACAGGGCCGAAACTCAGCACACAGACACCCTGGTCTCTCGCAGTGACCTCCAAATGACAGGGCACCCCACAACTCCACAAGAGCCCGGCAGCCTCTCCCTCAAGAAGAAAACTCAAGGCCAGCATGTGCAAGAGCATGAGCTTCAAGCCTGGGATTATCATCTGCTCACAGAAACGTCCCCATGAGACCCTTGGGGATAAAAAGAAAGAAACCCTGCTACACTGAGGACAGAAGCTGATTCCTCTGGAAGTGGAATAGGAGACCCAAACCAAAGAGGTGACAGGATCAAAGAGGAGCTGCCTGGAGGATAGGATCTTCCTGCAGACAAAAGGAGAGACCTGGTCCCAAGAAGTGAAAAGCTCTGTATGTGAGACTTAGTCAACAAGAATCCAAGGAAAGTTCCCATGATCTTCTGAAGGGTGGTGTAAACAAAAATAATGGGATAAAAACAAGTAAAACAAATATAAGAATTTATTAAGTTCAGGAAAACACACACATCTCACATGTGTAATTATGCACAGAAACTAGAGGAGATGCACCAATATGCGGGCTCGGAGGACAGCAAGTCTGGATTTGCTCAGCACTGGATTCTTGGCTCTAAAATCTGGATGAATGAACAAACGATGTCCCATGTTCTTCATTTTCTGGCAACCCAGTTTCATATGAGCTACCCTGGTCTGGAAAAGCTGGTGTTTGGGGATTACGTTTTAAAATGTGAAATGACAAGACTAGTTCTATTTCTATCTATTCATATACCTTTAACAGTCACCTGCTGCTGTACGAATCTCCCTGCATCTCACCATCCCTGCCGACTGTCCATCTTCCTGGCCAGCAGCAGAGGAAGGCCTGGCTCACAGAAGGACCGCACAACAACACACATGGCGATTTCAACTTAGTGCCGCCTTCTGCAGGCTCCCTGCTGTTAACATCATCTCGATCTCCAAATATTGAGACTGGCCCTCCCTTGGACCTTCTGTTCTCCCTTACACACCCCAGGTCCCAGCAGTCAAGATCTCTTTCTCAGGCACAAGACTTGGTAAGCCCATCCCACAAACAGAATTATATAGTTTTAGGGAGGTTTCAGACTAATTAGGAAAAAAAAAAAGAATGGACGGAAAAAAGCAGTCTCCATAGATACAAGCTTTTCAACATACTGCTTTTCTGCTCTCTTGTTTTCTTACTCTGAGACTGTCAATGTAGAACTGGAGTATCTTTATAAGTAAATTACACGTTCCACCCATCCTTCCACAACCCGATGGGTGACACCCAGATGGGAATTCTAAAGACTACAGGGCAGTGTGGAAGGTGGCTGGGACACAGAGCCGTCCAGGGGCGGGTAGTGAATGCAGCCTGAAGGTCGGTGCTGCAACATGCTACCCAAAGTGCCACTGTACAAGGAGATACCTTCCTGCCTTCTCACAACTCATTTGTCTCTTCACTACTTCACTAAATTGCCTAAGGATGTGACTGTCATGCAGACAGCAGACAGGCAAAGATGGGAGCCAGGTCTCGTGCATGAGCAGATGCACAGGTTGAAGAAACAGCACAGCTTCCAGAGATGAAGTTTTCAAGGTGTGGTTGTTCTTGGCCACCTGGGTGCTGCTTCGGACCATGGGCTCGTGGAGACAATGCTGACCCTACACTGGTCCTTGGTAACACCAATGTGTGTCCACAGGCACAAAGATGGGGTGAGACAAAGTATCAGGTCAGCAGCAAGGGAAGGTAAAACTTCAAGAAAGGGTGAAGGGTGGGTCCAAAGGACACTGGATTCCATTTCCCTCAGCTAAGAACATTTAAAAAGAGTGGGGAGCTGTGGTACATGTACACAATGGAGTATTACTCAGCCATTAAAAAGAATACATTCAAATCAGTTCTAATGAGGTGGATGAAACTGGAGCCTATTATACAGAGTGAAGTAAGCCAGAAAGAAAAACACCAATACAGTATACTAACGCATATATATGGAACTTAGAAAGATGGTAACGATAACCCTGTATGCGACACAACAAAAGAGACACAGATGTATAGAACAGTCCTTTGGACTCTGTGGGAGAGGGTGGGACGATCTGGGGGAATGGCACTGAAACATGTATAATATCATATAAGAAACCAATCGCCAGTCCAGGTTCGATGCATGATACAGGAAGCTTGGGGCTGGTGCACTGGGATGACTCAGAGGGATGGTATCGGGAGGGAGTTGGGAGGGGGGTTCAGGATGGGGAACATGTGTACACCCGTGGCAGATTCATGTTGATATGTGGCAGAACCAATACAACATTGTAAAGTAATTAGCCTCCAATTAAAATAAATAAATTTAAAAAATAAAATAAAATAAAAAGAGGGGGGAAAAAACTTACCACCTGATCCAGCAATTCCACTTCTAAGTACAGATCTAAAAGAATGAAAAGCAGGGTGTCAAAGGCATACTTGTATAATACACCCTATTCAAAGCAGAGTTACTAATAAAATCAAAAGGTAGAAGCAAACCAAGTGTCCACTGACAGATGAATAAACAAAATGTGGTATATACATATGCTGAAATAGAATTTAGCCCTAAAAAGGAAGGCAATTGTGATGCATGCTACAACATGGATGAAACTTGAGACGTTATGCTAAGTGATACGAGCCATTCACAAAAATACAAATACTGTATGACTGCACTAATATGAGGTACCAAGAGTACTCAGGTTCACAGAGATTTAAAGTCCAACTACACTCATCTCACACGCTAGTAAAGTAATGCTCTAAATTCTCCAAGCCAGGCTTCAGCAGTACGTGAACCATGGACTTCCAGATGTTCAAGCTGGTTTTAGAAAAGGCAGAGGAAGCAGAGATCCAATTGCCAACATCCGCTGGATCATCGAAAAAGCAAGAGAGTTCCAGAAAAGCATCTATTTCTGCTTTATTGACTAAGCCAAAGCCTTTGACTATGTGGATCACAATGAACGGTGGAAAATCTTCGAGAGATAGGAACACCAGACCACCTGACCTGCCTCTTGAGAAACCTATATGCAGGTCAGGAAGCAACAGTTAGAACTGGACATGGAACAGCAGACTGGTTCCAAAATAGGAAAAGGAGTATGTCAAGGCTGTATATTGTCACCCTGCTTATTTAACTTATATGCAGAGTACATCATGAGAAATGCTGGTCTGGAAGAAGCACAAGCTGGAGTCAAGATTGCTGGGAGAAATATCAATAACCTCAGATAGGCAGATGACACCACAGTTATGGCAAAAAGTGAAGAGGAACTAAAAAGCCTCTTGATGAAAGAGAAAGAGGAGAGTGAAAAAGTTGGCTTAAAGCTCAACACTCAGAAAATGAAGATCATGGCATCTGGTCCCATCACTTCATGGGAAATAGATGGGGAAACAGTGGAAACAGTGTCAGACTTTATTTTTCTGGGCTCCAAAATCACTGTAGATGGTGACTGCAGCCATGAAATTAAAAGATGCTTACTCCTTGGAAGGAAAGTTATGACCAACCTAGACAGCATATTCAAAAGCAGAGACATTACTTTGCCAACAAAGGTCCATCTAGTCAAGGCTATGGTTTTTCCCGTGGTCATGTACGGATGTGAGAGTTGGACTGTGAAGAAAGCTGAGTGCTGAAGAATTGATGGTTTTGAACTGTGGTGTTGGAGAAGACTCTTGAGAGTCCCTTGGACTGCAAGGGATCCAACCAGTCCATTCTGAAGGAGATCAGCTCTGGGATTTCTTTGGAAGGAATGATGCTATAGCTGAAACTCCAGTACTTTGGCCACCTCATGCGAAGAGTTGACTCATTGGAAAAGACCCTGATGCTGGGAGGGATTTGGGGCAGGAGGAGAAGGGGACGAGAGAGGATGAGATGGCTAGATGGCATCACTGACTTGATAGACGTGAGTTTGAGTGAACTCTGGGAGCTGGTGATGGACAGGGAGGCCTGGCATGCTGCGATTCATGGGGTCACAAAGAGTCGGACACGACTGAGCAACTGAACTGAACTGAAAGTCCAATTGATTGCCAGGAGATGGAGCAAAGAGACAATGGGAGCTGTTGTTTAATAGGTTCACAGTTTCAGTTCTGCAAAATGAAAAAGTTCTGTAGATACAACAATGTGACCATACTGATACTTCACACTACTGAACTTCACACTGGTGAAGACAGTACATTTCTTATCACATGTGTTTTACCACCATGAAAACTTTTTACAAAGAAGGAAAAAAAGTCTTGTATAAATAAACAGCCCCAAGACCCTCTCCATCGTATTTTAAACTGGAATCAGTATCAGATGAAAAATCAAGAAAATGACCAAATGTAGGTCAGGAATTCTTCCCTGTGAGATGTTCTAGGGTTTTAATAAGTCCTGGTTGATGGCTTTCTTAAAGCCATGTTTCCTGTTGCAAACAGTATGAAACCATTTTTTAAGCTGCTTCTTGTGTGTTCTTTTCCATTTTCTAAATTAAGAGACTTAGCTTTGCAGTGCTTCCGTCAGAATAAATACCTTCACAAATCATGTTGCTCCTCCTAGATAGACTAAAGATCAGGACTAACTCCGTCCTCCCAGGGGACGTATCTGAGGACAGTTCTGGCTGTCACCCTGTGAGGGGCAAGAGGGAATGCCACTGGCACCTAGTGGGCAGAGGCAGGGATGCTGCTGCACATCCCATGCGGCACAGCCCCCACAGCAAAGAACTTTCTGGGCCCAAATTTCAAGAGCACCTAGGTTGAAAAACTGCTTTCGATTGGCCTGGGAGTTCAGAGACCAAGTTTGTGGTGTGTTTTGTTCTTTCTGTTACACCTGCTTTCAAGCCGACAGTAGAGTAAGTGGCTACTGAACTGCCAGACACCATGCTAAATGCTCTCTCTGTGTTACTTCATTATGTCATTCATTACTTCACTCTTAGAAGCGTGATAGTACTATAACCCCAGCTTTACTGGGGAAAACACATTGGCCAAGGTTAAGAATGTGTCCAAAGTCACAGTTCCTAGAGGAATTTTAAATAAGTTCGGCAGACCTCTGGAGGGGTGTTCTTACTTCTCCTGCCTAAATCCTCACGTTTTCAGACTCAGTGAGAAGCATGTCAATGGACAAATGCTCAGCAAGACACACTGTGGAGGAAGCTGGCACCAGGAACCGTGAAACCAGCCAACTCCCTTTCCCACCCGAGTCCCCCAAGCATCTTGGCAGCCTGTCAACCCTACTCAGACTATGGAAGAACTTTGGGATTTAAGGGGGAAACTTCACCAAAAAAAAAAAATTGTTTTCTATATTTTATAAAGGTTACTGTGTTTCATACATGACAAAATTCTTTCATATTCTCCAATGTTATCTGCATCAAGATGACCTTAGGTAAGTTACAAGTGCTATCTTCCCCAGAATCTTCCAACTCAGAAGTCACTCCTAAACAACGCCAAAGGATTCCCAAATGTGAAACATGTCAGGAGGCAGATATGGATACAACTCTAGGGACTGTCTCTGCCTATAATAATATTTTCCTCTTGAGTCATCTGGAGAACTCCTATTCATCCTTCAAAACCCTGCTCAAGCATGGTGTACCACTTGTGTGAAACTCTCTATATGTGCCATGGGACCCACATTTTGTCATTCCTTCTGCACCAGTTCCCACTGCAATGGGCTTCTAGTCTACACATAGTTTCTCTGTATAAACCATCAGCCACGCAACTATAAACTCCTTGACACAAGGACTGCATGCATCTTTGTAAACACTTTGTCAATAGACCTTTAAAGGGGTGGGAAATGAAGACTGTCACCTCTATCTGCCATATTCTGCAAATAAAGTCCATCAGCTTAAAATCGCATCCAATCACTAACACCTTTCAAAGATGGCTACACACCTTTAGAAACCAAAAAATAATGGATGAAGAGTTAAGTCAAAGACTGGGGGAGACACCTACAGGAGAACATTTGCAGCTTCCTCTGAATATTGACAAGGTCCAAGAAATTTGGCAGACTGACAAGAGTTTCTCAAAAAGAGGGATGAATTTCTTAGTTGCAGAAATCAGTCACAAAACTCTCTTGCAGTGAGTTGGGCATCTGGGACAGCTGGGGAAATGTACATGGGTGTCAAGGTCCTCTTTATTGTCAGTCTCTTCATGAATTAAATTAGCTGTGGCCTCAACAAATAAGTGCTGCTTCCTCCATTCCATGATTTTTGCCTTTTTTTTTTTTCCCTAAAGAATCAAGAGCCACTCCCAAAGTCAGGGTTTATCAGAGATCCAGGAGCACTCCATCAGAACCATTGTGGGGAGGGAAATGGTAGAAAGGGATGCTTGCCCCTCTCCTTGAAAAATAAAGAATGCAGATTCTCAGGTCCCACTAGCAACATACAAATCGGAGCCTCTGGGTGTCCAGCTCAAGGATCTGTCCTTTAAAAGCCAACGAGCAAATTCTGATGTACAGTGAAGTCTAAAAACCACAGTTAAGTATGAAGTTCACAAGCATTAGTGACCATTTAGAACCACATAGAGGACTCATTAAAACGTAATTTCCATGCTACGGGGGTCCTCTCTGACTAGGTCTCCGCTAGTTCTCCAGTATCTGCATCTCTATTAGTCCAAGTGATGCTAATGGTGCTGGTGCCTCAGGCCTCAAAAGATGTAATAAGAAGGGAGCTGAGCCCCTGGTGGAGGGACATTTCATTCCCATCTTATCTCCTTTGGTAATGTTTCCTCATCTTCTATGTATTTTTTAAGTAAGAAATGAAGGGTATTTGTGGGTTTTGAGAAAATTCTCTACTATTACAAGGTCTTCTGAAGACTTAAGAAAATACCAAAGTAAACTCCACAATGGATTCCCGTTTCCTTCATCACCCTTCTCTTCCAACATTCAACAAGACTTGAAAAAGCAGGAGGCACCCCAAACTTGGAACCCAGAGTTCAGCACTCAGCTTCAGAGCGGCTTCAGCAGCCTCAGGCCAACTGGATGTAACTCAGATACTTGCCTCCTAAGCACTGCTGCCTCTGAATTTGCCTCAAAGTGATTTCTCTCTGAAACACCCAGTACAACATCCTCAGTTGGCACTGGTTTCTGTTAACGAATGGAATGGCCCGCGCCAACCACAGCTTACAGCACGTGCAGTCGGCCCACTTCCCTATTTTAGACGCCTAATGATTATCACAGCACCTCAACACATCTGGGGAGCAGGGCCCGCTGGTGGCCTGCCGCTCTTTTCTAGGCCCTCCTCCCATGGTGCAACTGGCACACCCTCCAAGCACAGACAGGTTACCTGTGTTGCTCCATGTCAGTGTGGAGGCCTCAAACAATCAAGGATTTCTTTTTTTTTTTTTTTTTTTTGGAGAAATGATCAAACCCGGGGGTGGGGACAGAACTTCCTGCAAGAAACCGCATCCTGAACAAGCATCGCCACGACTCACTGTAAATAAATACTCCCCCCCTTGCAGCACTTCCGTCAACTGTCAGGGCCCTGGCTCCAATCGTCTTTCAAGTCCAAACAGGAAAGGGGAGAGAAGAGCGTGAGATGGCAGATAGGAGGTTTAATCTGCTTCTCACTGCAGTTTTCACTGGTGGGGCGCTTCCAATTCAGCCGGGCTGCCAGCAGCCTGGAATTGCTCCTGGACCCCACTTTTTCCTGTTAACCTTCATAATTGTATTATTATGGGCCAGCCCGCAACTGGCCTACCCAAGGAAGAGGAGTGGTGGCTCCTTCCCTGGATTAGATAAGCAGCCAAAATTGCACAGGCCTGCTGCAGACAGAAAGGCCATGGGCATTTGCCAGGGATGCTCTGTACATGCTGCCACTGTAGCTCAGCCTGAGGGACAGAGGAGGGAGAGATGGCCTGGGGCTGCAGGGTAGCAGGGTCAGGAAGGAAACAAGTCGGTGACCTCAATTTTCTGGAAAAGGAATCTGAAGGCTATCCCTTTCAAAGTGCATCATGTGGCTGGGGAAGGGAGAAATGATATATGAAAGGCCATCACTCATCCATTAACAGCGGTGGTGACAATTTCTTGAGTACAGACCATGTGGCAGGCACTCAGGGGCTTTAACATGCCTCTTCCCCTACTTCTTCACTATGGCACCTGCGAGGCAGGCACTGTAACTCCACCACCACTTTGCAGGCAAAGAAATTAAATTTGGGAGAGCTAAAGAAACACAGGCTAGCTCACAAAGAGTACATGATAAAAGCAAGACTCAAACGCACATCTGTTTGAATCAAGGCCACTGTGGATGGCTGGGAAGAGTGTGCACTGCCCAACTCAAGAGGGTGCAGGCATACTACTGGCAACATAACGGCAGTGCCCGGTGTTAGGGTCAGAGCCAGAACACGGCTGATAAAGAAGACATCTCCTCCAGGTAACAGACTGCCTCCTGAGGTTTCTGAAAAAGAAAAATGCTCCATCCAGAAAGCTTCTCAAGATGTTCTAAGATTCTAGTAGAGGAGAGTCTGCAAGAGAATGGATACATCTATGTGTATGGCTGAATCCCTTTGCTGTTCACCTGAACAGCATTGTTAATCGGCTATACTCCAATACAAAATTAACAGTTGAAAAAAAAAGTTCTAAGATTCTAAGTTTGAACTCCATGGTATTTTACAAAGTCAGTTCCCCCTTTCATGAGGGCCTCTCTCAGTCGCATTCCCTACGGTTCTAATTTCTCCTCTGCATCTGTGTCATGGGATCAGGCCACAAGCCTGTTTTCACAGAGTACTGAAAACACCCATGCCTGGTATGTCAGAGGCACTCAATCAATATCTACTGAAAAGAACTGATGCATGGATGAATTCAGGTATTCAATGTGGACAATGTGGTTGCCACAGGGAGAAACAGAGGACAGCTCTTGCCCTTCTGTGAGAAGCCTGGGCCCCACAGAGAAATGGGGGCTGTGGAGACTGGCTTCCATGAGCTGCTGCCACTCATGGGTACTTAATGGTTTTAAGTCACTGGGGAAACACAGGCACTGGCATAGTGATGTTAGTGGCTCTGGTTGCAGATGGAGGTAATACAATGCATTGCTGGCAGCCCAAGAGGAAGCAGGGAGGGTGATGAGCAGGAACGAAGGAGTGGGTGAAACCTCATAAACTCTTCGCAGACAGGACGTGGCCCTGGAGCCTCTGCCCCAAAGAGGGAGGCAACAGGCAGCTTCCCCGAGGCACACAGGGGTGGAGCCGGAGACAAGGAACCCACTGCCACACACAGGAAAAAAAAAATTAAATTAATAAAAGTAAAAATGAGGCATCCCATGGAGCAGCGGAGTGTAATTAAAACGCTGTAATGTCTCAGAGGTTTCTATGAAGTCATGTTCTTACAGTTCACTTGTAAGAATTTAAAGACAAAATTATATGCCTCATAATTCTCCAATGAGTATGTTTTTCTATGGGTCCCCTTGTTTATATGAGATTCACAGCTTCCAGAAAGTTTAAATCATTTAAGGGATTAAAAAAAAAAAAATGACACTTTCCAGAAACCTCACTGCACATGCCTCAGTAGGAACAACTGTCAAGACTGATGCCGTCTACACTCGTGTGTGGTGGTCCACACACTTCAGGACACACTCGACCAGGGCTGTGAAGCCAGATATTCACAGGGGTCAGGCAATTGCATCAACAAATGAAGCAGACAGGGAATCAAACACCAGGCAGTGTGGGAAAGCAGCCCTAACTGGACAGCTTGACAAGCCCCATCCAAGTGGGCACCCGTGTCCCAGCCTGGGAGAAAGGCTGGTGCTTCCACATCTTTTGATTTGTGAAAAGAAGCCAGAAATCTGGGTTTTGCAAAGGAAACCTCACTAAACTAAAGTGATAAATTCAAATATTTTACATAGAACACCATAGAAATCAAAACTTATTTGTGGCCTGAATACCTGTGTCTACACATATGTCAACCACAATTGCTATTTATATCTCACTACCATATGAGGACCAGGTCCTCAGCATCAAATATTACCAAGTTATTATCAGCATCAAATATTACCAGGGTTCCCCAAAGAGCATAAAGAGAAGAATGCCCATTTAACAGATGAACAAACTGAGGCAGGACAGTACCTTGGCCACGATTAGCAAGGAGACACCACGAGGTTAGGGTCAGATCCAAATGGGAATCACTGTAGCCCAAAGAGGAGATTTGTGAGTGGCCTAGTTCCACTTTGCTCCATTGTCCATTATATATTTCATTTGTCGAGAGTTGAAACCATCAAGGTCTGTGTTCCAGTTGCCCCTTAGAAACTCAGAGGAACTACCAAAGAAAAGTGTGGACAAGGCCTCATGCCAACAGCAAGGTTATTAAGAGGAAAGCCAGCCATGCTCCAAGTGCTTTACCTGTTAAGATGGAGGTTGTAACTTGTAAACAGGTTCCTTCTAAGAGAATCTAGCCTTTTTAAATATGTTTCTATTAAACTTGCATACTAACCAGAAAGGTGGTGGGGGTGGGAGGGAGGTGGCTATCCGTTTCTCTCCCTTTTGTCCTATTCAGGATCACAGAGAAATTTCAGTGCTTTGCAATCAGCCAGAAATAAGCATAGACATGTTCTAAGAGAACCTAATGACTCATTCTTCCAGTTTTCTCCAAACGATTTCAGCTTTTAGGAAAGAGGCTTCATTCATTCACAGTACCAAACCTCATGGAAACCCTAATGGTTTCAGGGATCCAAAGAGCGATTTCCTGCTAAGTAATGCAAATGCTGCCAGCCTTTGGGGAGGGGGGAGGAACCCCAGTGTAGAATCAGGCTCCTTCTAAAGACTTCTTCGTGACTGACAGTTACCTCCTGCTCTACCAGCAGAGCCTTCTTCCTTGGCCAGACTTAAGGATTCCCACTGCTTCTCTTCTGTTTGCACAATCCTCTGTGGATGGCTTCTGCAAATGGACAAAATCTTCAAAATCTTGCTCCATTAAGTCTGCAAAACCTTAGTGTGGCCACTGAACGCCTTAACAGTTCTGCAAACAAAGGCTCAATTTGTAAGGATAAGCAATAGTACAAAGGAAATTCTGGTACCTCTTTCAAAAGGCAGACTGTACCTATAATAATATCCCTAGACAATCAACAGAAGGGTTATGCAGTAGTGAAGAGCACTGGTATTAAGGGTTCAAGAGCCAGGGTCTGTTGTTTCTGAGCTGTGAGCTTGGGCAAATGATTTCATTTCTCCAAGCGGTGATTCCCTCATCTGTCAACCAGTAGGTAATAATGACACCCGCCAAACTAGGCTTTCCTGCGGATGAAATGGGAAGAATTCAAGGGGAGTTCTTCCTGAGAATCCCCTGACTAGTAGGTAGGTGGTGGCTGTAGCGCCAGAAACAAAGATTGTTCTCGTCAACTGCTTTAATGTCCCGAGTTAACGTCTCTGCTTTGAACACGAAATCACCACTTCCACAAATTTAGAGCCAAATAATTGCCAAGTATTAATCCTTTGAAACCTGCTTAGCAAACTTCAATCTGGCAATGCCGGCACGTGTCTTTTTAACGGAGGGCACTTGCAACTGTATCACTTAATAAGATGTGTGGTGTGTAAGTCTGCTCACGAATGTCAAACTCCAGCTCCACTGGGATCAAAGGAAAAAAATACATGTCATGACCAGACCTGATGCAAAATTGCATTTTAGTTCAGACGCAGCATGCTTGCCAATTCGGGAAAACTGCATGGAAACAGGAATCAAATGATATTGTATAATCACTCTCTTCATTTATTTAATTTCGGTAAGAAAGACAGGGGAGGTTACACCAATAGCAAAAAGGTGGATATGCGTCACTTAGAGCGAGTATTTTTTTACTGTAAAAAAAAAAAAAATGCAACCCAAATACACCTTTTAAAAGTGTTATAGCAGGGCCCAGAACTCAAGAAAGCAAGCAAGGGGCCTCAGGCTCAAAATGTAAGGAGGCATTCATTCTCAGAGTCGTCCAAGTTCAAGGCTTCGGCACCTGTGCGTGTGTTCCTCCTTAAATGCTGTACTTTGGGCAACTAGCTTGCTTCTTTTTAGTACAGTGTTAAAGAGACATGGGAGTGAAATGCGATTCTCACGCATTTGTGTGTGGCAGTAACTTCCAAGGAGGAATCACAAGGTAAACTGATGGCTAACACTATAACATCTCCCTCTCTCGAAAATCAAAATCAGAACTGTGTGGCTGGGAGCAGACCAGGCAAATTTCCTTGAATCTTACCAAGTTCAAAGGCAGCTTTTTGCAACTTTGTGAGCACTTCCTTTCATCTGCCCTAAACAACCCTTTCCCCTCCTGTCTCAATACAAATTAGGATTAATTCCAGCAACAGCAGAAAATTCCACTCTCAGATATCAACTTTGCCTCAACCTTACAGAATGAGGGGGTGAGATATGAAATTAAAAGGGGCCACTTAGACATCATGCAATCTGACCACTCCAATTGAGGACCCCTTTTTCTTTCTAAAAGCTGCATGTAAATGAATCATTGTTTGATTAGATAAATATTCATGGAGTTTATTTTCAGAAAAACTAAACAATAATAAAGTATAACTAAATACATTCTAACAGAGATCTATGGAACGTGGGTAAAGAAAAGTTTTACAAATCTCAGGGAGGTAACATCAACCTGAAAGCTGGCCTTTCTTTCAAGTTCAGCATTAAAGGAAAAGAGGGGGCTTGAAAAACACAAACTCCCTCAGGGTTCGAAATGTCCTTTCTGGCTTTCTGTTTTAACCTCACAAAAACCTCATCTACAAATAAACATGTTTCTAAATACAGACTACATTAGAACAAGGGGTAGGAGGAGGACAAAGGAAAATCACACCAGCAGGCTGGAGTCAAAGTGCATATATATTCCTAATTTTGATTATTCAGCCAAAACCACTTTGGTTAGAAATGCCAAACCAATGAATTCAAAACTAAAAACTTACAGGTATTTACTTACCTCCACCCTGGCAATTTTTAGAAACGCTTCATTCACAAATTTAATAGAAACACTGCACATCGATAAAGAACCAGGGCGGCAAAGGCAAAACACATGGCCCTCCCCATCCAACCTTCTATATAACCTCATCAGAGAACTACCAGCTCATCGCCAATGAACACTTCTCTCCAACCCCATATGAATGGTCATATCAGCTGCCCAGGGCAAATGCGTGCATGATTCTATACACACTGCCAAGCAATGAAACAAGCCAGTGCGTTAGGATGTGTGAAGCCCAGACTCTCTCTTATTTCTGAAAAGAAGAGCTCATGGTGTCTAGTGCACAGAGATATTGTTGATTCACCCTCCCCTCTCTTTTGAAAAAAAACTATCACCCTATGTTGATCTGGAAGAAAATCAAAAAGAATGGCATTAAGACTACTTTTCTTAAGTTGAAAAGGAGTGCTTCACTGTCAATTCCAAATAATCTGTATTTCATTACGAATTATTTTACGTGTCTACATATATGAGATTTCTTGCTAGTAGTATGCTAACAGTTTTTATGGAGGTGTAGTTTACATAAAGTTTATATACATATCTTATGTGTTAGAGATCAATTGATTTTGACAAATGTGTACAACAGTGCAAGTGAAACCCGTATTAAGACAAAACATTTTCTATCACTCAACAAAATGCTCCACCTGCCGTTTCCCATGATAGGCAATCACCATCCTGGTATTTTTCAAATCCTTGGTTTCTTATCACAAGGAAAAAATTTTTTTCTTATTTCTTTAATTTATATCTACATGGGATGATCGATGTTTACTGAACTTAGAGGCAATCATTTCATGATGTATTTAAGTTAAACCATTATCCTGAACACCTTAAACATATGCAATGCTATATGTCAATTATATCTCATTAAAACTGGAAGGAAGAAAAAGAATGACATAAGATCTCATCTTAAATACTAAATTCAACTTCATTTGAAAAAATAAGTGATATAACAAGAGAATCATTTTTTCTTCTTTGAAGAGAGGGAAGAATAAACAATTTTATGGAATATTCTTTTTTTTTTTTTTGGAGACCTAATTATACACTAAGCAAGAAGTAATTTTTCCCTCCTGCCTACATTTTATGTTTGGGGCTCTTCCATTTCATGTCCCTTGACACCTTTTCCAATAATCCATCTACTTGATATTGGAAAGCCTCACATGAATAAAACTTTATGGCACTACAGGCGTTTAGCCTTCCACTGACATTCCTGGCCTGTTCAATTCTGCAATTCAATCAAAATCAAATCTCAAAATCCTCTTGTCAGCCAGCACTGCTTTCATATGCCCGAGCCTTGTGTAAGGATAACTGCATCCAATCTTCCCCCCAAGCAGTGCTTATATTGTTTTATTACAGTTCAATGAGTGGAGTTCAAAATTACATGCAGCTGCCTACGACCGCGGTCGGGCTGCGTGACGCATGGACGCGAGTACTGCCCACCAGGCCTGAAATCATCCACTTACTGGCCGGCCAGAAAGACGGGGAGCCCTTCTTTGTATGGAAGGACATTCTGTCTGCTAGATCTAAAGAGGGTGATGTTAACAGATCAGTCCCTTTATAAAAGAATTGTGAAAGCTGGTGAAATGAGACTCAAATGTGCTCAACGTTAAGCATGTGGCTGGAGCACATAAAAGCAAAGATAAACCTCAACATGCACTACTTATTCTCAGAAAGCTTGTGAAGGAAGATAAAGAGATCCTGAATAAAAAGGCATCTTAAAGAATTTTTATGTGTTTTAAATGATGGGGCTTCACTTAAATGGGCTTTTTTTTTTTTTCACACCCCCAATAATCCTTTCATGGAAACAAAAAGACAAAACATGAAGCCAATTAAATACAATTGAACTGGAAGAACAATACAGTAATTAAAACACCGATAGTGTGGAAATGCTCAGGATAAGTAGAAGGCAGTCAGGAAGGTATGGGGGGTACACTGCCTTTCTGTCACTGGGACAAACATATCAAGTGGTCAGCCTCTACATTAAAAACAAACAAAAAAGGAGAACATATTGGAACCACAAAGGAACACAAACTGGGTCTCTCATGTGTGAGCACTGACAAATGGGGGGGAAAAAAGTGGTCCAGCTAGAAGAATTGCCAAAATCCCAAATAAAAATGTATGTGCTAACTCCAGGCTACCTCCAGGTTGGTAATTCCACAGGCAAAACAATAGGTTTCTGGGGTGCAGCTTTCCAAAAAAAAAGAATTATGCTGCTCTCATTTACGAAGGCGTGCATCTCCTGTGTAGGTGGTCACACACCTCTCTGTGGCAAAAGTCGGTGCCCATAGGGTAAAGATATGTGTGCAGTTGCAAAAATGTTACCTGCTAGGTCTCTAAAATCAAGCACGCTTGGAGCCCCCAGAAGGTGAACTGATATCCATTTCTAATACCTACCACCCTGTATCTTTTGAAATAGTGTCATCAAAGGGAACTCTAAAGAACACGAAAAACCCTCATATACTGAAATACCTTACACAATACGGAAATTAGTCTCAAGACTAAATAACTCCGAAGTTTAGTTTTTCTTTTGTTTTCCTTTACCTCTCCCGCACTCAAGTCAAGGAGGTAAATGTTTTTATTCTGCAGCAGCTTTGTTTAATGTAAACACCTCAGAAAACCAGGTGATTTCCATGCAACAATAGCTTATTTTTCAATAACACAAGCAGATCCAAAGAGCAAGGCAAGAGAGGAAAAATTTGGAGTTGGCACTATAGCAGATGAGCTGCTAGATGTAATTTTATTCTCTCTGGGATAAATGATGAGGTTCGGGCTTACTGACCCAAACCAGGCTCATGTTATATTTGAATATCTGAGAGGGGGGCTGAACTTGGAGGGATGAGGCACACATTTTTGAATGTGGACACTGCTTTGGTCAAGACCTGTTATTCTCTGATGGTCACAGAGCAGGAGCACCTGTCTCCCACCCATATCAACTGCAGTGAAATGTTGTCATTTGATAGCTTTTCAATCGCTGAGAAAATCAGCTGATGTTCCCAGAAAATGGAAATGACTTCCACATACTGGCTTTTTCTCCCTTCCCCTTTCACTCAGTGGAGTCCCAATGGGTAAGACAGACGCATCTCCAAAGGACTCCTAAAAGTCCACTCTGTTTGCTGGCATTTCTAGAGAATTCAGAAAACCTGGCAATACAGCCCAAAGTCCTGGCGACAACTGGACAGACCGATCGCAGTGCTGTCTGGCTCTCCACTCTCCCCACCAAGTCTGCTGACTTCCTCGTAAGCACCTGTGTGGCCCCGTTTGAGTGTGAGACTCTCGGGGCACATTACTTCTAGGGCCAAAATTCTACGATTCTAACACATTCAGTGGTGTTTGGGTAAGTATCACTGAATGTTCCTATGCTGCCTACTTCTTACCTTCCTAACAGGAATCAGGAGAGGAATAAGCATGTACAGAGCTTCGTAAAATAATGCCAAGACCTGCTAGCTAAACAAAGACAAGAATAAAGCAGGGTCCCTCCTCCAACCTCATCCCTCTCAACCTCCAGTTTCACACTGTCTACCAGGTAAGGGAGACATCTGGTTAAAACGGAAATTCTCAGATATATTCTTCAATATGAAGGACACAGGCAAATGGCTCGATTTTGAGCACTGGTTACCTTGATTATCCTGTTGGGATAACCAGTTTAGCTGTTAGCTAAAGGAGATTCACAATGCGATCCAGGCAGCCCAGTAGCCTGAATCAAGGATTTCAACACAAGGAGAAAACTATCTCTGGTGCTGATGGACTCATAATGCTCATTTAAGTCTAATGCCCGCTTTTGAACAAATGAAACCAACCTCCCCCATCCCCAGTCCCGAGATCTTGTCGAAAGTTACTGAGATGATCAATACCACCTTCAGGATCTAAAATCGTATTGTCACTGAAGAAGTACCTTCATCTGTACTACTACAGATGAAATTCAGAACTGAGCCCACTGATTACACCCCTTTTCTGAAAGCCCAGGTAGAAAGGGAATTCATGAATATGTACTCCGCTCAGACACCAAAATCCTAAGAGCTTCTACATTTGCCTTCTATAGCCAAAGATATAAAGTCTTCAAGGACTCACCTCATCTCTTTTCATGCAAAGAGATAAAGTCCTCAAACTCATTATGAACCAGGCATCTCTGCTGAAGACAATGAACAGACCAAGCTTGAAAGCGGCCACAACTCTGAAACAGAGCTGCTGTGACTTCAAGTATTTCCAGCAAAGCACCTCTTCTCTGTCAAAGCCTTTATAAAACAAATATTTGTATCTTAGCAGGAAAATCCAGAGATAAAACTGTTACTTCTCTTACCCCCCTTTGCAAGATACCCCTCTCCAGTGACCCTGGAGTTTGGAACTACGCTGCCTCTATTTTGTTACATAACAGCAGTGGTAGAGGAGGTGAGAGAAAGTCTCAAAAGAATCTTAAATGCCCTCCATCCAGCAGAGAGAACTGGAATCCTACAGGGTGATCAGAGCCGGGGTCACTGGGGCTAATTTAGAATCTCTGTGTCTACACATACATGATGAGCATCAGCCGTAGTTTCACCTGTGAAAACGCTCCTCAGTGTTCACAGACGCGGGGACACACTGAAACAGGAGGCAAGAGAGAGAGAGAGAGAGAACGAGAGATGAAGGTTCAACAGAAAACCACAGAGACAAAGAGCACACCAAAAGTTGCTTTTTTTCCTTTCTCCCCCAAAAAACTGCGCAACAGAAACCATCGACCCGTGATGTTCTCAGTGTGCCCTGGACCAGGAGCATGGACAGCACCTGGGAGCTAGTTAACGATGCAGGGTCCAGGCGCACCCCCTCCCAGATCTACTGAATAAGAACCAGCATTTTAACAAGATCCAGAGCTGATCCCAATACACATCAAGACATGAGGAACACTGCTCTAGAAGAATTTAGATGGAGCTGTTCTAGATGGTGGGATGATAAGGAGAGTTCCCCAACTTCAAAAACACAGGTATCTAGGCTGTGGACTACCTGGATTCCAATCATCAGAAGAGTTTGCTTTAAAAAAATACAGGTTCCTGGGTTCCTGTTCTAGACTCTCTGAATCAGAACGACCAACACTCATGTAGTCCTGCAGTCTGCTATTGTTTCAATACTGTCGTACAACTTCAAGTGTACACCCACTTCTGGGCTGTTATGGGCTCCTTTTGATCCACTGCTAAACTCACCAACCCACTGAAACAGAATAATCTAACGAAACTTCAAAAACCGTATCATACCCAGACTGAATGGGGGCAGGGGCACTGTTCTGGAATTCTTATGAATGATACACATCTCTTTACAAATAGTCAATTTCTTAAAAGAAAGTGTGTGCAGAAACACACATGCACACACATGCCTTTAGTGCTACACTCGTCAAATAGGAAATGACAGGCAAAGGAGGAAATGCGTGCAGAAGCAGACATTCCCCCCCTGCCTGAAACACTGAGGCACACAACAGAGCACATCCCTGTGTAGAGACCCCTTCAAACAAAAACAGACCAGCTTCGGAAGGCAAGCGCACTCCTCAAATCCAATATTCACTTTTTCTAGGACTAAGCCAAGTGATTTAAAAAGGAGCAGTAAATAACCCATTATATGTGAGCTTTTCATCATTAAACACCCTTCCCTTTTCATTAAAGAAAACGTGAAAGCTAGCTCTCAAAGGGGTCCTAAATAAAAACTCACTTAAGTGTTTAAGAAAACATTGCTTTTGCCACAATTGGGATAAAATGAATAAAACTCAAATATTGCATGGGATGGGATTTCAAAGAACTAACTGATTACAAAGTGAAAAAGAAAAGGCATTTGCTTCTGAGTCCCTCTCTCAGTTTGTGCTTTTAAAGGCCCAAGTTTTAAATCTGGAGAATGAAGAAGCCCAAACGTTTTTCATTCATGCTGCTAAGTCACTTCAGTCGTGTCCGACTCTGTGCGACCCCAGAGACGGCAGCCCACCAGGCTCCCCCGTCCCTGGGATTCTCCAGGCAAGAACACTGGAGTGGGTTGCCATTTCCTTCTGCAATGCATGAAAGTGAAAAGTGAAGTCGCTCAGTCATGTCTGACCCTCAGCGACTCCATGGACGGCAGCCCACCAGGCTCCTCCGTCCATGGGATTTTACAGGCAAGAGTACTAGAGTGGGGTGCCATTTTCATTCATAGGAAGAGTCAAAATGTTTTTAAGGGTTGCACTTCCAACAGTTTTGGTTTCCCTGATGCAGGCAACCTAAAACAGAAAAGAACTATTAATAATAGTTTCAAGGGGGAGTGCAGATCTGCAGGGCTATGCAAGAACAGTTTAATAAATACTACCATTTTACTTTTCAGGGCCATGTGTTCTTTTTCATTCAATTAAGTTATTAAAAACAGTAAGAATACAGCAAGCTTTCAGGTAAAGTAACTTGGACAAAGGACTTCCAAAAAGCACAGCCATAAAGCCCTGCTGACGGAAAGGAGTGAACGTCCCATGGAAAGGAGGACAGTGGCCCTTACTTTGGTTATTGAAGCCCTTCCCCAGTGGAGAGACAATGGACAGACATCTTCATGAAATCGACAAACTAGCGGGTCTCGCTTTACAGCGTAGCATGTGGGCAGAAGGCATGACAGAGAAAGAGAAAGAGAAAGGGACACACAAAAGTCTGGCAAAACAGGAAATTTGAGGAAACGATTTCTGAGATGTAAATAAGGTTTTCTGTTACTTTCATTATTGAGGAGGCAAAGAAGCTGCATTCAAAGAAAGGTGCTGGTTTTTCTTGTAAACTAACAATCTTTCAGACGTGACAGGTAGTGCACGATATACTGAGCTGATATTTTGTATCTATGAGTTGATAGCATCACAATAGGGACCAAAATTTATATTAAGTGTTTCTTGACCCACAGCCTTCTCTTCTGTCCTCTGGAGACCACAGAAGCTGGTTGTTCAAATCCTATATCCTCCAGGAACCAGCTTTGGGACTTAGGACTATGTATCTTCTTTAACACATCAGTTTCTTCTCTGGAAGGTAGAGATTACAGCAATTTCTACTTCACAGAAATACTATGAGATACTAAAACTATATAGTGACTGAAAAATAGTAAGTGCTAAATATTTTGCTAGTATTTTTTATTATTAACTACAAAACAATAATCTTAAGCTCATGCGACATCAGAGTCAGGTTGCTTCTGCTTTTTTTTTTTTCCTGTAGAAAAAAAATCTGTGTCGACTAGTATTAGCAGCTTTATTTTTAAAGAAAGAGTGTTTGCAGGTTATTGCAAAAGAAAATACCGCATATAAAAAAGACTGCCCTGGCAACTTATCTCAGAGATGTATCATTGCCCCTCAAATAAAGCAGGACACACAAAGACAAATTCTCCTACTAGAACATAAAGACGAGTATGTGAGAGTATGCTGACAGAATGCTAGGCTATGATAGCAGGGTTTACTCATTCACACATCCCTACCATGTTCTTAAATGTCTTTGCTAATCCTCACCATAAAACTTAAAAAAAAAAAAAAAAAGATAAAAGCATTCACAAATTCATACAAATCAGAAGTCATAGAAAGTTACATTAAGAAAAAAATAAAATGCACTTTTAAAAGTACAAAATCCAAAAAAAAAGTTCAAAATCCAATAAAATAAACCTCCCCCCCCCTCCCCCGCAAAGTCTTCCCAACACATTTACACACACTGGATTCCAGAAAATCTACAGAGGTGCTGCACACACAAGCTTAGAACACACACAATCCTATGTAAATGATGATTGTTATGCCATATTGCAATTTTACTATCAATTGGTGTGAACACATTCTGCTGGGTACATACATCCAATATCCTCAGTAATCACAAAAATGATCTGAGTGCTGATGTGGGACAATCCACATTGCTATTCTCACCTCCACGAAATTCAAGTGACAATTTTATCAGAGTAGAGGGCCAGACGGAGTCCTGAGCGTTAAATAATATGGCAGCATTAATTCAGAAATACAGTGCCTCTGCAGATTTGTGTTTAGTGCCTATCCCTTTAAGTGTACTTTAGTGCCTGATGTCTCACATTTAGGCAATTGAGAACTCCCAGGCACACAAATAGTAGGGGAAATGGCTCAACCACTAGGTAAAAATAGGCAGTTTGTCCAACATGCACAATCAAGGAAATCAAAAGATATGCCGATGAAATACATTTGTACTGATATTTATGGGTAGGTTTGTTTGCCACAAGTCATAGCCATTCCCTCTCCCCATTTTCTCCTTTTTAGCAACACACCTAGCCTCACATCCCTGGCTGGGGTGCCCAGGATGGGCACTCTGCAGCTGCAGGCTTCCACACAGCAGACTCCAACCAGCACTGGCTACCATTCCAGCACTGAGTGCCGATTTCAGAAAAATGAGAGTTCAGCCCTTTCTTTTCTCTCCATTTTCGTAATCCTGTAGAGCACAACTGTTCCAGAAACCAGCTCCCCTAGCAATCAGATATTTACACTAAACCTTCACTAAAGGGCTTGCTATTACAATGCTGTCTCATCGATACAAGATTGCTTCACTTCTGAACCACATCAAGATGTGTATACTCCAACAATCAAAAACACTGCCCCTCAAGAAAGATGCAGCCCAGATTATTTTCATGTGCTTATCTGAGCAGAACAGCAACATTTTTGTTTAATGCAAATCTCAGAAAAGAGATTTTAACCATGAATGTGGCAAGCAGGCAAACATCCTTCCAGTGAATATGTGTCCATATATATATATACTGACATACACATTACTCGGGCACAGGCAAACTCTAAAGAATCACTGGTCAGATCTCGATCAGAACTTTAAATTTTTCATCTCTTGGAGTGCCACACCATTTTCAAAAACCCAAACAAACATCAGATTGGATGAAATTTTTTTTTAAGTCTCTAGCAAAACGTAATATCCCAGTTCATGACTAGGTAAGATATTCTGCCTTTTTAATTCTGATTTGCAAAACAGGTATTTGGGCAAAAAAAAAAACAAAATATAGCTTTTACCTACCCATTTAGCATATAATACGGATATATCTTTTTTCAAATGAAAATACTTTATTTACCCCTGGCATTTATTCCTTTAGAAACTCCACCCTGAAAGGAACACAAGTGTAAAGCAGCAGTCTCTTGCAATGGGCCATTTTACTTATTCCGCAATTCCTTACCCAAATTACACAGGTATAATTATTTTGACACTATAATGAAAAGAAAATGGGATTTGGGCACCGCAGGTTTATCTAATAACACTATTTCTTGCCAGACTTCACAGCACTGACAGTCACAAAGAACCTTGTCCATTCCAATAGGAAATATTTGATTTTACTGTAGGAACATTATTTATTTTCACCAAGTTGCTATTATCAGAAAGGATATGATAGCTGAATAATAAAAATGAAATCAAGAAATTCTGGTGTTTCAAGGCTTTCTTTTTTTCTGCCCTCACTTTTGACATTTTCTTCCCCTGGAGAGACAAGATAAAGTGCTGTCATAAATGGGTGACTTTTCTTGTCAAATGACAGATTTGATTCTCCATGGCAACCACAAATCAAGGTGCTAGTAGGAATTAAAGCTTCTCTTAAAAGGCGTCTTTATGTTTATAAAATGAATTTAAATTAAATGGGTATTAGGTAAAGTCTTTACCTCAATTTATTTGTTGACTAAAGAGCTCTGTATTGCGGGGAACACATTTGCATTTTTAAGGGAAGATAACATATTGTCCTGACAGATGTATAAACAAAGCAAGTTACAAGGTCATGCTTCATACACTACTCTGAAGACCCAGGAAGGGGATACAGATGGACATCTAGCAGTTAAGAGGTATTTAAATACTGGACAAGGTGTAAAAATTACCCGTACAGGGGAATGGATGAGGGGATCTCTCTATTTCTCCTTCCAACAGAGCTTTCTTTCTTCTATTGCCAATAAATAAAGATTTTTATAATTGTCAGGAACAGAACACCAACAGACTATCTCCCTCTTTATTTCTGTTCCTCACGTAATAGATACAGATTTCTAAAATTTCATCATTGCAAGTAAGTACCCCCACTCAAAATGAAGTTATTTTAGCCCCTGAATTAAAGCACTTTTAAAATGAAATGCTTGCCTTCCAATGTTTTGAAGAAAGACATACTGAAACATGCATGATTTCAGAGAAATCAGATAATTAATCTGTGAGTTAAGCTGATTTCAATTTTCACCAAAAAGGAAAGCTGCTTTGCTTCAGTTTTCTACAGCATTCTTGGCCATTAAAATTTAAGAAGTGAGGTAACATGCTAGTGTATCCTAATAAATCAGGTCCAATATTCTTGATATTAGTAAGCCACTTAACTAGTCTAGAGAAGTGAGAGTTTTAAGGTCATAAATAATATTTTAAAAGTCAAAGTATAGCCCATTTATGGAAGTCTCAATTACAGCAGAGGGCATAGCTAGTCTATTTGAAATAGATACTGTCAACGATATAGTCATTCTGAGAGATGTGTTTAACCTAAAATAAAGAAAGGGGAAAATAAAAGTTTTACACTGTACACTGGTAGTTGGGAAAATCCATCATTCTAAACGACACCCTTATAAGCTTAGCCAAATTTGATTTTACGCCGTCTCTAGTTAAAAGCACGATATGGAGAATTAAATCAAATTCCCTTCGTACAATTGTCTGATGGTGCTGCCTTGGACTGCTGGGAGTAGCTCTGACAGGCTGAAAGGGAGGGAAACAGCTGGTACAATTACAACAAAGAGATGCACAAAATAGCATCATCGAGGAATTTGCGACTTTAAACCCAAATGCTTGGAATCTGTTTTGTGGGGGGGAGGGAGGTGTCACTTCTATTTTGTGTGTGTTGTGGGGGGGTAGGGGGAAAGCCAAGGAGACCTCTGTCCATTCTCGAGTTTAATCAGGTCTCGAGACCTTAAAATGGTGCCCAAAAGTTAGAAATCTCTTTGGAACTCTGTGTACAAAGCATATTTGATGGTAGAGTGAGTCACACCAAACTCTCTATTTCAGTCACAATGGCTTTTGTTTCATCTTAGAATGAAGTGGGTTGATGATCTTATTCTCATCCGTCACGTCTAAAAACGCAAGTTGACAAATGACACAGAAACAAGGGCTCTGGTCCACCACACGCAACACAAGAGCCACATCGCGAGTGCTGCAGGTTACAGCATCGGTCAAAATTAGAGACCGCAGGTCTGTGGCATCCTAATGTCAAAGTAATTCTCCCCAAGGGAGCTTGGCAGAGCTTGGTACTCTCATGGGGAAGAGACCGAAGACAAGGTCTCACCCCTCTTCCAAATTGCCAATGCTTTCTTTAGACAGAGGGAGGCATCGAGATGACCTGAGGGCTAAGGGGACCTCCCATAACAGTGTCCACCTTTCAAGCTCACCACTGGAGAGAGGAAGTCATCAGGATGGAGACCCTCCAGGATTCTTCATAAACACCTGCTACATAAAATCAGGACACACTCAACTAACATATGACCAGATAAAGCAAATTTCTCATTAAAATAAGAACTGCCAGGGCAAAAAAATGCCCATGATATCTGCCTGCAAATGAAATTATTTACCATTTTGTTGAAAGGATAAGGGGCAGAGAAAGAATGTATAAACTGATGTCGGTCACGCCACTGGAATCTGGTTACTCTGTTTAGATGTTCATGTCACACAATCAGCTTAAGAATTTCTGGAAAAAAATAAAATATGGCTCATTTCAAACAACACCCTTCACCTGACTTCAGGAGGGCGCTATGCTTTTCAGAGGAGCACAGAGCTCATAGGATGATGCGGTCTTGACAGGCCAGTTCCCTGGGTACCACTCTCCTTCTGGTGAGCTCCAGTCACCATTTCACTTGCTGAGACAGAATATAATAGGTGAGAACCCATTCCTGTACAGTTGAAATTTCACAGAGTGTCTTCAGCCAAATCCTCCATAGGATTTAAAAATCCGTTAAGATGTGAGAGGGAAATCATTTCATCTGCCTTGGAAGTCGGATCTAAGAATAAATTCCATTTAGTTCTCTTGTATTCCACAGTCATCCAATGATGAAAAATTCAAACCAGTCACCACTGACTATGTGTTTTTAAATCTGAAGGTGATGTAGCTTCATCTTGCCCAAATTAAGGACTCCCGAATGTAACCTGGTGACTTGAGTTCGCTGCTTAAAATGGCCCAGCAGGTTAGCCACCTCCACAAATAACCCTTCCAATGCCAACAGTCCAGCACCACCAGCACCACTAATAAACCCACCTCTTGTCTCTCAGATAAATCAATTAATCATGCATTTTCACCTGAGAGGTGCCTGACTCGAAATTCAGCACCTTATGGAGCCCCAAGCTGCCTCTCCCAGTTTCTGTGCATCTGCTACTAAGCCTCTCTCTGTGGCTTAGCTACTCTCAGACCTCAGAACTCATCCTGGGGCAGGACAGGGGGCTGGGCAGGGGAGGGGGGAATCTCCCAGCAGGTCAACTTTGAAAAAGAGAAACTTATGCCTAACCAGTGTCTGTGGATTCAGGATATTTCAGCGCCCTGCTCAGGACACAGTGGCACAGGAAAGCATCCCATACTCAGGGCCACATATGACTGCCTGTCCCAGAGGCACCGTGGGAATGGTGACCCCAAGTTCCTCCAGACTGGGTTCACTCCCCACAAGAAATGAGGACAATAATCCCTACCCCACAAGGGTTTTGCAATTTCAACTACTGTCTGTAAAAGGCTTTGTGATGCCTGGATTAAAGGCAATGTTGGATGAAAGCACAGAAGCAGTCACGAAGATAACTGTTGTTATTGTGTCTTGACCCCTGAACATCACTCTGTTCAATTAAGCATCTTCTTGAAGCTTTTTCTAGCTACCCCTGATATGGAAAAGTCTAGAAACCAAGAACAGGCTCTATGCAGGCGTGTACTTTGTAATAACAGAGGTATGGATGATGGCAAGAACAAACTGGAAAAAAGTGATCTCGCCTGAACAGTACTCACAAGTGGCATCAAGCACGCATTTTTGCAAAGGCTAGAGAATCCATTTACTCATACATAAATGGAGATATTATTTAAGAAAACAAGCTGACTGCCCACAGGTCTAAGAGGTGGGAACAGCTGGTCAGAATTTCCAGGATGCCCTGCTCACCCTATGACAGGGTGCTCATGGTGGTTGCCAAAGTTGGCAATCTCTAAAAAGGAGGACCCCGACAGGCTCCTCCCCAGTCAGCATGCTCTCTTGGGATGGCAGATGGTGAATCAGGCCGAGTTACTACTATTCCCGCTTGGTCTCTTCAGGGAATTGAATGAGGCTAGGATGCCTTTGGTTCCCAGGAACTAAAAAATCAAGATACCAAACAATGCTACACCCTCCCCACCTGACTTTTCCGAAATGGCACTTCTTCATAGGCAATGCCAGGAATCCACTTTGCTTCTGCTTTACCCTTCTGACTCCCGGGAGAAGCAAGTGGGCTTCTCTGATCTCAGCCATAATCACTTTCTTGGGTAAGCCTGACCCCTGATGGTGTCTTCTAATGGTGGCACTCACAGAGGATTGACTTGTACCAAGCACAGCCGCTGAAAGCCAGACTGCCTAAGTTCCAATCTCCATTCTACCCCTTTCTCTTTGCATTATCAATAGGAGTTTGTCGTTGTGTTTAATCGCTAAGTCATGTCCTGCACTTTTGCGACCCCACGGACCACAGCTGGCCAGGCTTCTCTGTCTATGGGATTTCCCAGGCAAGAATACTGGAGTGGGTTGCCATTTCCTTCTCCAATGCATCTTCTTGACCCAGGTATTGTATGCGCATCTGTAACATGAACATCTGTCTCATAGGGTTTGTTATCATGAATGCATCAAATAAGTTATTATACATTGGTGTTTCTTATAAAAGTCTATCCAGAATTGTATCATCTCCTCTTCCCCACAACAAGGCTACAGAGTGGGTACTAGTATTATCTTCACTTGGCAGATGGGAAAAACCAGGCACAAGGTACTTGAGGAATTTGCCCAAGATGAAAGACCTAGGAAGGGCTCTACCTTGAGTGGTCCAAATAACTCCAGAGCCTGCACCCTGAATATTATTCACATTCCTCCATTCTGGGCCCCCCTACATACTCTAAGAGCCAGGGCACTGGTCCTGGTTTCATGCACACTGTCTAAGACTCAGCACAGGTGCTCGAAGAGTGGGAAAAAGGACAAATCCATCTGTCCATCCATCAAGGCAGCAGGCTGGGCCGGGGAAACTGGGCACTCATCCCACTGACAACAATGAACACATCTGCACAGTCACCCGAAACAAAGAGATGCTCCTAAGCACCGCCACAACGTTCGTTCATGAGTGATCACACCTCCCATCCCACTCACCAGCCCCCAACCTCTCCCGATTTTCTGATTCCTTCTGATTTTTGTCTGAGGGCTGGGAAAATCTTAACAGAGGGGAGCTGCTAACTTTTCTCTAGAAAACAACTTTCCCCAGCTATTTGTCAACTTCTGTCATTCAGAGGGCTACAACACAAATGTATATCTTTAATGAAATTCACAGTCAAGAAAAGTTGTCATCATCTAGCTATATCTGTTATGACATACATTTCATTTTGTTCAATACATAACAGAGAAGTTATTTAATCAAACAGAAGATTCTTGCTAAAATGACAGTCCAAGCAATGTCCAAACAAGCATTTATTATGCTACGGGAAACTGATCAGGATTGGATTGTTTTCAGCAGAATTTTTTTCCTTCCTCTTCCACAGAGAAAATAGCTTGAGGGGTGGGTGCAGAAAAACAACCCCAGACAATAGAGGTGGAGTGATGCTGAGTCAGTGGTAAGTGTGGGTACTTAAGCCCCACCCTTAAGTCAGCAGGGAGAAAACTAATTAAAAAAAAAAAAAAACCTACCATGTGGACAGTCATAAAAGGGTCTGCTGCGAGGAGAGGCTGGGTCTTCCTTTTCCTCACCATCTAACTCTACAGAGGAGAGGTTTTGGCCCAAATATAATACACAATGTAAGGAACGATGACATCTGTGTTTCTCAATGACACTTACTCGTGGATATATTTTGTCTTTACAATTAAATGAACACTTAGCTTCAATGAGAAAACTTATGTGACTGAAGAAGAATTTAATGGGTTGTAGACCTAGAAAGCCCAAGGCCAAAAATACAAGGGGAAAATAAATGTTAGGGTGGTAACTGGGTATTTGGGCTTTGGGCAACACACACGGTGTGAATGTGAGGGAAAGAAAACAAAAGATATCAGTCACGCACGGAGGATGCTAACGCTCTCCCCCTGCTCCGGTCCCTACACAGTGCCCAGAACACAGTGGGTATTAAGAAAGAGCTGTTGCACGAGGAGGTAGAAGGATACGTGGGTGCATGTGTGGGGATATAAGACAGACGGATGGATGGGCCCCCACCAAAAGGAAATGACTGATAAAAATTATTTGAATAAATGTCCTGCAAGGTGGTGGCCCATTATCACGGCCCATCATCATAGGGACTTCCTCCTCATTCCTGCTAAAGGTATGTCCTGAGCCATGGTATGGCCATTCTTCCAGTAAAGAGAAAAGGGTATCTTTTACAAAACAGTTGGGGGCAACCTGTGACTAAAACACTTTCTTTTTTCCTATGCCAGGTTAATTGGTTACCTTGCCAACAATGACACAGACTACCAATTAGCCCCAAACTTTACCTTACTATGCTAATGTTCTAAGTAAAACAAGGGATGATGGATGATGGAGGCCCAAGGTGGTCATCCAGGACATCCAAAACAAAGGCGGCTATCTGTCTTCTTCAGAGTTCCTGATTCAGCAGGTCTGGGATAGGACCCAAGAATTCTCATTTCTAAGAGGATTCCAGGTGATGCTGAGGTACAAGAGAACCTCCGACCTGTTCAATCTCAAAGGTTCCTCAAACTCTATGATCCTACAAGTCCATTCATGACTCACCAAAATTCTTGTGGATTGAAAGGACTTTGAAAAATACACCCAACATTATTAGAATCATCACAAAGGTACAAAGCATTGCAAAATTTAAGATCAGGATCCTTGATCATTCCAACAGTCCTCTGCAGGACTTTGGTCTTCATAAAAGCAATTTTTTACATTCCCGTGTTCATTTCTTTTTTTTTTTTTTCCCGTGTTCATTTCTAGAGAGTTAAAAAGGTCTCGCAAAAGGTACGGAAAAATGAATTTTGAAAATTCCTTCACAATAAGACAATAACTCAGGGGCCTGTAAGGGAATTCTGTGAGGTCATCTAAGTCACTGCTTGGCTTCCAACAGGATTTGCAAACCAGCCAACAAACTGCGTATCTGATGTATGCCTAAGTGACATCAAGGGGAGGGGCTCCACTACTTCTTTCTAGTGGTGTCCTCTTCCAGAGTCTGGCCATCTTTAAAAGACTCCTGCCATCTGACCACATCATACAGCAATTTCTGGCCATCTTTAAAAGACTCCCACCATTTGTCTACTTCATACAGCAATTTCACCTGCTCTTCATGGTTAATGTCTTCTTAATGGTAGATCTTTAGAGAACTAAAGAGAACTCCCTTTCTTACAAACATGTTCCTGGATACAAAGACTTAATGAAATGCCCCCACACTTAACACATGCCCCAGCACATCTCCTATGTACGTTAAATAGCTCAGTTCAGGTCACTCACTCAGTCGTGTCCGACTCTTTGGCACCCCATGGACTGCAGCACGCCAGGCCTCCCTGTCCATTACCAACTCCTGGAGTTTACTCAAACTCATATTAAATAGTACTGATTCCTTGAACCTTTCCCCAATATCCTCCTTGCTCAGCCTTTCATCATCTTCATTGATCATCCCTGGAAACTTTTCCAAAATCCCTACCCCTTTTCTTGGACTCCACCTGAGGCTGGCCCAGAGTACCCAGTCCTTTCATCTTTCACCTACATTCATGGATGCATCGTGGACCAAAGGAGGTACTTAAAAACAGTGCTGGCTGGCCCACAAGCATCCATGTGAAAGCGGAGGGAAATTCTGCGTTACTGAAGACAAATGAGAGCTGGAGGACTTGCTTGTTGCAAGAGGAGGTGGAGAACAGGCCCAAACTGGCAAGCTGGGTCCTGGAGCAAGTCTCACAAGAAATCCCAGAAGTCACTCTCCTGAACGAAAATGTGATCGCAAGGATGTTTGAGACCTGCTGAGTACTTCCAACTCAAAGCAATTTCACCAGCACAGGGTGTTGGCTTTTAAATGGCAATATCCAAATCAGAGAGGAAATGACAGTGCATTCCAAGCAAAATTGCACACATTTAGGCAGACTTAAGAAAATAACAATAAAAGTGCAAATTTATTCTGCATGTGTGATTGTGATTATCATTACATCAAGTCCCATACATGCCCAGCCAGAATAAATATTAACCCATTTTATAAATGACTTTATACTGCATTTGTGGATACAGCTCCACCCAAACCCAAAACAACACTGTTTCCATAGTAACCAACAGATTTCAAAGAAGAAAAAAGGAGGGGGAGACTTCGGAACGGATAGCAATCAAATAAAATAGCCAGCATCAACAAAATATGTCAGCATTATTTAAAACACACATTTAGGACCATTCTATAGTTTCAGCTCTTTCCCAGAAACCAGCTCCGCCTAAGTTACCTTCTTGTCAAGCTGGAGCTCCCGCAAAAATAACAAATGCAAAATTGTTTCCATCTTCATTGAGGAAAGAAGCAAAATTCTTGAGTCATTCTTGAGATTCAGATGGGACTGGGATGAAGACAACATTTCCTGGGTGACTTAGCACACACTGAAATGCAAATTAATTACCAATCGGTAATGATGAAATCTAAAGTGAGCTTTGATCATCATACTAGAGTATCCATTCTCTCACTGAGAATGTAATGGGGGGGTGGGGGGGTGGGGAAGCAAAGCCAAAATTCAAAGCTAGAGAGCTCACAACCAGAAAAGCTGCAGACCATCTTCAGTCAAAAGCCAAATTTTTCACTGAAACATTCTTGAATGTCAGTTTCCCCCAGTGAATTTTACACATGGATGCCATGGAGTCATTCACCTGCATCCCTTCAAGTCCTGTAGGTCTTGTGCCTGTAGATAAAACTCAAGGCAACCTCTGTAGGCAGCATCCTGTCTCCAGGACAGTATCAGCCTAATGGGGCTCATCGGGGAACTCTAGGAACTCACAGTGCTGGCCAATCTCCCTCTCCCTCTAGACTAATAAAAATAAAATATTCATAAAAGGTAAAAATGAATACATCCTGCACCAGGGGAGGTACTTAGAAACAGTGCTGGATGGCTCACAAGCATCAGTGTGAACTGATGAAAAATCAGGGTTATTTCAATTCCTTGGCTCTAACTGTACTTTAAAAAGAAGTTTTAAAGTCATTTAGTATTTTCCTTTCTCCCATGTTCTAGTTGTGTAACCTTGGGTAAGTTATTTAAGCTTTCATTAAGCTTCCTGAGTCTCAGTTTTCTCATCTGCAAAATGGGAATAAAAGTATCTACCTTATAGGCATGTTCTAAAGACAAAAGGAGCTAACCCATAAAAAGAGGTTAGCAGAATACCTAACAACACAACAAAAAGAACATGTGTTACTACTGTTACTCCTATTTATAAGTGAATCCTCTTTCTTAATGACTAGAATCAAATTCTGATGCACTTTCCTTGGATAACACCTCTCAATGTTGCAAAGAAAAATACTGCTCATCAAATATCTTTGGAACAATTTCACCAGGAGACCTCACAAGCTACAACCATTTGGCATATCAGCTGGCCATGGATCCCATGTATTTCCAAGTCAGATAGAAGTGGGTTGAAAAGGCACTTACACCACATGAAAAGGCACTTAACACCACATGACCTTGAGTTCTCTCAGAAACCTCCACAAGCCTCAGCTGCATACCCCAACAGTGTGAGCAGTTAGAATAACCAAAGATGTGTGGCAAGGCTGAAGAGGGAGAAGGCCTGTACGCGTTTCACAAAGAATCTGTTACCTTCAAACAGTAGATATACGTCAGCCTACGAAGGGCTTCCCTCGTAGCTTAGTCAGTCAACAATCGGCCTGCAATGCAGGAGACCCAGGTACAATTCCTGGGTCAGGAGATCCTCTGGAGAAGGAAATGGCACCCCACTCCAGTATTCTTGCCTGGAGAATCCCATGGACAGAGGAGCCTGGAGGGCTGCAGTCTATGGGGTTGCGAGAGTTGGACACAACTGAGAAACTAGGCACACACGCAGCCGTTATTATCACCGCGTTCATGTGTTCACACTAACCACTGACTGGACGACGCCTGACAATGCCACCACATGTCAGGTGGTGTGTGGCTAAAAAAACCACATGGCCTGGTCTCAGTTTACAGCCCAAATGAGAACACTTATGTTGAATAAATAAATAAATAACTATATAACCACAGATCTTGACAAGACTTTTAAAAGGCAAGAAAGGGATAAATGACTCAGGTTTATCAATGACAATATTGTGTCATATTGTAAAGACTTTTTCTTCTGTAACCCAAATAACACAAAAATGCTCTATTTTTTGCCAACAATTTCCCAGGCCACTACTATTGAAATTTTGAGAACATACCTTCTAGTCTTTTCCACAGAGGACTCAATATCCTGCAGGTTTTACTTCTAGCCAAAACCAACGCAAGGTTTCCATTCTTTTGAACCCAGAGAGAAAACAGGCTAAGTTTATGTCTACAGCAGATATGCCAGCTGAAAAAACTCAAGTGATAGGGGAAAAGAACAAAAAGGTAAAAATGAAACTGTCCACTCTTAAGGCCATCCTGTCAAAGAGTCAACATGTGTTGTTCCTGTGGTTTTTTTTTTTTTAATGAATCATCAAAATCACTAGAATCATAAGAACACAGCATACAGACGCAGCCTTACAGAGCAGTCAGGTGAACAGAGCGAAGGCTCCACATTCTGATGACTCATACTGGTTCCATCCGGCCAAGCCAAGAAAGACTCCACTGCTGGACACCAGGTGACTCCCGAGTTTAGAGATTTATCTGAATTTGTCCTACAACCCTATTAGTAGACTTCCCCCTTACTTCTTCCTACAGTTCGCCTAATGGTTGAGGATGCACAAATGTAATTGCGTTCACATTTTATTATGAAGTCAGTGAGTCACTAAAGTACAAGCTAGAACTTAGGTTTTATTGTTTTTCATTATGTATTGTGTGCTTCATTGCCTTGAGGGTCATATTTTTCTTGGGGGAGGAGTTGTAAGCATGAAATACTTATTTTGTAGAGGACATACTATTTTGTCAGGGTTTTTGTTTTTAAGGCCACGAGACCAATCTCACACCAGAGGACTGGAACTTCCCCAATAAAGTGTGGTACACTATGCTTGATAAATAAAAAAGATTTGGACTTCTGAGATACAACATGCAGAACTGTTCACACTCAATTTACACCCAATACAAAGAACATGAAATATGAGCCCCAAAATGAAAAATATCAACAAAGTCCAACGGAATTCAGTAGAACTTTGAAAATGCTTGCTTTCTTTTTTTTTCCCCTATGCTTCATCTTAAATTACATTCTCCAAAAAATAAGTTTGTTCCACTCATTTTAATATGTGATATCTGGACTCAGATATCATGACTCTGAAATCAGCCCAAAACCCTTTAGACCCAAGTCCAAAGAAGAAATAAGGGTACAGCAGTTCACTGTTATACCTATAAAAAGGTATTTTATTAAGTTTAGTTCTGCTAACACTTAAGGCAATATATAAGTCATAAAAATGTATAGGCAGACATATTAGCCCCACTGCCACCAAAAACAAACAAAGTGAAAACAGAGAGGACTAACGTATAAAACCCCACTTATTCACACTCCCTAGGCTATTACTGTGCCCAGAGGTGCCATTTACAGATTCTCATCACATGCAGGTCCTGCACTAGAGCACAAAGTACCACCATCACCACCCCACAACCACGTGCAGTGTGCACGTCAGTGGGGAAAAAAGGAGATTCTTTTTTTGTATTTCTATTTCACAGAGAGGAAAACCAAGACTCAGAGTAACTTACAAAGTAACTTACAAAAAGGTCAGAGGATAATAAGTAGCTGAATCAAGATTTAAACCCAGTCCCTGGCACCAGAGCCTATGCTTGCAACTACTATATAAACGTTGGTCTCCACTGCAGCTAACAAGCTAACCATGTAAGCAAAGCTCACTGCTTCTCACAAGATCTTTATGAAGTATATACTGTTCTGTAATAGAAGATGAACAGACAGAACTGGATTAAGTAACTTACCCAAAGACACACAGTCAATAAGTGTCAGAACTAGGATTCTGAACTATGAGCTCTTAAACCGTCTCTAATACTAGGCCCTTAAATGTATTTCACTTTACCTTCAGATGGTATAGACATGGAGAAAAAGCAGCCATTTGGAGGGAAAAACAATGGGTTTCCACTTGAGATCTTAACCAAGATTATCTCATATGCCCTTTCTCCAACACTGTCAAAAGGCTGTTGTAAAATCTTAAGTAGCAAAACTTTAAAGACACAAAGTAGCATGAAACTGCCCCAGCACTCAAGGCCTTGTTCTACCAGAAGATGGTACTCACAGATACAACTCATGTATAACTGTCTACCACCGAATGAAACAAAGAACAACAACAAAAGGTACCCAACCTAGATTTCTTACATATGTGTTAATATGGCACAGAGAAGGAAAAAAAAAGGGGGGGGGGGTACAATCTGCTTGTAGGATGTATATTAAACCAACCTTAAAAATGCACTCCAATATACGTCAGGTACAGACAGGTGCTGTTTGATTCCACTTATATGATGTACCAAGAATAGTCAAATCAAATTCAGAGTCAGAAAGTACACTGGTAGATGCAAGGGGCCAGGAGGTGGACGTGAGAAAAGGAACTGAAAAGTTAGTGTTTAATAGGCATGGAGTTTCAGTTTGGAAAGGTGAAAAATTCGAGAGATGGATGATGGCGAGAGTTGCACAACAATGACAATGTGAATGTACTTAGTGCCACTGAATTGTATAAATATGGTTAAAATAGTATGTTTCATGTTATGTAACTTTAACCACAACAAAAAATATATTTTAATTAAAAAAAAAAATACCAACCTAAAATGTCCAAAACTTACCGTCCTGTCCGGAAGGAAAACTGTTAACCAAATTATGGTTTAAACCAGTGATCATTTGGGGAGCTGGGGAGTGTGGTATTTGGGACTGTGTGGGAGTATTTTGGTTGCCACAGTGACTGGTGGGCATCAAAACACTAAACACCCTGCTACAAGGTATGGCAAACACAAAAAAATCTTTTATGTCTCTAACAGTGATCTCCACACAGGCAGGAAACTGGTTTTACTCATTTCAAAGATACAGAACAGGCTCCAACCCCTAGAAGATACCTCAAAAAATATCTGTGCAGTGACTAGATCATATAATAAGACAGCCAATAAAGAATAATTATCATAAATATAATATGGCAGCATGGTAACAGTTACCATGAAGAAAAGTCAAGACAGAAAGTTACAAGCACAAGATGATTGCAACTATACATTTAAATTCTGCATTCAGAAAAGACTAGAAGGAAATATACTAAAATAGTCAAGACTAGAAGGACAGTAGGTAGGGACAGTGGGAATCTCATTCATTCATTCATGCATGTCATTAATTAGATGATGAGGCATTTGGCTACCTTAAGAGAGTCATAGTTACTCCCACCATTTACCACTTCATGAATTTCTTCACTTTGACATTACCGCCTCAGTCAAACTCCCCACCTGTCACTGTTCCCATCCCCTCCCTGGAGCAGGTCGCACCTGGTAGAAGCCAGAGCCCCACAGCCCCTCAGGGCTTGCCCCTCTTCCCTTGTCTCACTAGGTCAGTGAAAAACTGATCAGGGTATGCTTAAACAAATGGAAGGATATGCTTAAATGTTCATTTTTATTTTTTCACACCAGTGAGAGAATTAGTGATATTCCTCTCTATTGCTTAAGTGGGACATAATCTATGATTCAAAAAAAAAAAACAAAAACAGAAAAGTTCAATCATTTTTAGTTGGCCAAAAGATACCTAGAATTAAGAATACTGCAACACAATAACCCCTAAATAAAAATATAGCCCAGAGTGTGATAGTGTTTCTGAAGAAAGATAAATTAAGGTTGTCCTCTGGGTATTTCTAGATTTTTTTCACCTTCCCCTCCAAATTCAGAGTACTCCAAATTAAAGTCAAAAGTTTACAGCCCTTGCCTACCAAAATCTTCCTCATTGAATTTCCCATCACTGATAAGCACAGTTATCCTATGTCAGGCAAGCTCAAAGTTTGAAGACAATTTTTTCTTTTCCACCTCATGCCTCCCATCCCCAATATTCCCCTTATCTTCCTAGCCTTTGATCCAACGTCTATACCATCTGTCCCTACCCCTTCTATTCCCAACATTCAGTTCAGTTCAGTTCAGTTCAGTTCATTTAGTCGTGTCCGGCTCTTTGCGATCCCATGAATTGCAGCAAGCCAGGCCTCCCTGTCCATCACCAACTCCCGGAGTTCACCCAAACTCATGTGTATAGAGTCAGTGATGCCATCCAGCCATCTCATCCTCTGTCGTCCCCTTCTCCTCCTGCCCCCAATCCCTCCCAGCATTAGGGTCTTTTCCAATGAGTCAACTCTTTGCATGAGGTGGCCAAAGTACTGGAGTTTCAGCTTTAGCATCAGTCCTTCCAAAGAACACCCAGGACTTATTTCCTTTAGAATGGACTGGTTGGATCTCCTTGCAGTCCAAGGGATTCTCAAGAGTCTTCTCCAACACCACAGTTCAAAAGCATCAATTCTTCGGCGCTCAGCCTTCTTCACAGTCCAACTCTCACATCCATACATGACTACTGGAAAAACCATAGCCTTGACTAGACGAACCTTTGTTGGCACAGTAATGTCTCTGCTTTTTAATATGCTATCTAGGTGGGTCATAACTTTCCTTCAAAGGAGTAAGCGTCTTTTAATTTCATGGCTGCAATCACCATCTGCAGTGATTTTGGAGCCCAAAAACATAAAGTCTGACACTGTTTCCACTGTTTTCCATGTAATTCCCATGAAGTGATGGGACCAGATGCCATGATCCCAACATTAGTAACCAATTTCAAGATTTCTCTCTCCTGAAAGCTGCCATCATGTTTTCCTACATTTCCCCCACAAAGGGCAGTCAGTTTTCCATTATGTGTAAGCAACTCCCAATGTTTTTATTAAGCTAAGGTAAGCAAAACACAGTGCAAAATCCTCAATAGAAGTAGCAGCGGTGATTTTTTTTAAGGCAATGATCAGTACACAAACTTTGATCTTAAACATTTCTACCAAAAACTACCTTAATGGCAGTGGGGCAAAGAGGGAAGATGGCTCAAGTCCACTTATGAAAAAGGTGGGGAATCTGGAAGCACAAATCAGAGGGGACTTAAGTATGGAGGAATGTCACTGTGAACATTCAAAATCTTGTACTATATGCCAACATAAATTTGGCCATTTAAAATGTTAAAATGATGTCTTTTCCCACAGAGTCTTTAGGGGGAAAGTGCCCATGCATCACAGTATGCCAGAGTAAATTATTCTATGATTTAGCAAGATCCCAACTACCGTGACATAAGCCTAACGGTGTATACATACTAGGTTGAGATTTACAGGTCTCCATGACAAAATAGAAGATAACTTTTAAAAATAGATTATCTGCTAGTATCTGATGTCAAACATCACTAGTTTGGTAACTATTTGATTCTTCAGCTAATGTCAGTACAGTGTACCTAGAATTAAAATGATGGAATGAGGTTTTATGACAATCAGATTATAATCCATGAGGGAATATTTATTGTGGTGCTGCATTTATAGCAGATGAAATGAATGGATTAATTTGAAAAGCATTCTGTCTCACTACTCTGATTAAATAAATTAGTGAAATCAATTCGTTGTCTTTTTAGACAATAAATGGATGAAAATAAAAACATCTGAAACAACGTTTTACTCCCTTTTTAAGGAAGGAATTCCTCAAAGATTGATGCTTTTAGAAATATGGAACTTATATGTTACAGAACACGCAAGTTCTATAGCATATGCATGCTAAGTTGCTTTAGTCATGTCCAACTCTGTGCAGCCCTATGGACTGTAGTCAGACAGGTTCCTCTATCTATGGGATACCCCAGGCAAGAATATCTGAGGAGTGGATTGCCATTTCCTCCTCCAGGAGATCTTGCAGACTCAGGGATTGAATCCATGTCTCTAATGTCTCCTGCATTGGTAGCCAGGTTCTTTACCACTAGCGCCACCCAGAAACTCTACAGCATATACGTTCTCTAACACAGGTATCCAAAGGAAACATAAAGTGAACCACATCAGTTCAGTTCAGTCGCAGGGTCATATCCGACTCTGTGACCCCATGGACTGCAGAACGCCAGGCTTCCTTGTCCATCACCAACTCCCAGAGCCTACTCAAACTCATGTCTATCACGTCAGTGATGCCATCCAACCATCTCATCCTCTCTTGTCCCCTTCTCCGCCCGCCTTCAATCTTTCCCAGCATCAGGGTCTTTTCCAATGAGTTGGTTCTTCGCATCAGATGGCCAAAGTATCGGAGTTTCAGCTTCAGCATCAGTCCTTCCAATGAATATTCAGGACTGATTTTCTTTAGGATTGACTGGCTGGATCTCCTTGCAGTCCAAGGGACTCTCAAGTCTTCTCCAACACCACGGACTTTTGTTGGTAAAGTAACGTCTCTGCTTTTTAATATGCTGTCTAGGTGGTCATAGCTTTTCTTCCAAGGAGCAAGTATCTTTTAATTTCATGGCTGCAATAACCATCTGCAGTGATTCTGGAGTCCCCCAAAATAAACTCTCTCACTGTTTCCATTGTTTCCCCATCTATTTGCCATGAAGTGATGGGACCGGATGCCATGATCTTAGTTTTCTGAATACTGAGTTTTAAGCCAACTTTTTCCACTTTCCTCTTTCACTTTCATCAAGAGGCTCTTTAGTTCTTCTTCGCTTTCTGCCATAAGGGTGGTGTCATCTGCATATCTGAGGTTATTGATATTTCTCCCAGCAATCTTGATTCCAGCTTGTGCTTCATCTAGCCCAGCATTTTGCATGATGTACTCTTCATATAGGTTAAATAAGCAGGGTGACAATACACAGCCTTGACGTACTCCTTTCCCGATTTGGAACCAGTCTGTTGTTCTATGTCTAGTTCTAACTGTTGCTTCTTGACCTGCATACAGATTTCTCAGGAGGCAGGTCAGGTGGCCTGGTATTCCCATCTTTTGAAGAATTTTCCACAGTTTATTGTGATAAACAGAGCCAAAGGCTTTGGCGTAATCAATAAAGAAAAGTACATATTTTTCTGGAACTCTCTCGCTTTTTCAGTGATCAAATAGATGTTGGCTATTTGATCTCTGGTTCCTTTGCCTTTTCTAAATCCAGCTTGAACATGTGGAAGTTCACAGTTCATGTACTGTTGAAGCCTGGCTTAGAGAATTTTGAGCATTACTTTGCTGGCGTGTGAGATAAGTGCAATTGTGTGGTAGTTTGAACATTCTTTGGCACTTCCTTTCTTTGAGATTAGAATGAAAACTGACCTTTTCCAGTCCTCTGGCCACTGCTGAGTTTTTCAAATTTGCTGGCATATTGAGTGCAGCACTTTCACAGCATCATCTTTTAGGATGTGAAATAGCTCAATTGGAATTCCATCACCTCCACTAGCTTTGTTCATAGTGATGTTTCCTAAGGCCCACTTGACTTTGCATTCCAGGATGTCTGGCTCTAAGTAAGGGGCATGAAGATCTTTTTTGTATAGTTCTTCTGTGTATTCCTGCACCTCTTCTTAATATCTTCTGATTCTGTTAAAGCGAAAGGTGAAAGTAAAGTCGCTCAGTCGTGTCTGACTCTTTACGACCCTGTGGACTGTAGCCCAACAGGCTCCTCCGTCCATAGGATTTTCCAGGCAAGAATACTGCAGTGGGCCCATACCATTCCTGTCCTTTATTTGTGCTCATCTTTGCATGAAATGTTCCCTCGGTATCTCTAGTTTTCTTAAAGAGATTTCTAGTCTTTCCCATTCTACTGTTTTCCTCTATCTCTTTGCAGTGATCCCTGAGGAAGTCTTTCTTATCTCTCCTTGCTATTCTTTGGAGTCCAAAATAGAGTCTAAAATGCAGTAGTTGGATGCAATCTCAAAAATGACACAATGGTCTCTGTTCGTTTCCAAGGCAACCATTCAATACCACAGTAATCCAAGTCTATGCCCTGACCAGTATGGCTGAAGAAGCTGAAGTTGAACAGTTCTATAAAGACCTACAAGACCTTGTAGAACTAACACCCAAAAAAGATGTCCTTTTCATTATAGGGGACTGGAATGCAAAAGTCAGAAGTCAAGAGATACCTGGAGTAACAGGCAAATTTGGCCTTGTAGTACAAAACGAAGCAGGCCAAAGACTAACAGAGTTTTGCCAAGAGAATGCACTGGTCATAGCAAATACCATCTTGCAACAACACAAGAGAAGACTCCACGCATCGACATCACCAGATTGTCAATACTGAAATCAGATTGATTATATTTTTGCAGCCAAAGATGGAGAAGCTCTATACAGTCAGCAAAAACAAGACCGGGAGTTGACGGTAGCTCAGCTCATGAACTCCTTATTGCCAAATTCAGACTTAAATTGAAGAAAGTAGGGAAAACCACTAGACCATTCAGGTATGACCTAAATCTAATCCCTTACAATTATCCAGTGGAAGTGACAAACAGATCAAGGGATTAGATCTGATAGACAGAGTGCCTGAAGAACTATGGACGGAGGTTCATGACATTGTACAGGAGGCAGTGATCAAGACCATCCCCAAGAAAAAGAAATGCAAAAAGGCAAAATGGTTGTCTGAGGAGGCCTTCCAAATAACTTAGAAAAGAAGAAAAGGGAAAGGGAAAGGAGAAAAGGAAAGATTTGAATGCATAGTTCCAAAGAATAGCAAGGAGAAATAAGAAAGCCTTCCTCAGAGATCAATGCAAAGAATTAGAGGAAAACAATAGGGAACCACATATGTAATCTCTAATTTTCCAGTTAGCCATATTAAAAAAATAAGAAGCAACAGATAATATTAATTTTAATGATCTATTTTATGTAATCCAGTATATCCAAAATATTTTATCACTTCAACATGCAATCAGTTTCTTTGAAATTCACTGTGTTTTGTATACTTTAGTTTAGTCGCTCAGTTGTGTCTGACTCTTTGCGACCCCATGAATTGCAGCACGCCAGGCCTCCCTATCCATCACCAACTCCTGGAGTTTACCCAAACTCATGTGTATCGAGTCGGTGATGCCATCCAGCCATCTCATCCTCTGTCGTCCCCTTCTCCTCCTGCCCCCAATCCCTCCCAGCATCAGGGTCTTTTCCAATGAGTCAACTTTTCACATGAGGCAGCCAAAGTATTAGAGTTTCAGCTTTAGCATCAGTCCTTCCAATGAACAGCCAGGACTGATTTCCTTTAGAATGGACTGGTTGGATCTCCTTGCAGTCCAAGGGACTCTCAAGAGTCTTCTCCGACACCGTAGTTCAAAAGCATCCATTCTTCGGCGCTCAGCTTTCTTCACAGTCCAACTCTCACATCCATACATGACTACTGGGAAAACCATAGCCTTGACTAGATGGACCTTTGTTGGCAAAGTAATGTCTCTGCTTTTCAATATGCTGTCTAGGTTGGTCATAACTTTCCTTCCAAAGAGTAAGCGTCTTTTAATTTCATGGCTGCAATCCCCATCTGCAGTGATTTTGGAGCCCCCCAAAATAAAGTCAGCCACTGTTTCCCCATCTATTTCCCATGAAGTGATGGGACCAGATGCCATGACATTCGTTTTCTGAATGTTGAGCTTTAAGCCAACTTTTTCACTCTCTTCTTTCACTCTCATCAAGAGGCATTTTAGTTCCTCTTCATTTCTGCCATAAGGGTGGTGTCATCTGCATATCTGAGGTTATTGATATTTCTCCCGGCAATCTTGATTCCAGCTTGTGCTTCATCCAGCCCAGCGTTTCTCATGATGTACTCTGCATAGAAGTTAAATAAGCAGGGTGACAATATACAGCCTTGACGTACTCCTTTTCCTATTTGGAACCAGTCTGTTGTTCCATGTCCAGTTCTAACTGTTGCTTCCTGACCTGCATACAGGTTTCTCAAGAGGCAAGTCAGGTGGTCTGGTATTCCTATCTCTTTCAGAATTTTCCACTGCTTATTGTGATCCACACAGTCAGAGGCTTTGGCACAGTCACTTAGTCCGTCTCTACTCAGACAAGCCACAGCTATACTTCATGTGCCCAGCAGTCACAGTAGGCTAGTGCTAGATGATGGAGAGTACAATTCCAGACAACCATATTGCCATGTCCCACACACACACACACACACACAAAAACAATTTCCCAAAGAAATTCTTATCTGATTCTGTTTTAAAAGAGTATTAATATTGTCCAGATTGACAATATTTCTACATGGACATAGACAGTCTTAACCAAATCTAGATGGGCGTTCCAAGGATTTCTATATCAAGTACATGTATTTCACCTCCAATATTATAAGTGCCTGCCTAAATTCTATACAGAACCAGCACTCATTAATCTGTTCTGTTTGTTTTAAACTTAAGGTTCCTGTCCTTTGGTCTTTTCACATTTCACAGTTCAATAAAAAGATTAAGTATATGACATTCCTGGGGTATCATATAGGTTTAAGAATGTTTCATTAAGGAATTATTCAGTCTAAAGGAAAATTATTGACACATCTCATTTCCCTGTTGCTCTTGGAAAGTGACACCTCCGATTTCTACCAAGGGCTGAAGATAAGGGCACTGATGCACCACCGACCCCTGAAGGCAGCGCTGCAGGGACACTTTCCTCCTGATGGTCTCCACCACCTTTCTTCCATAACATTCTCAAATTCTGAACACTTAAATCCCTTCTCATTTCCATAGAACTTTTGCTTCCAAGTTCGTTTCTAAAAAGCTCCAAGAAAACTGTAAAACTCTCATAATCAAATGCAATTGAACCAACATAAAATAAAAACTCTGAGAATTGTGTGTAAGCTGTCAGGACTTGGCTCATTATTCTCATTTACTTAATAAAACACACTTTTAAAATAACTCTCTATTCATATATTTATAGTAAAAATATAACTTTTTTGATTTAAATAATTACCTCAACAAAAACTATTTGGAAATATACAAATCATACAACCTAAAAACAAAGAATCATTACAAACACCCTAATGCTATTTCTCTTGTAGTATTTATTTAGCCTTGGATGCATAATGTTGATTTGAATATTAGTGAAAAGGCCGATTCAGGTAATCATGACACCTCCAAAATAGGCACAAGCAATAAACATGACTGAAATCCTGTCAGATTATTCAAGTGAAATCAGAAAACTAATTTCTAATATTGAAAATCTGTATCCATACATAAAGTACTAACTGAAACAGATCTTCAGAATGAAATTTCCCCAAATGATTAAAGTAAAATGTGAAACCTCACAGTTTATACAAGACAAGAAACATTTGGCTGCAAATGGTTTTATAATTTTGCTAATTAAAAATTATCCCATTTTCACTTTGGATTCCTCGTGTAACAGAAACAGGAATAACCTTACCATGCCAGAAACACAAGCAAATGATTAAAGTTCTGCTCTCAAAAAAATCTTTAAAAGTTGGCAAAACATTTCATTAGGCTACAAATCAAAATTCGTCTGTCCTTGACATCTCTTTAATGCCTTCCAGATTCCACATCTACTTTTTTTAATCACTCACTGAATTACTCAGAAATTAAAATAAGTTAAAAATACAACTCATCTTGGACCTTCAGAAAAGTCTCCTGATATGGTACAATCTCCATGTCCCTCCACAAGTGCCAGGGACCCCTAATAACATCAACTGATTTATGCAAAGTATTCAGCAAATTTCACAATGAGAAACAACATATAATATTCCCAGAATCATTCCTTCATCAATAAATCTGCTACATGTGAAGAATATAAATAAATACTAAAAGGGGGCCATCGTGAACTCTCTTCTAAAGTTTGCCAAGTGGAAATGGGTACAACTATGAATAAAAATAAAATCATTTTCAAGCTTCCAAGGTGTTACCAACAAAATATGCTTAGAAAAAGAAGAATTCGAGTTGCAAGGGGTTTGAATGACGAACATGTATCTCTCTGAAGAGCTAATGAAGGCAATGTTTACAACGCACACTTATTTATTGATGCTTCCCTTCCCTGAGCCCTCCATGTGCCATGGAGTCAGTGTGCATTAATGGCACTGAAAGCCAGAGAACCTTCCAACTGCGAGTTGCAGCAGTCACTGTGTCAGTGGAAACAATGAATCACAGGCGCTCAACCTGGGATGCGTTGTGGCAGCACCTTACATGTGTCACCGATGTGTCATGTGACATGGCTGTTGCCATGGTGAGGCTCCATGTTCAGGAAATGTGTTAAGTCTTGTAGGAGGCACCCAGCCATCCCCCAAGTTACCCATGCCCATGAGTGTATTTTGAAATCTTTCTACTGCCGATAACATTGTGATTGGCTTCCTCTCTGGGAGTCTTGTGGGAAGAAGGGGAGGGGGAGAAAGTCATTTGGGAAAAGCCAAGAGCAAAAGAAGTACTCCATCCTCAGTGTCTGCGTGTGTAGGCTCAAGCCCATTCAGAATAGCAGTATCTTTAAAAATAATTTGACAGTTTTGATAGAATAAAAGTAGACTCGCCCCACAAAGGGAGCTAATTTTTATGTTACTTGTATCCTTCCCATGCATTAAAATGGATAAAGCAAAAGACACCCAAAACGACACAATTACTTAAGCAGGTTAGAAAACTATATGTATTAAGGCTATATGGATGAATAATTCTTATCATACTAACCAAAAAATTCTTGGTTTTTTTTTTTAACAAGCTTCCAACTTGACCCTGACACTGCTTTTGTAGTCTGAAAATAGCAATAAAACTCAACAGACTCATAGCCATGAGAACTAAATAATCTACTGCAACTAGAGGACTGAGTGGAATAGCTGGCACATAGTAGGCCCACAATAAGCTGCTCCTGCAGTCACTACAACCATCATTACTCCCATTGCTCCTATACAGCCACCTGGCTCAGAACAAAGGGAAGCCTATACTGACTCTCAAGGGAAGACTTATGATTCTTGAGCATTAATTCCTTTACCTTGCAGCTTCCCATGTTTGGGATTTAAGATGCAAATTAAGAAAAGTCAAAATGTTTCCAAATGATAAAGACATTTTTATGGAAAAGAGGCTCTTTTAGGTGAATTTCACATAAATGTAGACACATAACAAAAAATACACCTCTGTGGCTATCGCTGCCTTGAGAAACAACCCAGATGGCTACAGGATGCTTAAAACCAAACGAGAGAGGAATAGCAGAAGCAGCAAAGGATTTTAGCCAGAAGACTAAGAAAGGATCTGTTAACTATTTGAAGATATTTGACGGATTGTCACATAGAAGAAATGGGTTTCATAGAATTTCAAAGCACCAAAAGATTAAGTGGGATGCCTGTGAGTAGTAGATTTTAGTCCAGTGGAAGAAAGAACTTCCTAGTCCTAAATACTGGTCAATAATAAAATGGGCTATCTGAAGGACAGAAGTTTACCATCCCAGAGTTACTCAAATAGGCTCGATGTTCATGTAGAACCAATATGGCCTCAAAGATGTGAGGCATGCATGTGGACAGCAACGGGCTTTTTACTATTTCTGTGAATACTAAAAGTCTAGGAGTCTCTGAATGTGTATGATGTATATCACCGATGGGCACAGATACACATAAAAATCCACACTGCAGAGACACTCCAGAAAGACAATGGCAAATCTGCTATAATGATCTCAAGCCACGTATTTTATTTGGGAAATACTTTAGTGCTGATAGCTAACTAAATTGTTCCCTGAAAATCACTACACGCCAACTCTTTGAACAACTTATGTATATTAACTCATCTAATCCCCAATAATTTATGAGTTACGATAGATACTACTAATATTCACATTTTAAAGATCAGGAAACTGAGGCCCAGAGCAACGTAAGTTACCCATGTATATACTGATAACAAGCGACAGAGCCAGGATGCAAATCTGGCTAATATCCGGTGTACTTAATTGCCATGTTCAGCTCTATATTATACATTAAAGGTTCTAGGTCTTGGTTCTGGATCCTGGAATATGTTTATTTTTCATTTAACTACAACAACAACAAAAAAGAGAAACTATTTGCAAGGCTTTCAACATAATTCTACCTTTGTTCTAGTCTCTCGCCTACTTTCTCCCTTTTTTTTAAATTACATTAAGGTAAAAACATTTGCTTCTTAGAGGTACATCGTCCTTTCCAGATGTTTATTCCCCAACTAAAACAACAATACTTTGGTTCATAAGTGATGGCTTGCTAAAAACCAGAAACCCATTCCCTTTCACATCCCAGTAAGTTGAATCATGATATTTGAGAAAGAAATAATCCTCTACATTATTCTTCTAGGCCTTTCTTGAAAAATATCCATGTTCATTTCTCTTCTCTGGTCCCACATATTCTCTGACTTGATGCTGTGTTTGTTATACCCTGGCCTCCATGCTATGAAAAAGGCCCACTAAATGAACCTTCTTTTCCTCACAGTTTGCCTAGCCTTGACTCGCCAACCTGTCTACAAGGTAAAAGATTAAAATCTCTCACAGAAAGGGGAGAGGAGACTCAATATGAGGTAACTTCTCTCCAGAACGCTCACACTTTTTAAAATTTTTTAAAAATTTTAATGAAATATAGCTGATTTACAATGTTGTGTTAGTTCCAGGTGTATAACAAAGTGATTCAATTATACACACACACACACACACACACACACACATATATGTGTGTAACATATGTATATGTGTGTTTGTATGAGAAAGGAGTATATCAAGGCTATGTATTGTCACCCTGCTAATTTAACTTATATGCAGAGTACATCATGCGAAATGCCAGGCTGCATAAAGCTCAAGCTGGAAACAAGACTGTCGAGAGAAATATCAATAACCTCAGATATGCAGATGACATCACCCTAATGGCAGTAAGTGAAAACGAACTAAAGCGCCTCTTAATGAAGGTAAAAGAGGAGAGTGAAAAAGCTGGCTTAAAACTGAACATTCAGAAATTAAGATCAAGGCATCCAGTCCCATCACTTCATGGCAAACAGATCAGGAAACAATGGAAACAGTAAACAAACTTTATTTTCTTGTGCTCCAAAAATCACAGTGTACTGTGACTGCAGCCATGAAATTAAAAGACACTTGCTCCTTGGAAGAAAAGCTGACAAACCTCAACAACATATTCAAAAGCAGAGACATCACTTTGCCGACAAAAGTCCGTATAGTCAAAGCTATGGTTTTTCCAGTAGTCATGTACAGATGTGAGAGTCGGACCATAAAGAAGGCTGAGCAAAGAAGAATTAATGCTTTTGAACTGGAGAAGACTCTTGAGAGTCCCTTGCACTGCAAGGAGATCAAACCAAGTCAATCCTAAAGGAAATCAACCCTGAATATTCTTTGGAAGGACTGATGCTGAAGCTGACGCTCCAATACTTTGGCCACCTGATGCAAAGAGCTGACTCACTGGAAAAGACCCTGATGCTGAGAAAGACTGAGGGCAGGGGAAGGGGACAAAAAAGGATGAGATGGTTGGATGGCATCACCAACTCGATGGACATGAGTTTGAGCAAGCTCCAGGAGAATGGTGAAGGAAAGAGAAGCCTGAAGTGCTGTGGTCCATGGGGTCGCAGTCAGACATGACTGAGCAACTGAAAAACAACTGTGTGTGTATTCTCCTTTAGACTCATTTTCATTAAAGGTAATTAGAAGATATTGATAGAGTTCCCTATGCTATACAGTAGGTCCCTGTTGGTCATCTATTTTCTAAATAGTACTGTGTATATCTTAATCCCAAACTCCTAATTTATCCCCTCACCTTTTCCCTTTGGTAACTGTTTGTTTTCTGTCTGTGAGTCTACTTCTGTCTCATTTTTTATCATTCTGATCCTCCAGACATTTCTTTGGAGAAAATCAAATGACACACATTATAAGCCTTCTGATCTCTATTCCTCCTTTGATACAGTAGGGATATTTAGGGGAAAAAACTTCTGCTTGTGTTGGTGTGCCCAAGAACCACTTTTAAGTAATTCTTGTATTTTTCCTTAAAGCTCTCAATTTTATTAAATGCTGCATTTAAGCAATAGTGAGAAACCAAATGATGGGCTAATAGTATTTTGCTACCTATTTCATATAATATATGGATTCCCTGGTGGCTCAGATGGTAAAGACTCTGCCTGCAATGTGGGAGACCAGAGTTCCATCCCTGGGTTGGGAAGATCCCCTGGAGAAGGAAATGGCAACCCACTCCAGTATTCTTGCCTGGAAAATCCCATGGATAGGGAGGAGCCTGGCGGGCTACAGTCCATAGGGTCGCAAAGAGTTGGACACGACTGAGCGACTTCACTTTCATATTATATATATATATGTGTGTGTGTGTGTGTGTGTATAAATATATATATATATGTGTATGTGTGTGTGTGTGTGTGTGTATATATATATATATATATATATAAAATACCTAACTCAAGTTTTAAAAAAATGTCCATTTGTAACTGTAAAATATTTCATCTTAATTCCACTGGTGAGATACACAACACATACCAGAAAACACTGTATTGAGGAGAATATAGATTTTACATACCAGTTTCAGAATCCGTTTATTTTCTGTGACTTGTTTTCCCTTTCACTTCATCTTTTACCCTCCACCTCATTTTTACTTCAGGCTCACCTTTCTCTTGTTTTAAATAAAGGAAAGGGAGGAGGAACCCTCACTAAATTTCACTCTAAATCAATAAATAATCCAGTCACACAGAACAAGCCTATCTCAAGATGAGATGTGAAGAAAACATGATGACATTATTATTTCATCAGAAATTGGAGAGCAAATGATCAGGCCCAAGCATGGTGACAGAGCTACAACAAAGACTGCATCCTTAATGTTGCTTCAGGCTGCAAGAAGATGCAGAAAACCACAGGCCCTAGGGCCAAATAGGGGCCCTATTTGGAACCCTACACTCATGAACTAAGAATAGTTTTTACATTCTTAAAGGGCTGGGAAAAAATTAAACTACTGCTCTTTAGTGATCTATGGAAATTATAAGAAATTCAAAGGACTGTAAATAAATTTTATTGGAAACACAGCCATGACCATTCACATATGAATCACGTATCAGTTCAGTCTCTCAGTCATGTCCAACTCTTCACAACCCCATGGACTGCAGCACGCCAAGCTTCCCTGTCCATCACCAACTCCCTGAGCTTGCTCAAACTCATGTCTATGGAGTCGGTGATGCCATCCAACCATCTCATCCTCTTTTGTCCCCTTCTCCTCCTGCCCTCAATCTTTCCCAGCATCAGGGTCTTTTCCAGTGAGTCAGCTCTTCAAATCAGGTGACCAAAGTACTGGAGTTTCAGCTTCAGCATCAGTTCTTCCACTGAGTATTCAGGGTTGATTTCCTTTAGGATTGACTTGGTTTGATCTCCTTGCAGTCCAAGGGACTCTCAAGAGTCTTCTCCAACACCACAATTCAAAAGCATCAATTCTTCGGCACTCAGCTTTCTTTACGGTCCAACTCTCACCTCCATACGTGACTACTGGAAAAATCATAGCTTTGACTAGACGGACCTTTGCTGTCTAGTCACCTATGGCTGCTTGCATACAACACAGCAAGTAGTTGCAAGAGACCAGGTAGCCTGCAAAGCCCAAAATATTTCCTCTCTGGATCAGAAAGTTTGTTGATCCCTGTTATCAACAGAGAAGTTAGATGGCTCTTTTATCAGCACACACATATAGAAGCATATATATATTTTTTAATTATAAAACTTTTCCAAAAACACATTAGAAAAAAGAGCAGAAGGAATCTCCATGTACTCAGCACCAAAATCAGACAAAAAGCTCTTCCCTTTTATCAGGAGGCACTGCCTGGAAGCACAGATACCGATCGGTACCTGTGGGCCTCATGCTCGTCCACCCTGAGTTTCAGGTTCCCTAAGCCCTCCTTCAATTCTGATGACTATTAACCATCATAAGAGAAAACTATCCTGATATCTTTTTAAAGCAGCAACATTATTAACAATTAAAAAGCTGCCACCACACATGCACAATAACTTTCTTGTATTTTAATATGCATATCCATAGTCTGATTATAACAGCCTGGAGAGATTGACAGGAAATGACTGAGTGTAATGGCTCCAGAGGAGACACTACATTGATCAGTAAATAATACACGTTTTTTGAAACTGTCTAACTGCATATTTACACTTGTCAACTCTTATACACTTTGATGACAGAATTCTTTTTCATATACCTACATAAAAAACTCGTAACACTGATTTTTAAAGTGTTTTTAATAATTACCCTAAAAAACGCTTCTAGGATATGTAAGGTTTAAATTATATCCACCAAAGAATGCCACCTGGAGCATTAATTGCTACATCCTTAACATTCCCAGCTATGTCGGGGTGTTTGTAAATGTCTCAAAAAGGTTAAAATACAGTTTCAGGGAATGCATACCTAGTGCTTACTAGGTGCCAAGCACAGTACTGAGGACTTTTCACAGAAAACAAGGCAGATGCTACCACTGTCCACAGTCTGCAGAGGAGGAAACAAGCTTGGAGAGCAGCCTTGACGTGGCCAAGGTAACCCTCTCAGTGAAGCCTGGGGGCTAGGGCTTGAGTTTATCTATACTAACTCAGAGACCAAGCTCTAGTCCTATACCTGGGTATGGGTCTGGAAATCTATATTTAACATAATTCAGGTAGTCCCTGAATCACAGGCTGAAGAACAGGCTCCAAGGACTTGGAAGTGGAACAGAAGAAAGTCCAATGGGCCCTGGGTGCAGTCCCCCCCGTACCTTTTCAAACACTGCCCACTGAAGGGTTAGAGAGAAACTCCATAACTGGTGTATCGTAGCCCCTGGCATGTCACATACGCTCCGTTATGACAGCTACTCAACCACTGTCATTGTTTGTAGGTTAGTCAGGGAATGCTTGTATGTCAGGTAAAGTTATTTTATCTATATTGTCCAGAAAATTACTTCAACTCTTGGCTGATTAGGTTAGCATCTCCTTGTCCTAAGACTCCGTATCAATTCAATTACACCAGCAGCTGAAGGCTGCCCAAGGTGGTACGGAGGACAGAGGAGTAGAAACCTGGTTCTACCCGGTGACTGGTTTACCAACACCAGGCTGGATAATAAGCCAGATTAGCCCCTCACTGATGCCCCTACTCCAAACACACACACCTTGTTTCATCATAAAGTGGTAGAATATACAAAGAAGTAGAGAAAATAGTACCATGAACTCCCATATACCCATCACCCAGATTCCAGAAGATCAAGATTCTGCTGCATTTTTTCTTTTCTGAAAATGTGTAAAGGAAATGGCAAAATAACATCGCATTTCACCCTTGCTGCTGCTGCTGCTGCTAAGTTGCTTCAGTTGTGTCCGACTCTGTGCAACCCCATAGACGGCAGCCCACCAGGCTCCCCTGTTACACAGTCCAATATGCCACACTAAAACATATGGAAAGAAAAATCCCCTTAATAACTGAATGCACATGTTGTAAGAAAACCTCCACAGAGCATACCTGAAACTAGCCTCCTGGCCCTCCAGCCTGCAAGTCCATCCTGGATGGGTAGAAGTCCCTGCAGCTCAAACACAGGGATCTAAACGCACGTGACAAAGTGGCAGGCCTGACCCTGCCACTGCCTGGCTCTGGCCCTGGGCACAAAAGCACAGTAGCCCAGGCTGTCCCTCTCTTCACATGTTCTCTGGATCAGCGGGCCTGCTGGCCCTATGTCTGTTCATGTTGTATCAAAGGAGAAAACTCATCTGCTTGGATGTTAGGGATTCCATGAGCCACCATCACCTAGAGCATCTTTGTTTTACAAGAGGACCTGGAAGAAGCATGCAACACTAAGCCCAACTACATGTATCTGGGAGATTTTAGATTTAGAGGAAAAGGCCAGTAAGTAAGGAATATTTTTGAAAAAAAAAAAAATTGGAAGAAGTTATTCCCTTTTTTATCCCAGTCCTATAAAAATCCTGTGTGTAGATTAAGCTACATGAGTTGGATTTAAATGACTTGGATTCTACTTCTTCCTGAAGACAACTAGAAGCTACAAAATCTTCCCTGCCTAAATCAAATAAAAGGACCTTAGAGAAACATGGAATCAAAGGTAAGGATGTCGCATGCCTTCCTGGTTAAGACACAGGCTTTGAAACGGACCCACCTTCAGGGAAACTCCACTTGTAAAACCTGCTGTGTGATCTTGAATAGTCACTTAGACACTGAGCTTCTTTCTTTTCAATAATAAAACCAGAATAATAATATCAAGTATACAGAGATACTGTTAGGATGATATGAGATACTTTGTGTGATATCCAAACCACTACAGGCAAAATAAATGCTCAATGACTGGCTGCTATAATTATTTGGTACAAATAATTATTGGTACAATTATTACCAAAACCTCACAGAATATGAGGAGGGATGAAAAAGATTTCATCTCATGAGCCTCTTCCAATCAATTGGTTGGCGCTATATAGAACAAACAATGTGTAAGAGAGAATCCAAGAGCCAGCACCAGGTCAGACCATACGGGGCTCACAGATTTTGGCATCTTTGACAAAAGCCAATCATGTTATCCTACAAATGTGGCTCAACAGGTTACCAATCCACATGTTAACCTCAGCCATTTTCCAGAACTCTAGTTACCATGACTAAACAATCAAAGAATACGTTGAAACAAAATTGAAATGTAAGTTAACTAAATGGTATGTAGATATGCTAATTGCTCATTTTTCTTTTAAGGAGGAGTTAAAAGGATGTCAGTTCTCCACAGGGTAGGGCAGCAGCTTGAACATAAGCTGAATGGAAATTTCCTTCTCTTAAACTCTGTGGGTTAACTTGAACCAAGTGAAGAGAAAACCTACTATTTTCAAAAACAACATGCCATGTAGTTGAAGCTCCTAGAATTTTACATCACAGAAGATATCATTTGAAATATAATAGCTGAATGCCTTCCTCGCTGGTACAGCTGGCTTCAGTGTATTGACAAAAACCAAGGTTAATATGCAAAAGGAAATTGCAAGATACTTGCTGGGCCCTGGTCAGCACCTGCTACGTGTATATGCCCCTCCCTTTAAGAAAGAAACTGCACTTGAAGAGGGAAAGTCTAGTTTAGTTTTCACCCCGCCACTTCCATGCCGTGTCTGAGCCTGAGTTAATGCCCAGGTAACAAGAGGGTAACAGACTCTCTTATCTTTTCCCAAGTTATAGAAATTGAAAAAAAAAAAAAAAAAGTACAAAACTGTAATGCTTCAGACACATAACACCAAAACCAGTTAAAAAGTACAAAATAAACTGCCTACCAAACCTTATACATATGGCGCACACATATCAAAATCCAGTTGTCACACAACCAGGTAATTGCCAGGATTGTGTAAAATTTTCTCAAAATTGCCTTGTGTGACAGATATTGGGGTAAGTATACTATATTCAAAGACAAATCATTTGCCTGACATGATTGTGAGCACATTCATGTAAATGCTGGATTTGTAAGCTTAGCTCCAAGAATTTAAATGGAGTAATTTCTCAGACCACATCCACACAGAGCAGAGAAGAGAATGTGATCAATTAGTGATGTCTGCCAGGAGCACAGGAACCAACAGAGGTGAAGGAATTATACAATCCAAAGTGTGTCCAAAATGTTTGTCACTTTTGATTTAGGCAAAGGATTTGATACTTTGTGCAGATGTCAGAAGAACAAAAGCCTGCCCACTACATTAAAAGTTCACAGTGAATTTGTATGTCCAGAGAAATGTGTGTGTAATCCCATAAGGGGCTTAGAGAAAAAATGGAAAATATCTGCAATATAAATGCAGATTACCTTTATTACAAAATTGGATCATATTCTCATTCCTAGACTAATTTCCTATATCATAAAACCTATATTCAATTTTATAAATAGCATACACCAAGAATCATAAATTCAGTTAATACACAAATTTAACAGTTTTGTTTTTTGTTTTTTTTTTTAATAAAAGTGAGAAAAAAGGCTGTTTTAGAGCAAGTATCTGAAAGGACAGAAAGGGTTCTTTCTTTGAAGATATGTTTTTCCCTCTGACTCTACCTCCTTGGGGACATAACTAGAGAAGAAATAAATTTCACAGCTAATATATATGAAGTAACATGTTTAACATTATCCAATGAATTTATACCTACCTACACCATATAAATTTATCTCACACAAACTGTCACCTCAGAGAGAATTCATTAAAACAATGTTATAGCTTCCGAATTAAATGCAATCTTCTAATTGGAATTTAATCTTACAATAGTAGTTGGTGGATTTTCTTTTTTAATTGACAAATGGAATAATTCATTAGTTTGTCTTACAGTTCTGTCTTAAGAATTCAAAAGTAAAAGCAACACAAGGACCGGCTGGCCATGCTGTGAGGTCCTGGGGGGTCTGGGGTGGCGGGTACTGGGGCTTCTTTCACGGTCATCAGAACTCCTCCCGCTGCTTATGGGCAGGAAAGGATGGACACTCTTCCTCTCACCCTCCTGCATTACCGGGTTACTAATATATTCCATTACCTCCACGTAAATGTCATGTTAATTTCTGATCTTCATCAAGCCAGACAATGGTTTCCCCCCTGGCCCCTAGCCAATTAGCTATGTGGAAAATATTCAGCCAATTACATTACTTGCATTAGGTTAGAGACTGGAGAGAAAGGCAAAATAAACGCTTAAAAAAAAAACTTCCGAGATAAAATTTAAGTTGACACCGTCTTCACATGCTGGAGTCCAAGTTATGCAGTTTGATAGGCAGCTGCCAGCACTCATAACTGCTTATTAAATCTAGGCTCTCTTTATGGCGTGAGTGAAGATCTGTATTTTTACCAATATTAGGCTCACTGTGTTATGAAAGAGACCAAAATACTTAAGATCATTCGCCCTGGCTTATAAAACATATCACGTAGTTTATTCAATTGTTAAAATTACTTTTCAAAGTCAAATTTCAGGTACTGGAAGTTTCAGCAAAGCCAGTGGTTTGGCCCACTGACCAGCTTTCTGCACGAGGCAGCTCAGAGCGGGAGCCCACCGACCAGCTTTCCTGGCCCCAGATGCCTATCGGTCCTCACTTCTTCCTAGAAGCTGCACCACCACCACACCCCATCTCAGAACCAATGACAAAAATCCACATTCTTGAGTTTTAAAAAATTCCAGAAACTTCCAGCCACAAAGTAGCCCACTATCAAGCCTTAAACTAAATCAATTATTTTCCCTCTTTCTAGTAGGTCAAAAGCTACGAATTTGATAAGAGAGATCCAAAGAGAAACTATGGACAAGTAAGCAAAAATAACTGGTGACAAAATAATGCTGCATGATATTTATGCCCTTATCTCAGATCCACCAGCGAGGGACAGTTTATTGGTAGGGAGAGTGCAATGCTAGGAGATGGATGGACAGCCAGCATATTTGCCATCTACAGTCAACTCTTCTCAGGAAAACTCTATGCAAATCCAGACTGTTATTATCACATTTATTAATAACACTGTGGCTAACTGCCTATTAAATATGCAGCAGACTTACCTGCTCTTCACTCTTGGAGTCTCGTGATGTACATCACATAGGTACCAATAACAACTAAAGCTTCATACCAAGGAAGCAGGAGTCAACTCTGATCCCCTGCTGGCAAGGGATGGCATTAAAGAATCACATCACAAAGAGACCTCTCAAGTGCTCTCAGCCTTTCTCTCTCTGGAACCTGACCCTAAGCCGATTTATTACACAAGCATGGTTATCACCAATACAAATTGAGTACATTACCCAACTACCTGTTTTCTGAACAAAAAATTCTGCCATAATCATCTGGTTGTCCAAACCTTTTCTCATGTGGTGACACTTCCATGCACTGGAGTAAGGAATCTGTTGTTCTAGCTGCCTATTCCTGTGACTGGGACCTTGTTCCACCATGAGGTCACTTATCACGAAACATTTCACTCAGAACTGGAGGTGATTTTGTGCCTAAAGACTCCAAATTATCAGCCGTAACAATTAACTGGTGCTTCTTTTGGCTACTCAATGAATTGTTCTAAAAGTTCTAAAAGCCATAAGAATGAATACGTTTTTGAATGCATGACTATGAATACATTTTTGACAAGAGAAGGATTAACTAGCTGCCAGATATGCAGTGCATCACAGGCCAGGTTACTGCATCATGGAGGAAGAAAATCAGTCCTTTAAACAAATCTCGAAGGTGCGCTTTGAGGCTAAGCAAGGATAGAGAATCACAAAATATACCCCAGCTCATCAGATTTCAGGGATCTTCACTTCCTACTAAAAATATAGTGAAGGCAAATTGATCACAATCTGATAAATATGAAGCAAATTCCTTCTTTAGAAAAAAAAATGGTATGTGTCTGGGCCTAATATCAATACAAGAGATATCATTTTCATTATAGTTCTTTAAACTGGTTTTTCAAATAGAAGGCCTTACCCAAATGAAATTAATGAACAAAATGAGCCTAGTCTTCAATAAATCCATTCATTTAGTTTTGTTCAATTTCATACATTAATTTATGACAGTGAGATTGAGTTGGACCCTCTCAACACTGAAGACGATGACAGGTAACCTCAAACCTGAGTTTATTGCTAGTTCAATACCTTCAGAAGTCCAACCACTTCTGTGAATTCTCATGTTTACATAAGACAGACCCAGGCTCTGTTCTCAACTCTACCTGAATCCCCAAAGATATAATTTTTTATAATGCCTGCTAGTTGCTCACTGGTCTACGGACCACTTATAAAAGTCTATCACAGCTGCTTAGCAACGGAAAACCTCAGAAGAGCTTCATAGGAGAAGGAACCATAGGACTTGCCCAGGACCATCCCACAAGATCAAAGCACCCTAACAGATCTAAAATTCCATGACTCCATTAACCGTTTCTTTTCATGGTGTACATGCTTGCCTTATGTGTTATTGATTTCTACTTGCTTTATTACTTGCCAGTGAAAATATACTATACTAGGAAGAGACATGACTCTGTTTTTCCTCTATCTCCAGCTCCAGCAGAATGAAATGTGATAGGTAATCAGATACCAAAGGAGCCTAAGTGAAGTGAATTTTAAAGCCCTCAGGCTCTTTGAGGATCACCTGGTCTCTGACACTTGGGCTGGCTGCTTCACCACAGCTCTTTTAATCTACGAAATGGGAAGGATTTGCCAAAATGACCTCTACCTGTAAAATCTTTAAAAAGTGCAAGTGAAGTCGCTCAGTCGTGTCCGACTCTTTGCGACCCCGTGGACTGTAGCCTACCAGGCTCCTCCCTCCATGGGATTCTCCAGGCAAGAGTACTGGAGTGGGTTGCCATTTCCTTCTCCAGGGGATCTTCCCGACCCAGGGATTGAACCCAGGTCTCCCGCATTCCAGGCAGACGCTTTAACCTCTGAGCTACCAGGGAAGCCAAATATCGCCCAAAGCAGCTGAATGCAAAACAAAAGCTTTAAAGAGACACATATCAGCAAAGAAGGTTTACAAAACTGCAGAGCTTGGATGTCACACTCGATAATTGAGATAAGCTAGAGAGAATCACTGATGATTAAAAAAAAAAAAAAAACCTGGCTCTGACCAAGCCCAGGGACATAGGCAACTCAATTAGACTTTCTGGGCTGCATACACTCCACCTGTAAAATAAGAGGACTTAAACAGACATCTTCCAGGGCCTCATTAGCAATGACAAATACGACATTTTAACCAACCTGCTTTATTTTAAATACAGTAAATTAAAACAGAGACTAACTTCCCCATGTCAGCTAGCTATTAGGTCTCCCAATTTTTAATACACTGCTCTTTCTACTTCACTGTACTTACCTCCATTAAATAGAATCTGTTTCAAATATAGCTCCACTAAGACAAACAAAGTGAATTTATACCAATGGTTCTTATTATTAAATGACTGAAACCAAAGGATTTCCCATAAAGTTGACCTCATTTTATGACAAAGCTACCATTGAATGATGTCAGAGTTTTTACCCAGAACAACTAGGCTCAACCAATTCTTGTCTTTGATAAAGGCAAGTCACTACTGTTCATTCATTACTACAGGGTAGCCAGCAAGTTCTGAGGAACATGACAGATGTCATCAAATATGGAAAACACATGTAAAAGAAAAAGATCATCAAACCTCTCCTAACACCCTCCCCTAAAAATTACAATGAGTAATCTGATGAGGAGAACTACGATAGGAAAAAATGCTCATAAGTCTATCTGCAAATCTGTTAACAGTCCACAATTCCCAACCCTTTTGCTTTCTCAAGAACCCCAGTCATGTAGAAGTCTTGGGATGGGACCTTCTCAATGAACAAATCAGACTTAAATCTCCCTCCCATCACTCAAAATGAGGTCATTATGGTCTTATTTCATGGTAGTTCATTTTATCACCAAACTGTAATGAGACAAAAAAACGCAATTACTCTTTCAACTGTGCATGTAGCTCATAATTTAGGTAGCTTGTCCTTCAGATTATGCTTAAAAGAATCACATAAACAAAAAAAGTTCTCCTGTGTCCTATTATACCTTTTATAAATTCTCAGATCAGTGTACAAGTTATCCCAAAAGGTTCTACCAGAAAACAATGATAGTGTCTGTTCTTTCTCAATGACAGTCTCTCATCTTCAGTGTAGCTGTTCCAATGAACTTGGGATTTTTTTCAGTTTCCTGCATTGGGCAGGACCCCTTCAGCCCACATTTGGCCTTGTGAATTTTCAGACGAATAATCTTAAATGTTCACTCACCCTTTCGACCAGCAGGCATCACATCCGTCCATTCATTGTTGACAGAAAATGTGAGAAGGTACTGAAGCCTTCACCATCGCCCAAATGTTTCGTTTGGAAACTGGAATTGTCAGCAAAAGCTCCTGGGACACTGCAATACAAAAATATTTTTTTACACATAACTAAGATGTAACTTCTAAAACCACCACTTCCTTAAACTTGAAAACAGCGCTATAGACATAGAACCTAGAGGTAGGGGAAAACACCTTTCAAATGAGGTATGTCGATATATCAAGTGTGATGCTGTAAAATATAAACCGGAAATAATGTTTTGAAAGATACAGATACCAATTACTTCAACACATACACTGAGAGGTTGTTGTTTATTACAGACTTTGTGCCAAATATTTTACATATGTTGGCGTAACAAAAATAGCATTTTTGTCCAATTATAAAGTGTTCAGTAACAATAAGCTGTTTTAACTCAAATCTGACATGGATAAACATTCTGATTCATATTAAGTAACTCTCTTTACTAGAAGATAAAAACATGTAAAAATAAAAATTGTTTCAAAAATAATAATAAATGTCAAAACTAGGAAGAGAGGTAACTATAATCATTTTCCTCCAAAATAATTCTACAAACATTTATGAATTACATATAAGGAGCAAGAGATGTTTCTTGGAGATAGTTCCATCAAGATAGAACACATCATGTAATGTGCAGATGCCCAAGTGGAGAAGCCTGAATTCTAGACCCAGCATTGTCATCAATCATGTGGCTCCAGGAAAGTCATTTAATACCTCAGGATTCCAGTCCTTTCATCTGCACGGGCAGGTCACTAATTAATGCTTTTCATGTCCCTTCTACCTCATAGCATCTTAGTGTTTTTGGATAAAGCCTATTATGTCAAATAACCTAAACTATTAGCTTCTTCTCCAAGCTTCCAGATTAAAAAAGAAGGTTTTTACTATGAATCTTCCATCAACACCAAAACTGAGCAGCGGGCAGAGGATTTTGCACATGCACAGAGGAATTCTCACCTTGGCACTAGTGCCAAACTTTGGTACACCTGCAGCCTTGGCAGCTGACAACCCCCACTGGGTGAACGTGGAAGGCTTCCATTCCTCTCCCAAAACTACAGCTCCAACTCCTACGGAAATGTGCCCATGTGTGTTACAGATGAGTGGTTCTCATATTTCAGCATACATAAGAATAACTTGAAGACCTTTCTAAATACAGATTCCTGGGCCATTCCCAGAGACACTGGTTCAGTGTCTCTGGAATTGGGCCTGAGATTCTGTATTTCTTCCAAACTACCAGGTAACTGGATAGGGCCAATCACAGACCACAGTTTGTCTCAAAATGATAAAGCCCCTGTGTCCAAACTCCAAGTAGCCTTGAGATACAAGAAGCATTTTCAAGACTCAGGGAAGCTCTGCAAACCTACTAAGTCGATGTCATGTAGCAAAAAGAAAGGGGCTGAAAATGCTCACCATCTTCAGGACAAAATCTTTTTATTTCTCTGGCCTAGAAGGCCCTGCATCATCCAGTCACTTTCTACTTCTCTGACACCACCACCAGCCATCAACTCAATCCTCAACTACAACATGGATGCAGTGGTGGACATCCATTTCAAGAAGCCAAGGGTTTTCCTACCTCACACTTAGTGCACTGGCTTTCCCAAGTACCTGGAATGCCATGAGCTTACTCCTTAAACAAGTGGCTCCTTCTCATCACAGGGTCTTCTAGGCAAAGGCCTCTTCAAGCATGCGGTCTCACTTACGTACTTAAGCTATCACCCCCAATTAAATCATTCTATTTGCTGTCCTCAGAGCTCTTGTCATCACCTATAAACTTTTTTCTCATTTCCTCACTTGTCCTCTCCACTAGACTATAAGCTCCAAATGACAAGGAAACGTCGCTGTTGTATTCTTATCTTCCAAAAATTTAGAAAAATGCCTGGCTCATAGCAGCCACTCAAGACAGACGGAGTCAATAAACAAATCAACAATTTAAAGAACTAATTCTCAGGATCCTCTAAGCATACACTTGCCATTCATTGAAAATACACACTGCATTGGATATTTTTTTCAGTATTTTACAACAGTTATTTCATTTAATTCTATTCTTAACACAAAGACACTCTTACATGCAGATAAGAAAACCAAGGCACAGAAAGTTTTAGTAACCTGCCAATATCACACAGCTATTAGGAACTTGACAAAGCTTACAGTCAAAAGAAATCCAGCTTTTTCTCATCAATATATTAACATAAAATGTTGAGTGCCTACCTTGCACTAGACATTTTTCTGACTGAGGCTTGCTTGAGTGAGTTTTGGCTATAAGGCCTTGTAGACCTTTCTGACCTGAGCTTCCTTGTTCGTATTGGGAAAGCTAAGGCATCCACAATGACCAGGCAGATAATATGAGTGAGCAAGACAGACCAGGTAAAAGGTCCAGGGAGTGGTGAGGGAGGCTGCAGGCTGGAGGCCCCAGGCTCTCTTAGCTAAGACAGCAGCAGCCAGTAGCCCCACAAGCCCATTACTGCCTTGTGACAACATAAACCCCAGGCTGTAAGAGCTTTCAATTCTAAAATCAAACACAAGAATCCAAATCACTATTTTGTAAAATTTCCTCATGTTTAAAAGATAGCAGCTAACTTTTTAATAGTACACATTTAATTTAAAGGGAAAAAGGCAAGAAAAAGAACCCTTGCAACCCCTATACCAAATGATGGCTGTGGACACAGGTCTGGCCTGTGATTCAAGAGGGATCTGGAAGCACAGAGAAGCCACATAAGTGAGCACATAAAAAGACGCTAGGTATCTGGGCAGATAAGGGATTTTGAGGGGAATTTGGAGGTTTTCAAGCTTTGGAAGGAAAATGGAAGCGGGACTGCAAAGGAATTCCTCCAAAACAGAATATCTTAGTAGAAGGCTTTGTGTTGTTGTGTAGTTGCTAAGTCATGTCCAACTCTCTGTGACCCCATAGACGGTCTCACCAGGCTCCTCTGTCCATGGGATTTCCCAGGCAAGAACACTGGAGTGGGTTGCCATTTCCTTCTCTACAGAATCTTCCCCAACCAGGGATCGAACTCACATCTGCAGATTCTTTACCACTGAGTCACCTGGGAAACGCAGTCAAAGGTTCACAGGTGGGTTAAAGAACCAAGGAGTGCAAGAACTGCTATGAGAAGAGACAGATCATGCAGGACTTCCACTCTGGATGCACACAGAGGCTGACTTTTAGCTAAGACATAAGTTGGTTAAACAAAGCTTACGAGTATCATTAGTGTTAATCAGCTTGACTTCCTAAAACGTTAGTGTCACCAGGCATATTAAAAAAATAAAGGACAAACTATCACTGTGCTGTGTGGAAATTTTTTGGTTTTGTGTGCTCTGTTAAGAATTCAGCTGACTCAAGACTAAATTTCATCTCCATCAAGCTGAGCAACTCGAACCAAAATACTGTATGAACGATAGATACTAAGTTTTAAATGTACTTACACTATATATACTATATACTCTCTACACACACATAGAGTACATATATACATAGACACATATATATACTGTAAGTTCTATAATTCTAACCAAAACACTGTATGAATGATATATTACAGTTTGCACATGTACAGGATATACACTATAAATACACTCTGTATATAGTATATATAAATCATATGCATATACTATATGCTATAAATGCAAGCTCTTTAACCAAAATACTACATAATCTATATACATTATATATAGTTTTTATATGTATTTGCACACTATATATACTATACACTCTCTATAGACACATATAGTATATACATACACAAATACATATATACACTATAAAATATCAGTTCTGTAACTCTAACCAAAATACTATATAAATGATATACTACAATTTATATATATTTGTACAGTGCATAATACTATAAATATACTATCTATACACAAATAATACACATATACTATGAAATACAAGCTCTATAACTCTAATCAAAATACTATATATAATATATATAGTTTTTGTATGTATTTATAGTATTAATATATACACTATAAAATAAACACTATGTGTGTGTGTGTGTGTGTGTATGTGTGTATATATATATATGATGGTTGTCTAGTCACTAAGTTGTGTCCGACTCTTGTGACCCCATGGACTGTAGCCCGCTAGGCTCCTCTATCCATGAGATTCTTCAGGCAAGAATACTGGAGTGAGTTGCCATTTCCTTCTCCAGGGCATCTTCTTTACACAGGAACTGAACGTAGCTCTTCCGCATTACAGGCAGATTCTTTCCCAACTGAGCTATAAGGGAAGCCCCATACACACACACACACACACACACACACACACACACACACACACGTGTGTGTGTATATATATACACACATATATACACATACTATAATACATATATGGGTTTCCTTGGTGGCTCAACCGTAAAGAACCCTCCTGCAATGCAAAGATGCATTAGTGACTAAACAACAATACATACATATATATACATATGTACTATAAAAAACAAGATGTATAACTCTAACCAAAACACCACATAAACTATACTATAGTTTTATATGTATCTATAGTACATATACTATAAAATACATACAATATATATATATACATGCAATACACACATATACTATAAAATCAAGCTCTGTAACTCTAACCAAAACTCTGACCTCTAGAAATGAAATATATAGCAATTGAAATTTAAAAAGAAAAAAAAAAAAAGAAAACCCACCAGAAAACCAGTATCCAAATAAAATTATCCAGAACACCACCCAGAGGCAAAAACCATCTACCTGGAATTGCATGCATGTCAAGAAAAATTATCTTTCAAAATAAAGATCTTTTCAGACAATTAAAAGTTTACAATCTCTCTACAAGGACATTCAGAAAGATGCATTTCAAGCTCAAAGAGAAAGACTGCAGAAAGAAGCTTGCCTGATTTAAGAAGAGGGAGCCAAAAAATCAAGAACTTGTGAGTAAATAAAAGTTAATGCATTATAATGACATGTAGGTCTCGAAATTTTAAAAAGTCTGGCAAAGCCATAGCTTGCTTCCCACCCAGGTTCACTGGTTCACAGTGGCTGTCAATCACCAAGGTCCTAGACTACAAACGTGATACACAATGAGGACACTGTCATGAAATGCAGCTTCCTGCCCCCAGATTCCAGAGTCTCAATCTGGAGTCCAAGGAATCTGCATTTTGACCAGCTGTTCCAGGGAACTCTGATGAAGATGCGCCCCGGCCCCTACTCTGTAGTGCACTGCGCCACTGCATGGCCAGCAACCCAGCAAGTCCCAGGGACTCCGCCCAGAGAGGTCAAGGCAGACTCGCTACTTGGCCTTTGTTCTCTTCTATTTCACTTACACCTCAGAGAGCACCTTGGCCCGGGGGGGTCAACAGCAACTCTGCCTCAAGCCTGCTAGTCAGGAGCTGCAATAAATTAAAAGCCCATTAAGACATTTTTGAGAAAAGCCTAGAAGTGTTGAACCATTAATTGTGCCATATTCAATCTGTTTTCCTGGAGATTTGAAAAGCCAGATTACCATCTTGGGGGTCATTAGAAAGAATGAAGCTTTCTCCTTTTTTAATTTACATATTTCAAAATGCACAGATCCTTCCAGTGGCTACTACAACAGGCTTTCCAAGTTCAGCAGAGGCGGCCACTCTGCCCTCTAACCAACAGAGAAAGGAGCCTGTGGTGCCGTGGGGGTTTTGCCTTGTGTTTTCAAGTTAGGAATCAAAGCTCAGAGCCTGTGGTTGCAAAACAGCTCCAGGAAAACAGGTAGAGGCAGCCACAAAACAACAGTGCTGTTTTCTTGTTTTGTTCTCCCCTGTTTATTTTTCCCTGAAGCAATCCTTGCTCAGTACAAAAGTCTGCAGGGAGCTGGAAAGAGCAGCTGTGGTTCCCTGAGGCCAAGACCTAGCAATCAAGTTGTTTACCAAACACTGCCAGGCACCAGGAAAATAACAACAGCAGAGGCAGTATTTGCATCTGTTTTCAAAAACAACCTCCAAAGTCTGGGGCCTGCTGGGTACTTCTTTGCATGGCTGAAAGGAGGACTTGGAAAGTAAAGGCAAGAAATGCCGGGGGTATGAGCCCCCATGGCCTATGTGTTATCCATTATTCCACTTCTTTTGAAGAGAGCCTATCCTAAGAATAAAAAAGATTAGGAGTCTGCCGAGTTTCCAAGCAGGAGACTCAAACAGACAACATGCTTGTCACTGGCATTTCCAAGCAAGATAATAGTGGTCATCTTAGTAAACTGACATACTTTGCTGGTCATCCAACACCTCAAGACATCCAGCTGTGGTTCTCAGTCTTGGAAATGCAGCAGAATCTCCAGGAGAGCTAATAAAAAACAGATTGCTAGGCCCCTCCCCCTGGCTGTCTCATTCTGTAGGTACAGGGCAGGGCCTGAAAATCTCCAACAAGTGCCCACATGATGCTGGTGCTACTGGTCCAGACACCATGCTTTGGGAAGCAAAGCTGTATAAAACGAGGTGCTTTCTTGCTGTTCTGGAGATCTGGGACCCCCTGTCTGACATCAACCTCTCCCACGCATTATCCAAGCAAGTCTGGCAGAGTCAGACCCAAAGGAGGTCACAGAACAGAATGTACTGGATGGGCAATTTTCCATTTATTTCTTCAGATCTTCCACCAGCCACATCGCCCCAGTTCCTCACCTTGCCCTGTGTCTTGGAAAGCTACCGTGTGTGATGCATCAACAAGTACTCTTATCCTCTGGCTTCCAGCTGTACAACCAATGGAGGTCTCATCTCAAGTGGACAGAGAAGATGGGGCATTTACTGCCCAGACTTCTCCCCGGCAGGGGACTGAAGGCTGACTATGAAAGATCACAGCTCCTGCCAGGCAGCCCTATCCCTGAAGCTTCTCTCTCCAGGCTCCATTATGTGCCCCTTCCCTTGTCCTCTCAGACCCAGGAGACGGACAAGCCACCTACTTTCTGCAGGAACACTGATCCAAAACTCAAATCCATTAGAATGCTGTATGTGGAACTTTTAGACTCACATAAGTATATGTGCACATACACACTCACATACACACAAATATGTATGTATGGATGAATGTACATACATATACATATATATCTTTATAGATTACTTAATGTACCTCCATCAGATAGGTCAGGAGACCTGGGAGGTCACGGCCAAGGCCACCTGCTGGGGTTTGCACCTGTGTTCCTTCAGGGCCCTGTTCCACAGGAAGAGTGGGACCATTCTGTCTAATCGGTTATACAACCTGATAAGAAGGAGAGCATTTGTGAGAGCTTCAATCCTTCTCTAATTTACTAACTTAGTTTCCTTTGTTGCAAATAGCACCAAAATAGAAATGGAACAGAAGTGGGTGGAGCAGACTCCATCACCAACTCCCGTGAATAACTTTCTGACAATGCTGAATCCAGTTCAGAAAGCAAATCGGCTGCGGAAAAAAAGGTGCATGTTGTCAGCTCACAAATAAAATGCCAATCTGCCTTGATTAATAAGGCTTGGAGAAGAAGAACAAATAATACATCTGTTTTTAAAAAACTGTAACCTCAAATGTACCCTAAATAAGCATCTACCTGAACAGCTAAGTTCTAAAGTTCTAATCAAAACCATCACCTAAGTTTAAACCAAATGAGCCACCACCATCAACATCTGTGGCTTCACTGGGCCCACTTGACTTCATTTCAACAAAGTTTCCTAGAACTAATCAATGTTACTTTTACTTAACTTTCACTAATAAGATTGACTCCAACTCACCAGAGGACTTGCTGGTATCTATGTTCAAAAACAAGTTTTTAAGTAAACCCATTAGATTAATTAGAACACATGGGGAAATGCAGTTGCTAAGTAATTACTTTTCTAGTTCACTGAGGCTTAACCATTAACCTTTTTTGTTTGTTTATTGCTCTTCTTCACTGAAAATCCCCTAAACATTCCATTTAAAACTTAAAGGCTGGCCCTCCTGCTCTATATGTCTGCCTGCCCCCCATCTCCCCAGGAAGAACCCAGCTTCCATCTGAACCCTGATGTTGATAACAAGTGACTTAACTGTAACCCCCAATTCAAGGAGTGTGAATTCCTTGAATTCAACCATCATCCTGTTGCCTCCCAGGCATTCTAGAACCCCACTTTATCCTATATCCTGGCTCCAATGCTCACTTTAAAAAAAAAAATTTATCCAGTTAACATTATTTCTTTTAAAAAAAAAAAATTGTATTTATTTATGGCTGCACTGGGTCTTTGTTGCCATATGGGCTTTCTCTAGTTGCACGTGTGGGCTTCTCATTGCAGTGGCTTCTCCTGCTGTAGATCACAGGCTCTAGGGCACGCAGGCTTTAGTGGTTGGGGCTCATAGGCTCAGTCATTGCAGTTCCCGAGCTCTAGAGCACAGGCTCAATAGTTGTGGTGCACGGGCTTAGTTGCCCCATGGCAAGCAGGCTGTTCCCAGAGCAGGGATCAAAGCCAGGGGCCTGCATTGGCAAGCAGATTCTTTACCACTGAGCCACCAGGGAAGCCCCAGTGCTCATTTCTTTCCACCACCTTCCAAGATTAACATCATGAACAATATGGAGACTTTCCCTTTTCCTTAAAGATATCCCTTTCACCTTTCCCCGGAGAAGGCAATGGCACCCCACTCCAGTACTCTTGCCTGGAAAATCCCATGGACGGAGAAGCCTGGTAGGCTGCAGTCCATGGGGTCGCTAGGAGTCGGACACGACTGAGCGACTTCACTTTCACTTTTCACTTTCATGCATTGGAGAAGGAAATGGCAACCCACTCCAGTGTTCTTGCCTGGAGAATCCCAGGGACCAGGGAGCCTGGTGGGCTGCCGCCTATGGGGTCGCACAGAGTCGGACACGACTGAAGTGACTTAGCATAGCAACATCCCCTGACTTCATGCAAACAGGGAAGAGTTGGCCTTTCTTTCTTTTCTTACAGCCAAGTTATGGCTCTGCTAATAGTCTACCTTGCCTGCCATCTACCCCATGGAGAATACTATCATTCCTCTCCACTGTGATTCCTTGACTCTTCGGAACCCTTCTTTTGATGACCATATGTGAGGGAACCACTGCTTCCAACCCAACCATACAGCTTTTCAATCTAAATGTCAAGTGCACTTCTACACCTGTCTCAGATGTTTCAGTATCTGGTTAACAGTTTTGGTCTACATTCCTTCAGTGTGACCACTTTTATCAACCTCAGTAGCCATGAAGATGGCCCTTCCAACAGCCTGGCCAAGGCTTACATCAGGCCTGGTTCAGATAAGATACCACTCAAAAAAAAAAAAAACAAAAAAACTGCCAGCTGTTCAAGTAAATGAATACACACTGGGTTATCTTAACTTATCCTAAAAGCTTTCAGCCTATTTGAGAAGCAGTATACTGCATTAGTTGAGTGCTCAGGCTACCTGCTCATGTCCCATCCGAGCCATGCCACTTACTAGTTATACCCTTGGGCAAGTTCCTCCATACCTGAAAATTGGGATAATATCTGCCCAGAGTAAGGGTGCATTAAGTTCTAATTAACCACTACCACTTCCTCTACACCTGAAGGCATGGCCAAAACTTTGATTTCACCATTCCTTAGAACTGTTCCACTTCAAAGACCTTGAACTCTGAAATTCACTAATGACCTTACATGGAGCCAACACTCATAGGGTCATTTCTCCTGAATTTGCTCCATGACTGCGATGAGAAAAGGCACCAAAACTCAAATTCTTACCTCTTTACCACATGCCCAGTACATCATCCTCCTTCTAAGCTTTCTCTTTTACAGCATCTAAGGCTCATTTTCCACATACCCCCAAAATCCCTGTTATCACTCAGGATGCCAATGTCTTTTCTACCAACTTCCTGCTCGAGCTCTTTGGTTCCTTCACCTGAATGAGATGGGTGAAGCCAGGCTTCGGTGTGATTCATGGTTTATATCCTAGATGTCTTCACTACAGTGCCCAGGACACAGAAGGTTATTATATGTGATACTCATCTTGGTTCTATCAGGGAGCCAGAAAGATAAGATTCCCCATAAGCCTACTTGGAGTCATCTATGACAAGTTGCTAAAGATTTATGGGAACTCGAGGCTCAGTTTCACAAATACCTTCCACTAGAGGTTCAGCTTAGTCGCACAAAACACAAGCCTTCCACCCTCACTGACAAGTTGGGCTACGTTGAGAGAGCAGGGCTTGAAAAGGGAGCCGCCTCCTGGCAGGGCAAGTGCTTCATGCATCCCTGAAGCCCTGGGGAGCCTCGCTGCTCCCGTGAAGAACAGTCAAGCGAGCAGAGGGCTGGCTGCCATCTGGGCTCTTTATAAGGTTTTCGTGGTAAACACGTTTACTTTCTTTTCATTGGCTGGGCTTATCGTGATCAAGTATTTTGTTTTGAGTCTTGCTCTATAAACATGTTTACTTTGCAGGGAGAACTTTTTGATAGCTGGTACACTTGTTTTTTGCACTTTTAAATTCAAAACATATTTTTCACAGCCTGTGGTAAACAACTCAAGGTGGTAAACAAATGATATTATTTCATCTTCACACTTGATAGGTGATCCCTATGTATCTGATCAAAAGCTGGAAGTGGGTTGTGGGTAACCAAGGTTCTCTACTGGATGAGAACAAGAATCACATTCACAGTGATGAGGCTATTAACAAGAAACTTGTCACTATAATTTTTGACAATGGCGGGTCCTGCAGATGAAGGAGAATGGCAAACTCAAGTCTCAGTTTCCCCAGTGGTGATATTCCACGGGAAGTGATAACATGGTGAAACCAGACATCATTGTCGTGTGAATGGATAGGGTCCATATTTTCCGTGAGAGATTAAGGTTACAAAAATCAGCATACAGAGCTGATGTTGGGGGAAAAATAAAACAAAATTTTCTAAAAATGAAGAAAGCAACTAGGTCACAATATTAACTGCAATTCTCTGAGATGCCTAGTCAGTGATGATTTCTGCCTGCTTTAAAATTAAGAAAAAGGTAGCAGCTTCAACTGTAAAACAGAAAAGTCCTCTATTATTGAAAAGGGAAGGAAACACAAGAGTAAAACGGGAGAAATAACTTTTGAAAAAAACCAATGGTCTTGAAGCTGGTTTAAAAGTACTGTGTAAAACAATTGGTCTGTGGAATGAAACATGAAATCCCACCAGAGGTGGGTCAAAGCTCTCTTCCAGAGAATTCTCTGGGTCCCAGTATTCCAACTAGCAACAAAAGCCTTCTTACCACAGGTCTTTGAGGAAGGCCTGTATTCCTTACTTAAAAAAATACAAGAGGCCAAACTCTGTTAAAGCAAATACCACCCCCATCCCTGCCCCCGACTTTCAAATCATCTTCTAAGCCCATGCCCAATTTAAAGAAGTTTTAAAAAAAAATAAAAAACCAACAAGGAAGTTGAAGTTGTGGTAGCATAATAAGATAAACATCCCCATTTACAAAGCATTATTCTTTTATTGTGTACGGTAGTGTAAGGAGGCAAAGTAACCCCATATGGCACCTTATCCCTCACCCAAGACACCTAATGTACAGAACACACAGATATCAGAGAACAAACATACTTCTAAGACTTCTTTCCCAAGGTTATAATGTGATTCAGAGATATGATGAAGGGACAAGGGGCCAAGGGCATTTTGAGGCAGCCATCACCCTTGATACTGAGATTGTCTCTCCAATCAAGGAAGAAGAACAAAAACAAACAGCTGTCCAGACAGTTTTAGCAGAAGGGCAATAAGGCCCAGGGGGTTGGAGGCTGCACAACCAATGAGTAGGAAGCACAAACCCTGTCCCCATTTTGCCAACTATTGGAGAGCCTCTGCGAATCAGAGTTTGTCAGAGCCTGGCTTTTCCTTTCTAAAAATAAACAGCATCAAATCCTACCTTTTTGAACCGTCCCATTTCATAATTTTTATGCCTCAGCCTTGAATGGAAAATGCCACTTTAGGGGATAACTGACAATTCCAGGCTCCATAATCCAATCAATACAATACTTGGAGTGCTTTCCAACAATCCACCAAAGGCATCCAAGTTCCCACAACTGAGGAGCAGAAACGGAATTTCAAGTTAATGTGACGCCGGCCGGTGACAAGTCATCAGCATTCTTCAGCTTTTAGCTGTTTGAGCAGACAGCTGACTCAGCGGGGATACAGTTACCCAGTCAGCCACCTCCATCTGACCCACTGCCTCAAAGTGATCTGTCTTTCATCCATCTCAAAAAAATCAAAAAAGGTGAATGACTAATAAAATGACTAAAAAACAACATCCAGATAATTCTTACAAAGTTAAAATAATAATAATAAACATAACCCAATACAGCCTGGTGGAGAAGGCAATGGCACCCCACTCCAGTACTCTTGCCTGGAAAATCCCATGGACGGAGGAGCCTGGTGGGCTGCAGTCCAGGGGGTTGCGAAGAGTGGGACACGACTGAGCGACTTCTTTCACTTTTCACTTTCATGCATTGGAGAAGGAAATGGCAACCCACTCCAACTCCAGTGTTCTTGCCTGGAGAATCCCAGGGACCGGGGAGCCTGGTGGGCTGCCGTCGATTGGGTCGCACAGAGTCGGCCACGACTGAAGCGACTTCGCAGCAGCAGCAGTGCAGCCTGGTACATGGATGTGAGGATGACGACCAGTCTCCGAGGGGCCCAGTGACTGACGGCCACGTTTCCTTCTGAGAAACGGGCTGGAATGGCGTGGTTTGGAAATGCCTCGGGAGAGCAGGAGAAGAGCTGATGATTACGACCAAACCATCAGGGAGAATTATCAAAGGGTCAAAGTGGTGAAATATCTATATCATAAATACAGGAAAAGAAAGGAACACACTGACCTTTCACCTTGGTGTTCAACAGAGTGAGAGGTCTCTGGATACTGTCCTAAGGACATCCACTTCTAAGACCAGCCAGCATGCATGGAGCCCTGTCCACACCTGGCACTCTGTCCTGACAGAGCACTTCCATCCAAGGTCTTATAATCTTCACAAGTAAATACGGCTATCTGACAGATGAGGAAAGACCAGAGAAGCCAAGTCTTCCACCCAAGGCCAGGGTTAGTAAGTGATACCAGCACTCGTATCTGAAATCCAAGTCTCCTCCCTTCACATTACCCAATACAACAGACTACTACTCTTCCGAAAGCTCAAAAGGGAAATCTGGAAAGGTTCTCAAGATGAAGCCCCACTGGAAATACAGGGTTAGAACTCTATCGGGAGCACCACACTACCTCCCACAGTCGAAATCCCTCAGCTGCTTTCATGCACTCGGGCAAATTTTGGTCAGGAGGGAAGCATAGAACCAAGTGAGCCCTGGTAACACCTAGAAGTCGCAGGGGACATCCACACGGAGACAGGTGACAGGGGGAGCGGGGCTGATGCCGGTGGCCGAGGCACCGTCCTTTCATTCCCTGTGCAGGAGGATGCTTTCTAGTCCTCAGTCTCCTCCTTGTTCTCTGAAGTTCACCTGATCAAAACCCTAGGCATTGTCCATGCTCCTTCCTTTCCCTCTCCCTGCCTCTCCATGAATGCTGTCTGTCCAAAAGTCTCCAGAACAAGACCCCTCAAATGAAATTCAGTCACACATTTATGTAGACCCCCCTCTGCGGAACTGTGGTGCATGTTTGGGAGCTGGGCCAGGTGGCTATCCAGGCTCAGCTGTCTTCTCAGCACAAGAAGCTAAATAACAATATGTGATTGAAATAACATTTCAGGACAACAAGGAGAGTTGTGTCATGGGGAATATGTGATTAATTGCCAGATGAATTCTACAGACCATAACTGTTACAAAGTTCAAAAGAAGGGAGCGATCACTTCCAACAATACATCCCAGGGTGCAAACTCCTCACAAAGTTCTCCTTCCCATCTTCTTTGGCTCAAATCAGGACCTGGCTGCCTGGGGTCTGATTCTGGCTGTGACACTGGTGGACTGAGTTATTCAAGCTCTCTGGGCCTCAGTTTCTGCAACTATAGAATGAAGGTAAGGACAGGTCACATGTCATGGGGTGGTAAAAGGATTAAGCAGGATGATCCATGTAAGCTGTAAAACAGGGCAACGGGTGTTACTGTATCTCCTGGCAGATCTCCAGTCCCAGACTCCATAGTCCCGTATATACATCTGAATCTGCACACCTGGTCTACATGGGGCCCTTCTCTCCACACCCCTATGTCTGCCGCTGAAGCTGTGCCTTCTATTCCAACAAGCTAGAAACCCTGCTGCCCTTCTACTCTGCCCCCACCCCAGGCTTAGCCAGCTACTCTGCTTGGTCTCACTTTATCTCCATGCTGGCTCCGGCAATCATATTTCCATTTCCAACATCTCAGGACAAGAACAAGAACCTGAGAGAGTGCCTGGATTCAACTTCCCAGTCGGCCACACAGTAACCTAATTTGTGATTTTGGACAAAGTATGTGATTTCTCTAAACCTCTCTTTCTGCATCCACAAAATGGGGCTAAAGAGAGATCCCACCTCAAAAGGTTGCTGTGAAGATTACTTAAATCTCACTATGGGTTGAGAACTCTCTATAGAAATTCTGACCCTCGGGGGGGTCTGATATGAGAGTTGTCGTCGTCTTTTCTTGAACCACACAATTAACTGAACATCAGTATCCAACTGGTCTCTCCCTTCTCAGTTCGGAGTCATTGCTTATCCTTGATGATAACAGATTTGAGTTAGTCATCCACAGAGCATAATTCTGCCTCTCTTTTAAACTTATCAATTTAATTTTATGGCAAAGTTTTACAAACAAATGGGCACTCTCCTCCATGGCTGGGTTCAGGGTAAGCTGGCACAGCCTTTAGGTGCAGGGGGTGGTTGGATTTAGCACTGCTTTAGCAACCTTTAAAGCATGCATATCCTGTTAAGTCCTTACTCTTTGGAATTGATTGTAATGAAACAATAACCACTGGGGGAGAAATTAGCGACAATGGTGTGAGGAAACATATCACGGCATTGTCTATAATATATAAAAACTGGGAAAAATAAATATCCAATAAAAATTAAATATATTATGATTCATACTGATGGTGAAATACTATGCAGTCACTTAAAAGGGTTGGAAAAATAAACATAGACACAGAAGGAAACATGATCCCCAAATCATACCTGCTCACTAAATGTTGAGGATTATATTGCTAAGTAACAGAGACGTGTTACAAAAACTGAGTTTTCCTAAGTTCAGTCACTCAGTCGTGTCTGACTCTTTGCGACCCCATGAATCGCAGCATGCCAGGCCTCCCTTTCCATCACCAACTCCCGGAGTTCACTCAGACTCACGTCCATCAAGTCAGTGATGCCATCCAGCCATCTCATCCTCTGTCATCCCCTTCTCCTCCTGCCCCCAATCCCTCCCAGCATCAGAGTCTTTTACAATGAGTCAACTCTTTGCATCAGGTGGCCAAAGTACGGGAGTTTCAGCTTTAGCATCACTCCTTCCAATGAATACCCAGGACTGATTTCCTTTAGGATGGACTGGTTGGATCTCCTTGCAGTCCAAGGGACTCTCAAGAGTCTTCTCCGACACCGTAGTTCAAAAGCATCAATTCTTCGGTGTTCAGCCTTCTTCACAGTCCAACTCTCACATCCATACATGACCACAGGAAAAACCAGAGCCTTGACTAGACGGACCTTTGTTGGCAAAGTAATGTCTCTGCTTTTCAATATGCTATCTAAGTCGGTCATAACTTTCCTTCCAAGGAGTAAGCGTCTTTTAATTTCATGGCTGCAGTCACTATCTGCAGTGATTTTGGAGCCCAAAAAAATAAACTCTGACCCTGTTTCCACTGTTTCCCCATCTATTTCCCATGAAGTGATGGGACCAGATGCCATGATCTTCATCTTCTGAATGTTGAGCTTTAAGCCTTTTTCCCTCTCCTCTTTCACTTTCATCAAGAGGCTCTTCACTTTCTGCCATAAGGGTGGTGTCATCTGCATATCTGAGGTTATTGATATTTCTCCCAGCAATCTTGACTCCAGCTTGTGCTTCTTCCAGCCCAGCGTTTCTCATGATGTACTCTGCATAGAAGTTAAATAAACAGGGTGACAATATACAGCCTTGATGTACTCCTTTTCCTATTTGGAACCAGTCTGTTGTTCCATGTCCAGTTCTAACTGTTGCTTCCTGACCTGCATATAGGTTTCTCAAGAGGCAGATCAGGTGGTCTGGTATTCCCATCTCTTTCAGAATTTTCCACAGTTTATTGTGATCCACACAGTCAAAGGCTTTGGCATAGTCAATAAAGCAGAAATAGATGCTTTTCTGGAACTCTCTTGCTTTTTCCATGATCCAGCAGATGTTGGCAATTTGATCTCTGGTTCCTCTGCCTTTTCTAAAACCAGTTTGAACATCTGGAAGTTCACAGTTCACATATTGCTGAAGCCTGGCTTGGAGAATTTTGAGCATTATTTTACTAGCGTGTGAGATGAGTGCAATTGTGCGGTAGTTTGAGCATTCTTTGGCTTTGCCTTTCTTTGAGATTGGAATGAAAATTGACCTTTTGCAGTCCCGTGACCACTGCTGAGTTCTCCAAATTCACTGGCATATTGAGTGCAGCACTTTCACAGCATCATCTTTCAGGATTTGAAATAGCTCAACTGGAATTCCATCACCTCCACTAGTCTTTCTAAAGTTCTGGTTTATTTACTGTGTGCCAGATGCTGCAAAAGAACACATTACATACCCTGGGCTACTGCAAACCCCAACAAAGTAAGTTTTATGTTTTATCCCCATTTTAAAACCAGAAAATATAGACAGAAATCAAATAATGTGTCCAAAGTCAGGTAGCTAGGAAGGGAAAGCTATGATATTAATGCAAGTATTAGTCCAAGTCCTTGCTCTTTTCTAACACTGCTACTCATAAAAATATTAGTACATTTAGAGTTAGAGTAAGTATATCTCCATGAGAAAAAGACTAGAAAAGCAGATAGAAAAACACTAGCAGTCATTTTCTCTAGGGGGTAGAACTATAGATTTATTTATTTTTGCTCTGCATTAAACATTTTTTCACATTTATCATAAAATGCTTCAGTAATAAGGGAGAAAAGAACAAGGTTTTTTCCATTTTAAAATGTGAATGTCAGCCACCTTCTTCCCCTTCCCCCTGACAAATGCAGATGCTGCACCTGTAGGGAAGGCAGCGTTGCTCAGTGATGAGGTGCCAGAGTCCCATCACCTGGGAGTGGGCCACTGAGAGACTCTGGCACAATGGCTTAGGATGCTGTGAGGGTCAAATGGGCAGGTTCAAAGCCCAGATTGGGCTCACACTTAAGTGCTCTGTAATCTGAGTGATTATTATGACTGGCAACATCTTCATTACACTAGACACACTTGATAGCTTCTCTCTTGAGGTGGGACCAAAACGTGGTGTAAAAGAGCAAGCTTCAGTATCCTTTAACCAACAGTGATAGTGGATCAGATAACTACCCCTCCCTCGAACTCCCAAGGCTGGTGAAGCAAAAACATAGACAAGCCTGTAGCAGGACTACCTGGCTCTGAATCCCACAGATGTCACTTTGCTTTGTCTCGGTTTCCTCCATTTACAGGATGGAGATAATAATGGCTCCCTCCTCACAGGACTGTGGTGAAGACTCAAACAGGTAATGTAGGTGAGACTCTTCTCCCTGGGTCCAGCTCACTGTGAGTGCTTAATAAGTATTACAGGTTAGCACAAATTTCCCCCATCCTACAATGGGCTCACATCTCAAAAAACCCACTGTAAACTGAAAACCTCACAAATAAAAATGCATTTAATATGCCTAACCTATGGAACATCACAGCTTACCCTAGCTACTGTGAAGGTGCTCAGAACACCTACAATAGTCTATGGTTGTGCAAAATCATCTAACACAAAGCCTGTTTTACAATAAAGTGCAAGTATCTCATAGAATGAAGACTGCACTGAAAGTGAAAAACAGAATGATTGTAAGCGTACTGCTTGCCTGCCCTAGTGATCACATGGCTGATAGGAAGCCAGCATCACCAAAGAGCACTGTACCACCTACTGCTGGCCTAGAGAAAGCGCAAAACTCAAAATTCCAACTATGGTTTCTACTGAATGAGGATTACTTTTACACCATCATAAAGCTGAAAAATCTTAAGTCAAATCAGTGTAAATAGCTGACCACCTGTCCTTCAGCAAGCATTAATAGAGTGCTACCTGCCATGTGGATTTGGCCAAGCTTTAGAGCTTTTTATGTGGATTTGACCAAGCTTAAGAGGTTTTTCTGCCATGATCTTCCAAATTTAAACACTGTACTATAATATGAAATGTGCTTAGTCGCTCAGTCATGTCCGACTCTTGCAACTATAGCCGGCCAGGCTCCTCTATCCATGGGAATTCTCCACGCAAGAACACTGGGGTGGATTGCCATGCCCTCCTCCAGCAGATCTTCCCAACCCAGGGATTGAACCCAGGCCTCCCACATTGCAGGCGGATTCTTTTACCATCTGAGTCACCATAATATTCCATAATATGAATTCCATAGGAATATGAATATTCCATGATATAAATTCCATAATATGAAATAGACTTGTTCAAATGAGACATGCTCTCTTGTAGATTCCGATTCACTTCTCTAATTAGCTCGGGCTGCCACAACTAAGTATCCCAGATCAGGAGACTTTAACAACAGAATTTTCTTATAGTTCTGAAGTCTAGAAGTCTGAGATCAAGGTATCATTAGGGCTGGTTTCCTCTGAGGTTTCTCTCCTCGGCTTGTGGATGGTTGTCTTCTCCTTGCCTGCGTGTCTGTGTCCTCATCGCCTCTTCTAAGGCAGCAGATCATACTGGATTAGGTCTCATGCTAATGATCCCACTTTGACTTAACTGCCTCCTTCAAGTCTCTGCAAATGTAGTCACATTCTGAGATGCTAGGGGTTAGGACTTAAACACAGGAATCTGAGGGGGACACAATTCAGTTCCCAACAGCTCCTGCAAGGAGCATTCTGGAAGAACAGGAGTAGACCTCAAATTGAGAATCAGTTGCCCCTGAGCCCTGGCCATCTGCGCAGGCACAGTTCCTGAGGATTTTACAGGCCCACAGGTACAGCAAAATAGCAGGGTTCCCTCCTAGACAACGGAGCGTGTGTTCCCCACAGCATAATAGTTCCCACTCTCTCCTTCTGGGACCCCGATATACACCGGAGACCAATGCCCATCAAACAAAACACTCAACAACTCTGTGGTCAAGCGGGTCAGCAATCTCATCTACTGCTCACATTTGTTCAAAGACAGGAGGGAAAGTTCTCATTCCTCGCGTGGACGCTCTAATCTGAGTTCGTGAAATAAACATAAATCACCACTGATGGTCATTTTTAAGAATCAGTCCATGCTTATTCAAGCAAATTTTTAAACACACACAAAATGGAGTTTCTTGAACCACAGCCTGCAATTTACCAAGTGCAAATATCTAAGATACATGTGCTAAATTTAAAGAAACAACTATTATTAAATACCCCATTATGGAAGGCAGTGAAATATATTTTTGCTCTGTATATCCGTTACAATACTTCAACTCAGCCTCCCTATGTTTGGCAGTTCTTTCCTTCAGTGATAATAAAAGGCTTTTCTTTCCATTAAATATCTAAATGAAGTCAAATAGTGTATGTTAAGTAAGCCCATAAGTCCTTTTGTATGATGCAATGAAGTCTTGAAATGCTTATCTACTGAGCACTCAAACTTAAAGGCTGGCGGTTTATGTCCCCTACAGAGCCCCGGGACCCTGCTGGCTTGGCCAGACTGTGAAAATAAGCTTCAAATGACCAAACGCAACTGCAACTTTAAAAGTAGGAACCAGACCAGACACAACAAACCACAGAGTAGTCGCCTCACTTGTCATAATTCATGTGTGTGGAATTCAACTGTAAAAGCATTCAGAGTGCTAACTTTCCTCCATCGGGGCATTCCATGTGGAATGTCAGATTGTGAAAAGCTGCTGATAAGCCACTCCTGATTACAAGCCTACAAGTGGTAGCATTAAATAAAAAGAAATATTTATCACAAGCCTGAAACAGCCTGGTCTGTGCCATCCAACACCAAAACAAGACAGGCAAGTCCCGAGATATTAAAATATCCAGGTTATAACAATAAGTACTCTTACTAGTGGCCCTGTTAATACACCAAGCTTCTTTCTTGCTTTTATGTTTTCTTCTAACTTTCATTTCTACATTATTCTCCATTTTGATGGCCTACATAATGATCCCTTATGAAATCTTCTTTTGAAAAACAATTTTCTCATGGTTCAATGACACAAAAATATAATTCTTACAGATCTGTAAAAGAGAAACTTGAATGGATAAATATATACATGTGTAGATTCCAAATCCATGCACATATATATATACATAAATATAAAAGCATGAAAATATAATAATCCAATTAGCACATCTTTTTTGGAAACTAAATTGAGCTTAACCAAACTGGCCTAACTAAGCCAGGTAGGAACCACAGGACACGCCGGCAATGATGATGATGGTGATAACACCTGCCATGAATTCACTATTTACATGTGCCAAGCGCACTGCCCAGTCCTTGACATACATTTTTCTCATTTGTCTCCTCATGACAACATTCTAATGTGGGGTGTTTTCCTTTTACAAAAAAGGAAATGGTGGTTCAGAAATGTTAAAACTGCTCAAAGTCCCAGAGCAATAAAGCAGAGGAACCAGGATTTGAAACTAGATCAAACTGTGCTATATTGCCTCCCAGTGGTGCCTTAGAGACAGGATACAGGGCCTGGCTGAGGGTAGGGTCACATACCTGGCCCTAAATGATCTCTTATATTGGCTAGGGACAGGCAGCAAAGCTCAAGCCCTATCTCAGGAGAAAGTCCAAGAGCAGGTGTCCCCTCCAAGTAAGGTAGGAAGCCCAAAGAGCTCCGTCCTTCCTCTCCCAGAGGGACAGAGAGGAAGAAATCCCCACCTGAAAAGGATCCCTAACCTTCCCCAACTATTACTTGACTGCTTTGCTATCAAAACCATCACATGAATGTTCCTGAAGAGTCTCATTTGCCCCTGTTGAGAAACACTCAAGGAACACACCGTTAAGATAGAAGAGCAATGGCAGTCTTCTCCTTTCCAGAACACAATCCAACTTTTCCTGGATAATAAAAGGTGAACAAACAAATGGAAAAAGCAAGAGCCTGGCATTAGCTATTTTCTGAATGCCTCTTACAGGAGCTGGTCACTGTTCAGAGGAGCAGAAAGAGAACTTGGATTCCAGCTTCACTTTGCCCCACAACCAGGTACCAATCCCCTCTTCCTAGAGTGAGGGGTGAGAAAGGCAACCTCCAAGTCTGTGTTCAGCTCAGGCTTTCTGCGATTCTCAGAGCTTCCTTCCAGAGTAGACAACCAGCAGCCCAACCCAGCAAAGCTCAAGAGGTAACACCTAACACCAAGGAAGCATCAGCTTCAAGAGCTAAACTAAACATCTCCTATGTGCTCATAGGATTAGCAGTACACTGGAGAATCCCTGAATAATCAGTAGGTCAGCTTCAGGACAATGTAAAAATAATCAGCCCTGGCAACAGTTACCAGGCACTTCCAGCTCTCTCAGGCTCCCAGGCCAGCCCACATCTCTGTCCTCAACTGCAGACATGGGTACCTATCTGCCTTCATGGCATGTCCTCTGGGATGTCTAGACAGCTTAAGACTCAAAAAGTGTAGAACTTAATATTCCTTCTGAAACAGGCTCCACACACATCCTTCCCCCTCACAATTTATGGTCATTACATCCTTCAGTCCCACTCAGGCTAATTAATGGTCTTTTTGTCAATCCTGACTCATATGTTTGTCTCAAATCTCAAATCTATTCCCTTAGGTAATTCTGTGGAAGCTGCCTTCAAAACAGATCTCAAATCTAACCACTGCTCCTCTCTTTCACTACCAGCTTCCTGGTCATGGCCACCATCATATCTCCCCTGGATTCCTACAGAACCTTCCTAACATGTCTGCTTGCTCTTCCACTACCCCCACCTCCACCCCGCCCATGATCTATTCTCAACACACCACCAACAGGGATCCTTTAAAATTTAAGTCAAGTCAATACCTCCAATGGCATCAGGCTACTCAAGTATGAGGTAAATCCTTTATTTCCCACCACATTTCCCCTGGTTCACCACCCCCAGTCACGTCCACCTCCTGAATATCCCTCAATCATGCAGGGTATGCCCTGCACCAAAGGGCTTTTGCATTAACTGTTGCCTCTGCCTGGAATCTTTTACAGGACTAACTCCCTTCCCTCCTTCAAGTCTTTGCTCAAACAGAACCTTTAAAGAGACTTACCCAACCAGTCTATCTAAAAGGACAACCCACTCCCACCCCCCAGCACCGCCAATCCTCATCACCCTACTTTTCCTTCCCCTGCATGCACCTTCTAACATACTACATAACATGCTTATTACATCGTGTGTCCCCACCCCAACTGCATCCCTGTCTCCCTCCAGAATATGAGCATCCACAGGGGTGGGAATTTGTTTGTTCATTACTTTTTCCCACACTCCTAGAATACTGCCAGATACAAAACAGGCACTTCGTAAGTATTTGTTGTGCAAGTAACTGAATAGGGGAAAGAAGCCAGGGGCGGGGACCCCCTGAGAAGATCTGCTCTCCTGAAAGGAAGGGTGTGGTGTCTGTCTCCCAGAGGCGAAGAGGAAAAGTAGACAGACACATCCACACTCAGCAAGCCCTGGCACAGACATCACAGCACTGCCTCCTGCATGCGGAGCAGACCCAGGTAAGCAGCTTGACTCCTTTGGCCACTGGCCTAGTCACAGCTTCGGAATTCCTCTCCCTTACATCACCTCCAGGAAAGACCAACAGCCAGCCATTTCCCACCCTTCCTCCAAAGCTCCACACTCCAGTGCTTACGAGATGCCCAGCTCAAAGACAAGAAAAACGCAGTTCAAACATGTAAAACTATAACTCAGTGATAATTAATTAGATCCACAGCAGGCAACTTAGGAAAAAAAAAAAATATATATATATATATATATATAAATGACTTTTTTCTAGAAGCCAAAATTTTAATTCAATAACATAAAGATTATCATGCTATGGAGGTTCAAATGTTAACTCAGTAAGTTCAGTTCATGAATGTTAGGAAAAACATCATTCTCTCTGGTCCAAGTTGGCATCTCTAGTCCCTCTAGAATATCAGGCCTGTGATTCAGCCTTTCAGTTGAATACTTAAACAAGGGCTTGCTTTTCATGCCACCCATCCCCTGCCTTCTGAATTTACCCAGAATGCTCTGCAGGACATGGTAGGGGATGCTTTTATGCAGACGAATTCGTCCATTCTTTCTGAATCTTAAGCTCACATTTACAATGCCATTTTATTTCTGCTTGTTATTTTACACTCAGACGTGATTAAATTTAAAAGAAACATTCAACGGAATGGTATATACATTTCCCTGTGATCAAAAGTTACATGGCAAAAAAAACTCTCCATATTTATACAGCTGAACTGGCCGCAAGTCACTGGAATCACGCTTACAGAGTAACAGTCGTTTGCAAGCTTTTATTAGTTACTATAATGACTGGAGACAGGGGTCATCAAAATGCCTTTGCCAGAGCCAATCTAACATTACTGCAACGTCCCGCTGTGAAATTAAAGAAGTCTAGAGAGGAGGAGGAAGAGGAAGAAAGTGGAGAAAGGGGAACTTTTGTGCTGGGAGGCTACAGAAGAGAAAAACAGTAACACAAGGATATAACACTGTGAAGAGAACCATGTTTCATGTAATTCCTATATAATGTACTGATTCAATATAAGGAAAAATATTTTCTCCTACTAGGGTAGTGAGATCCATGGATATACTATAAAGGAAAGTTGCCAAAACAACGATGACAAAAAAAAAAACAAAAACCCTCATCTTTGAAAGGAAGGAACAAGGGATCAGAATACCTTGTGTCTCCAATATTTAGAAGTAACTCTGTCTGCAGCCAAGCCTGGATTAGAAGGATGACCAGTATAGTTCATTTGAGATTCTATTAATATCATGGGTTTTGTCTAATCAAATCTTCATTAAATACAGATTTATAAAAGAGACATGACAACTAAATGCAATGTATGATCTTGGACAGGATTCTGGACTGGGTAAAATAATTAACAAAGACTTTATTGCCACACTCACAAAATTAGACAACAGTCTTGTATCAATGTTAAACCTCCTGATACGATAAAGTATACTATAGCAGTCAGTGTAAGAGAGCATCTTTGTTAGGAAATACTCACTGAAGTATTTTATGGCAAAAGTGTCTGAGGTTTCAAGCTTGCTTTCAAATGATTTAGGAAAATTATGTGCAAACATACAAAGTGTATGTGTGTGTGTGAATGTCTATCTGAGAAAAAGAGGAAGAAAATGATAAACAAATAGAGCCTAGTGTAAATAACTGGTGATCTAGCTAAAGAGTACATGGAAATTCCTCATTTAAACTTAGAAGTTTGAAATTATATCAAAAGAAAAATGAACTCATACTTGCATCCTAATCTCACTCCTGAAATATATTATTTTTTACAGAACAAATTAACCAGAATGAGATGCATTCTTCTCTTCACATACTTGTTTCATTTAGTCATTCAACAAACATTTGCAAAGCACGTACCAGTGTGGCTTGCATGTCAGAATGGACTAGGTGCTTTCTGTTTTACCCTTTGTGAATTTCAAATAGCTGCAGTATTGGCATGAGAAAAAATGGCTTCCCAATTTGGAAATGAGGTCAGCCACGCTAGTTAGTTCTTAGAAAATAATCCATTTTCAATACAGAGCTTTAAGAAGTCAAAAAAAGAGGATCAAAATATTGTGTCTTACTTTGGCTAAAAATATTAGCCTACTCTGAAGGTGATGTACAAAAAAAAAAAAAAAAATAGACCTGGCTGTGCAAAACACAGCTGACAATCACAATCCATCTGAAGTCCAAGTCCTTATAGACTCACGGCATCAACAAGAGGGCAATAACCAAATGCTTTCAAATGATGGAAATGCTGTCTAGTCATGTGTGACATGAGTTAAATAAGTAACAATGCAAGAATGCATTTGTCTACCATTGCCCAGGGGTTTCCTGAGTTTAGCAGCCAAATTGGCAACTGGGATCATATTATCAAGTAGTATCTATACCACTTTATTAACTGTCAGGGAAATGTCTATTATAATAATTGTCAGCGAAATAATGTTTATTTTACAACTGCCAGAGCAACCTGGCCAATCCGAATCAAGACTTTTCATCCGATCATTCCCAGAGAATGGCCAGCATTCTAGAAGCATTGAGCTGATAATATTGCTTCTCTCTTAAGTTTGATGTTGCTCATATCAGAGAGATGAAATACTGGCTTATTAGCAGGCTGCCTGCTCCTACTTTAAGATCGCCCACTTACTTAGCTAAGTTATGCTGAATAAGCTAACTACCACTCTTGGACTCAGTTTCCTCAACTGTAAAATGGGCAGAGAGTTGTAGTGAGTTATTGCAAATATAAAAAGGAGCTATTAAGCAAAGTGTTGGAAGCTACTATTAACTACAGAGTGATTGTTTCATCTTCTATCACAATCTTCTGGTATATAAGGGACAATATTAGTTCTCTAATATTTTTCCTAGAAATACATTAAGTGCACTGGATGGTACCTCAAAATTTCAAATCCAATCAATAACTAGCTATTTAAGAAATGGTACATTCAGGTATTCTGTCCATGTTTTAATTGGGTTGTTTGTTTTTTTGATGTTGAGTTGTATGAGCTGTTTATATATTTTTTATATTAACCTGTCATATCATTTGCAAATATTTTCTCCCATTCAGTGGGTTATCTTTTTGGTTTGTTGATGGTTTCTTTTGTTGTGCAAAACCTTTTAAGTTTAACTAGGTACTATTTGTTTATTTTTGCTTTTGCTTTCTTTCAAGGGATGGATCCAAAACAAAATTGTTATGATTATGTCAAAGAGTGTTCTCTGCCTATGTTTTTCTCTAAAAGATTTATGGTATCTGGCCTTACATTTAAGTCTTTACCTCACTTTGAGTTCATTTTTGTATATGATATTAGAGAATATTCTAATTTCATTCTTTTACATGTACCTATAGAACTATCACTGCTGCTGCTGCTGCTGCTAAGTCGCTTCAGTCGTGTCCGACTCTGTGTGACCCCATAGACGGCAGCCCACCAGGCTCTCCTGCCCCTGGGATTCTCCAGGCAAGAACACTGGAGTGGGTTGCCATTTCCTTCTCCAATGCATGAAAGTGAAAAGTGAAAGTGAAGTCGCTCAGTCGTGTCCGACTCTTAGCGACCCCATGGACTGCAGCCTTCCAGGCTCCTCTGTCCATGCGGTTTTCCAGGCAAGAGTACTGGAGTGGGGTGCCATTGCCTTCTCCATAGAACTACCACATGATCCAGCAATTCCATTCCCAGTTATACATAAAAAGAAAACTAATTCAAAAAGATACACTCACCTCTAAGTTCATGACAGCATTATTTACAATTGCCAAGATATGGAAGCAAGCTAACTGTCCATCAACAGATAAATGTATAAAGAAGATATGGTACAAATATATAATAGAAGACTACTCAGTCTTCCAAAAGAATTAAATATTGCCATTTGCAGCAATATCCAAGGAGTTGGGGGGCATTATGGTAAGTGAAATAAGACAGACTAAGACAAATACGGGAGGATAATACACGTGGAATCTAAAATATACAGTAACTAGTGAATATAACAAAAAAGCAGCAGACTCACAAATCTATGGAACAAACCAGTGGTGCCCATGGAGAGAGGGAAGAGGCAGTACAGGCAGGGGGTTAAAAGGTGCAAACTGTCAGGTATAAACTAAGCGACAACCATCTATTGTACAACAAGGGTAATACAGCCAATATTTTACAGTAACTATAAATGGAGTATAAACTTTGACATTTACTTACAAATCATTATATTATATTGCACACCAGTAACTTACATAATTTAAAAAATGGTACAGTGGCACATTAGAATAAACAACTCTCCCCACTGAAAAACTCTCAACTTACTCTCTTTTAACCAACAAATACTTGGGGAAATAAGACCAAATCTTGCTGGACGTTTTATATTGCTACATGCATCTAAGAAATTAATACAAACAGCCAGCTGGATTCAATGATCTCATCAGATCCCAGCAGCAGTGATTCCCTGACTCCAGATTTCTACCCTTGCAAGGCAAACAGAATTCTTCTACACATGGGAAAACTCGAACTCAAGGTCGTCAAGAAAAATATCTCCCCACCTTTATTTGTTTAGAAATACGCTAATGCCATGAAAGAGAAGAATGTATAGAAAACAGGATCCCTGCTTTCCAGGTAATTATAGACTAGCTCCATAAGAGAACATAGATTTATAAAGGACTCCTCTCGGGCTCTTTTCTCTCCTTTTTTGAATGTTTTTCATTTGTCTAAATAGAATATTTGCTCACTGTATATTACTTTCAGGGCCGGTGCATAAAATTTTCATTTAAGTGATCCTCTTTGCTTTTTTTCCCACTTTTTCTTTTTTTTTTTAAGCTGCCAAACTTTTAAACCACAGGTAGAAGATGGCAGAGTCATAGATGGAAGGAGAAAGGGTACCTGAATCAGTGCTTGGAAGAGAAGCCCTGTCAGAGAACAGAAGAACATCTTTTGGGTTTGAGCCACTATCCATGCGTGGGGTTATTTGTTATAGCAGCTGGCATCACTAGCTAATATACCTATAGGACCTCATTATCAGTTCCACCAACATTTATCAAGCTTACACTGAACACTGAGCTCTATGGAAAGCAGTGAGGGATACAACTTGGGGAGAAAGAACTGGCAGCGGTTCTGCATCTATGAAGGTAGTGATGTGATACAGGGTAACAGAGTGACAGACAGAGAGAGAGGTGGGCATGTGCAGAAGGCCAGGGACACCAACCCACAGTGCAGCACCACAGAAAAGCCTTACAGCTTTAACTATCACATTTCAGCCTTATTCTCTGCCATGCAGACCAACAACCTAACTTTCTAAATCTCCTCCTATGTCTGATGCCAGGTCTTAAGAGCCTCCTCACTTTGTGACAACTAGAATCCAAATTTTCCTGAGAAGCTGTGAATTTTGTTTTAACAGAAGCCCATCTCTACTCATTCAGCCCTCCTTCTTGAGTTCTTCATTATCATTTTCCCATAGTTTCTCTGATTTCAAGCAATAGACCCTTATATTTATCTAATTTGGGGTAACTTTAATTCTAGTCTTTGGCTTAAAAAATTAAAGACTCAGTCTTTGGGATGCCTCAAAGAAACCAGTCCAAAGCCCAATTCCTCCACAACTCATAAAATCAAGAATGACACAGTGGGATAAATACATCACAAAATGTGCATTTGCTGCTAAATCCCTATAAGGGTGCTGACCAGCTCTGCTGTGAAATATAAGCAACTGTTCTATCCTCTCTAGGGTCCAAAATACTTTCCCACAAGTGCAGTAGCCAGGCCCTGCTGAATACAATGTTTTCCATGAAGGAGTCTGTATTAGATGCAACAAACACATGTCAAAATATTTCTAAGATTCAGTTTTCTAAGAGCCAGGTAGGTAACCAGACAGCCTTCCAGTGTAACATTAAAACCAGATAAACATCTCCAACCAATACAGGAAAAGCAAAACAGAACAGAAAGAGAAAAATGCAGACAGACAGACAGGAAGAAAGAAGGGGAGAAGCACATGTGCAAGCCTCCCCCAACACACACACCATTCCCGATTAACTCCATACGCCTCCCCAGTCACCTTGGGACATTTCTTCATCTTATTACGAGTGTCTGAAACACAGAACATATTCTCTGCTAACCCATAAAGGAACCACTCATAGACTTCTGTTTGCCTCATCAATTTCTACACCTTTTTGAAAAATAGATCATTTTACATTCCTTTTCAATGACGGAAAAGAGTTCACATTTTTGAAAAATATATATCCATTTCTTAGCATATGTGCAGACTGACTTCCCAGCATGAAACTGGCTGACCCCTTTAAATGTTCTCATTCCAAATAGGAGGGAAAGCCCATCTTATGTAACTCCACAGGAATCCTTGCAGGATTATATCAGAGGCAAACCTCTTGGCGGCTCATTAAAAATCGTCCCCGTCTGTCACTAAGGTTAGATTTGAGGACATTTTTACATGGATATAAAGGGGCCTTCCCCCCACATTTCCCAGTACGGCAACAAAATGCTATTCCATGTGGTCTAAAAATGTCAGCGTGAGACTGCCCTTGAGAAAATGGATTCAAATCTAAAATGTTCTAGCACAGGGATGAGTAAGCCAGGCAACCCCCAAATGCTGAGAACAGTGTGTATCAGAAACCTGTCTGTCTTGTGTCTCTACTTAGCTTCCATGAATCAAAACAGGTTAGCACTGACAAGTCAATTGAAATTTCTGTGACATTTATTATTTTTTTCCTTAAAGCAACTCAGGTAAAGTTGCAAGGCATAATCAACAATGACAGTTGCCATCTGAGAGCAAAGAGATGACCTGACTCTGCCACCCACACCAAGCAGAATGCATGCAAATGAGAACAGAGAGAGAAACATGCCAAGGGAGAAATGAGGACCATTTCCCACCCTGCCCACATCCCCCCAACTTGCACCAAAGATCCCCAGTGATCACTCAGTGTCCATGCATGTGTCCAGGTCAACAGGTGGACATCATAAGGAAGAGTCACAGGACGAGGAGGATGACACAGAAGGACAAAAACAATGGAAACGCAAGGAAATAAATGCAAGGTCAGGGTGAGTGGAGGTGGGCAGCAGCATACTAAGGCTCCTAACTGAAATGGGAAGTAATGGACAGACCACATCAGAGACAGTTAACTTCCCTCAAACTGTCACGTGGAACAAACAAACAAAAACAGTGGTTAGGGGCCAGGGGCCTGAAAGTGTGAATCAATGACCTGAGAGCCCAAGGTGGGCCAAAGACGTGCTTGCCTTGGGAAGACTAGATCAGCTCTATTTTATTCCAACTTTTAATAATCAAGACTAAACACTGTCTATTCAAGTTGTTTCTTTAGAAGATAAAAGGAAATGCAATCTGACCACTTGAATCCAGCTAACATTTCTCTTACAGCAACACAGTGGTGAGAGGTTGAACACCTCAACAGAGCCCTTTCACCTGTCTGCTTGCACTATCCACTGCCAAGTCTCTAACCCCCTTCTAGGCAGAGAGAATTACACTCACACAGGCCCAGAGGCTACGGTAACATGTCACTCATGGCCCCTAATAAGCTTGGCCTTGGTTCCAAGACTCCAAACTTCTTATAAAGCCCTCTGACGTGGTACATTTTTCAAGTCTCCCTGCTTGAAAGCCACAGAACATCTGAGCAGCAAGAAATGATGCCAGAGCTACTACTACAAAGGGCAGATAACAAAACACAAATAAAAAACAGCCACCCACAAACATCCCAAACACCATGCACCAGCAATTGCAAAAGCAAACCCTTGGGCCTGGCAAGAAATCCAAGAGAGACACTGGCACCAGAAACGCTGAGCTCCCGGCAGGCAGCTGTCCAACAACAGGGGGCAAAGGTGCCCAGGCTCGTCTGTCCATGCTGGCACATCCATCCTATCCAGAGCAACTTCTTTTTTCAGAATATTCATATTTCTCAGGGTAAACTCTACTCTGTTCAAAGAAAGACAGACAGACCTGAAAGACAGGAAATACCACCAGACTACTTTTCCTGTGATGGTGTTTTCCAAGAGAGGCTAAGAAACTGGTGTACTTAATAAGTCAGAGACAGAGACAGAAAGAAAACAGACTCTGGATCTGAAAAGCTTGAGTTTCAATCCTAAATTTGCTACATGACCCTGAGCAAGGCAAACGACTGGCCTGATCCTCAGCACCCTCATCCCCAAGATGGAAAAGGCACTGGGCATGGCCCAGATTGGTTGTCAAGGTTAAATACAGGTTATATACAGAGTCTTAAAGATAGCAGGTGGCAGTAGCAAGATGGCTATCATGGCCCAGAATCCTTCTGGGCTAGCACCACCCCCTGTCAATCATTCCATGTCCTGGTATAAATTCATCAAAATGCTGTGCATTGATGTCATATGGAAAGAAAAAAATATGACCCATGACTCGGGCTCATCCACTGTACATGTTCCTATCTGACATTTGCACAAAGGGAGGATACGATGGTGGCATGCAGGATGAGGCCTTCCATAAAGCAAGAGAGATGCTGGCATGGTTTTCCTTTCAAATTCCCGTGGGTTTTGCATTCTTCTCCAAAATATTCTGAAGGGTCACAGTGCTTGCATATTTAATTTTCCTATATTCAACTATATGAGTTATGCAGAAAGAGAAGGTGGCTCAGAATGTGACCTTACATGGCAGCAGGGTCACTGCAGATGTAATTAGCCAACATGAGGTCATACTAGAGTGGAGGGGGTTCCTAATCCAATAGGATGGGTGCCCTTTTAAGAAGAGGACATGTGAGCACACACACACACATAGTAAGAGCACCACGTGAAGATGGAGGAGGACACCAGGTGATGCTTCTACAAGCCAACTAATGGCAATCACTGCCAACAAACCACCAGAAGCCACAACAGAGAGAGAAGTCGCTCAGTCGTGTCCGACTCTATGCAACCCCATGGACTGTAGCCTACCAGGCTCCTCCGTCCATGGGATTTTCCAGGCAAGAGTACTGGAGTGGGGTGCTATTTCCTTCTCCAGAGGATCTTCCCAAACCAGGGATCAAACCCAGGTCTCCTGCAGAGTCACAGTCCTCAGAAGGAACCAACTAAACCAACACCTTCATCTCACCCTTCGGGCCTGCAGGACTCTGAGATAATACATTTCCACTGTTCCACTGTGAAGGAGAAAGGAAAGCGGGAATGCCGGGCGAAGAGTGATCCTTTGAGCAGGGACATCAGAATGGCCACCACACCACACCAAGAGCTACGCTTACTTATGCAGCCCACTTTGGGATGATTCCACCGTTGACCACACCCCTTCCTTTTTCCCGCCAGGTACGGAAGGGACGTAACAAGGAGAAAGACTAGCATCCTTCATTCTCTACCTTGAGTGATTAAGACCAGAGCCAGTGGACAGTGAAGGAGACAAAGTGCATCTACCACAGGTATTTCTACTAATCCAATACCCGGCTGGAGTGGTGTGGGGAATAGGGAGGAGAGACCCAAAATAGCTGAAATCTGGGCACTTCAAATTGAGTAGGTGTGAGAGAGGAACTTAGGAGATTGTTCCAAAGTGGATTCTACTTCCTGCCAAAACCAAGTTTCATTTAAAAATATAAAATAATTTTTGCAGGAAAAAAAATATAGGACTAGAGGAACTATAGTGGACAAGCATTCTAGATCTTAGTTCTCAACCATTTGTGCATTTGGGTTGCATGGGATACCTTTTTATCACTCAAATAAATGTTCTTTTATCTTAAATTAACTGGTTCTGGGTTCTGATACTTGCAAGCCAAGAAAAAAAATTTTTCACCAAAATAATTGAGTGTATATCTCTAGGCAGCAAATCAAGGCCAGTTTTTATTTTCTCTGTTTAGCTAATTTACATTTTCCAAACTGCCTACCACATCTACTTTTTCATTTTTAAGACAGATATATTTCTTGTGTCAATGCCAGAGTTCTCATATGTTCTGACTTAATGGCACTTAGTGTTTAGGAAGTTTTTTCATGGTATTCCTCTTCTCCCCACCTCCCCAACCCAGGGCAAGGAAACACCTAACAGCTCCATTTATTAAGTAGTTAGGTCCAAGAAATTATTATTAGACCTAACAACTTAGTACCTATTTTGGGGAAAAAATCAAAAGGAAAAGTATTTTTATTTCATTCTTAAACAATACGATACTTACTAATGGGATACACGCACCCACTGCACACTGCACAGTTCCTCAAACCTTGAAATCAGATTGGACGCTGCCACCATCGTTTTCTGTTCCATGTGGGTTTTTTGAATGGTTCACTGCTCCTTATCATGTCAAGTGTCAAAAACTCGGCTATGCAAAAATACATACTATCAAAGGGAACATAATACAATCTAACAATGAAACTGGAAATAACCAAGGGGTCTGCACAGTGTTCCATGATGCTGCATTCCCCTGTGTCTCCCTTCAGCAGCCCCTGAAAGTCTGCAGCCCAGTGTACTTCAGCACAGAGTTTCGGGAACTGCTTCTCAGTATATTCACCCAGTCCTCTGTACATGTATCTTTGGGATTTATTTTACTAACCTTTTCTAAACTAGCAAAATAAATGTTTTCATATTAAGCCAAGGAGGGTACACATTTTTTGGACAAAGGAGCCATCCTTTTCATCTGGTGTTTAATGACAATGTCTTTAATTCACAAACTGGCCCAAAAAGAAAGTTTAAACACAATAGCACAGACAGCTGCAACGCAGAGAGAACCAATTTATATACATCTAAGAGAAACAATAGTCCTGAAATTTTTTTGCAATATAAGACTGCTCTCTTAACCCAAGCTATAGGCAAATATTTTAACTTGAGATTAATAAGCAGCAGCCACAATGCTAAGAAATCACTTTCAGTTATACATTCCACTGGAACTTCCCTGGTGGCTCAGACGGTAAAGCATCTGTCTACAATGAGCGAGATCCGGGCTCAATCCCTGGGTCGGGAAGATACCCTGGAGAAGGAAATGGCAAGCTACTCCAGTACTGCTGCTGCTGCTGCTAAGTCGCTTCAGTCGTGTCCAACTCTGTGTGACCCCATAGACGGCAGCCCACCAGGCTTCCCGTCCATGGGATTCTCCAGGCAAGAACTATTGCCTGGAAAATCCCATGGACGGAGGAGCCTGATAGACTACAGTCCATGGGGTCCCAAAGAGTCGGACACAACTGAGTGACTTCACTGTCACTTTCATACATTCAATACAATAGGAAGTATCACTTAATCCTTCTTAAGATGAGTATTTTATTTTGAGGTGATATCCAGAGTCACATTAGGTGACATTCTAAATTCACGACCTGCCAACTTTTCTGACTGTATGTTTTCCTCTGTTTTTCCTGGTTATACTTTTCCACATAAACATTTGTAGAAATTCTACAACATGAATGGTTCAACATCAAGCTAAAGAAATAAGGTAAAGATAACACTAATAGCAGGCCCTGAAATGACTCAGATGTGACTGAACTGTGAGTCAAGTTGGACCAGATCACCTTTCAAGCTTAACTCCTTCTCTCACCCCTAAAGATTCTGCCAATCTGGACGGCGGGCACAACAGCAAGCATCACCCACAAAACTGAGAGACTGGTAGCTTAGATTCCTTAACTCATCATAGACATAGAAGAAGTGTCATGTAACTTTTGGGAAAAATTTAATTATGTTGCCAATCAACAAATAGCAGCACAAAATAACATTGTGTCATAAAACAACAAAGGGAAAAAAAACACAAAGCAATTTCAAGTGAGGATGGCAATGGCAACCCACTCCAGTACTCTAGCCTGGAAAATCCCACGGACGGAGGAGCCTGGCAGGTTGCAGTCCATGGGGTCGCTAGAAGTCGGACACGACAGAGCGACTTCACTTTCACTTTTCACTTTGATGCATTGGAGAAGGAAATGGCAACCCACTCCAGTGTTCTTGCCTGGAGAATCCCAGGGACGGGGGAGCCTGGTGGGCTGCCGTCTATGGGGTCGCACAGAGTCGGACACGACTGAAGCGACTTAGCGGCAGCAGCAGTTCAAACAAAAACAAATGGTTCGAAAACAGAATGAATGGCCTCACAGGTGCATGAAAAACTCCCTCAAGTTTTAAGTCTTGACTGGACCAGAGAAGGCCTGGTGTGCACTGTCGTAACTTCACTGGGTCTCTAACAAGAGTTAATTTTAACTTGCTAGCAAATGCAAATACATTAAAAAAAAAAAAAAAAGGCAAGCCAATTAAGACACAAGTGTTTAAAGACACAAGGAGTAATTACAAATGTATTATTCATACCTAATTTACAAGATGAACTTCTTTCCGTAAAATATTAAACTGTTTACATGCAGACTAGGAAGACAATTTTCAAACTGTTCATGTCCCGCTACAAAGCAATGACTATTAGCAACGCCAACAGCTTCTGGCTGACTTACAGTGTGGACGAGGCAGTAATCAGAAAATGTTTGACCTCGAGATATCTACTTGACCCCACAGAAATGCAGACTCGCCTGCTATAAAATCCTAAACAATGGGGCAGACAAGGTCACAGGGTCAGAGCGAGTATTAACAGGTCACCGTGCGGCCCACTTGGGAGCAATTACTTCCAGTCATGGCTAAGTGGACACTTGATTGAATACCACTAAGACAGCTCACATCCCACGGATAACAATCCTCACAGCGATTAAGAATTAAAGCCCCCATGATTCAGCCTTTATTACTCAAATGAACCTAACCCTTCCATAAAAAACTCTTGGTATATGCCTGATGCAAGGTCTAAATTGAAATGCCACCTCATTAAACAATAATATCTAATTTTATCTAAATGAATTTTCATGAAAGTACGCCACACAGCTCAGGAATTTTTAAAATGAATTATCACAAGTGATACATAATTTCGCCAAAACTGGGGCGGAAAAAAATAGCTTTAGGAATAAAAAGAAACATCAGTGTTCAATGAAACACCTTATCCTGCCATGGCTAGAAACAGCAATGGAAAATATCGACCAGTATGAAACAGGGGCAACCTATTTAAGAAAAATCCTAACTTTTGTTAATGCAAGGGGAAAAAAAAACCTTCCAGTGACAGAGAAAATTTTAAAAACATTAAAGATTTCAGATCCTTATTCTGTGGTCCTAGGAAATCATATTACTATAAAACTTCCACATGATTCTCACATACCATCACTTTTGAAAGTCCTGGCATATAAGTGGAACAAAGTCTCACTTCACAAAATGATGGGAACATGAGGGTGTCACCAATCATCCTCCTTCCATCTCCAACCACTTCATCCTGCTGAGGCCCTTCTATTTCTATCAGCACCTTCTACTTATGGCAAGTGATGATCTTCTCATTACAATAATAAATGCAGCTTCTTTTCAATGTAAAATGATTTACTTTAAAAAAAGAATATGGGATTTTATACATATATATATATATATACACACACACACATACACACACACACAAAATGAAATATTATTTAGCTATAAAAAAGAATGAAATAACGCCATTTACAGCAACATGAATGGACCCAGAGATGATATTAAGTCAGACAAAGACAAATATATGACATCAATTATACATGCAATCTCGGGAAAAAATGATACAAATGAACTTATTTACAAAACAGAAATACAGAAGTAAAAAACAAACTTATCATTACCAAAAGGGATGAGAGGGGAAGAGATAAATGAGAAGTCTGGGATTAACAGATACACACCACTGATAAACAGATAAACAAAGACCTACTGTATAGCACAGGGAACTATATTCAATATCTTGGAATAACCTATAATTGGCCAGAATCTGAAAAGGAATATAAATATATAAATGGCAACCCACTCCAGTATTATTGCCTGGAAAATCCTATGGACAGAGGAGCCTAGTGGGCTACGGTCCATGGGGTCACAAGAGTTGGATATGACTTACTGACTAAACAACAACAACAACAAATGTGTGTGTGTGTGTGTGTGTATACACACACACATATGTATAACTAAATCACACTGCTGTACATTCAAAACTAACACAACATTGTAAATTAACTATACCTCAATATTACAAAAAAAAAGTCAGGTACTAAAAGAAACTATTACTTTAAACAATGAGAGAACTGATAGTATTTGATGTCAGTCAACACAAGTACTGAATATAGGGTGATAATGACACATGATGAATTAACTATAGGACCAGTCCTTTCCTTCTGGGTCACTAACAGGACCCATAAAAATGCACACAAAGTAAGAATCCAGAATTTAGGCCCAAATCCGTCCCTTAGCTGACAAAGTAGACATTCTCTGCCAAGGAAATCTTGAAAACTAGGTCAAGAGATACAAATGACCCTTGCTAAAATGTGCAGTTATTAACAGTCTAAATACAAATGACATGCCATATAGAGGTATAAAAATTGAGGATAAATTAATACAGTAAGAGAATTCCATCCAAAGCAGAAAGATGCAAATGAATCATTTTCAAGTCTTATATTTCAATCAATATTTATTTTAAAACCCTGAATGTGACACCATGGTAGTATCCTGCCTCGTCCACTATGTCTCAGCCACCCTACTCATGCATCTGTGTGGATCACAAGAGTTCCCTCTGGAGAGAGGTAGTCCTACAAGGCCTGATGAGCAGATCAATATGGTCAATTTTTTAAAAGGCACCTCTTTCTCCAGGCTGATGTCGACAGGGGCCAGGGCCTGACAAGAGCAAAGGCAGGCTTTCAGCCCTTGGGCACATTTACACAGTGAACAATCCCAGTTTCACACCAGGGCAGCCCATTGGAACAGAACAGGCAATTTATGATACCAGACAACTTTACACCAGCAAAGATTTATTAAATTAACAATGGCTAATGATTCTCTCCAGGATCACGAGGAAGACCAGCTGGTTGAAAATTAAGACAGTCGTTGCCTTCTAGAAGCTCACTCTCATCCAGCAGATCAGAAAGAATCCTGTTCTGATGATTTCCTCCCAAGCTGATGGACCCTCATCATTATATCCTTAACCAGCGTAGACCCTTAATGTCCACATCCAAGCTGGAGATTCAACGAGATGAGCTCACTCAAAAGCACATATTATGCTCAAAGCCGTCAACAAAGCACAAAAGCTCAAGCTCTATACAGACCTGGCTTCAAGTCCAACCCCATCAATTGCCATGCCTGAATAATAGGAAAGTGGTGGAGAGTAACCACTTTCCAGGTCACTCTGCTCCTTTTCTTTGAGGTTACGGAGAAAAAGTCCTTACCACAGTATAATTAAGTTATTTTTTGTTTGTTTTTTTCCCAATGAGAGGACAATCCGTGCAACGGGGGCAGAAACACAACAGGGGGGAAAAAATACACTGTTGTATATGTGAGGTCCATCCTTTGACAAAGAATCCATCATAGCATGCCAGGGGAAGCTTACCGTTTAAAACTCAAAAATTATCCTGACTTTTAAACAAGTTCATCCTGCACTGCCTACACTTTGATTTCAAATAAACTCCTTTCAAATTATAGCTTGCCTTCCTCACTGGCTCAATGTCCCAGCTTTTCTTAATTTGTCGATGGCACTTCTGCCAAAATGATACAAAGTGTGGGTCATTCAAAGAGAAAGATCATGGTGTTTTCAGGACATTGAGATGCCAGGGGAAAAAGCACAAGGACTTTGTGTGTAGCTTTTTTAAAAAATTATCACACACCTAAAAATGCAGATCCCCAACAATGTAGGCACAGTTGTGGTTTCTTTTTTGTTCTCTTTATAAAAACATGTTTGTGCTTACACCTCCCGGCACTTGTTCAGTGTTAAATAAAAACAACTCTAGTAAATTGCTGACAAACAGGTAATACAAGTAGAAAGAATTCCCTAACTTTCAAACTCTCTGCTCAAGGGAAAAGCAAAAGCTGAAGTAAAAGATGTCCCCAAAGTCATCTGGTAAACATGCTTTCCCGAAGAGAACGTGAAACGCATAGCAAAACAGACACTAACTAATTTTAAACACCTAATTATATACTGCCTAAACAGAATTATCAAGAGACTTGATTGACTTCTACAGAGCTGTGATTGCCATCAAGCAAACCCAGAGAAATCATAAATAATGTTTGACCTTCTAACGTCCTCAAAAATTATTCACAATATCGAAGTATGTGGACCGCTGGCATTCCATTCCAATATTGTCAGGGAACACAGAGGTCACAGATTAATTTGAAGTTAGTGACTCAGACTCATTTACCCTGATTTATGGAAAGGGTACAATTTGAAGAAACACTTATTGGACAACACTTATTGGACAAACAAAATTATATGGGGGTTGACCACCTGATTAAGAAAAAAAGAGGAAGAGGGTAAGGAGACCTACAAAAGCATGTGTAGTATCTATGATAGCTTACTCCTAAGAAAAAGGAATGGGTAATTTTACAGCATTTAAAAAGAAAATTTTGATCTGAAGGTGGGAGGCTGAGGTGCAAAAGACAGATGAGACAGTTCTCTTTATAAGCTGTTTTCTAAGAAAGTCTTCCAGTCCTAAGTATCTCCAACAAATGGTGATTGTGAAATGAGTAACCAAGTAGGGTTGAGCTAAGAAACATTCCTGGTTTTAAAAGAGAATACCATATAAGGTGAGATTTTGCCCCAGGTGTAATTATAAGACATAACTTAGATTTGAATGCAGGAGGTTTTTTTCTGTGACTGATATGAAGGAAACCAAAAACCAAAGCTCCCAACATCAGACTCCATAAGTTGGAAATGAGTCCTCCTCCCTCTCAGCCTAATGATCTGAGCTGTAGGCTGAAGTGACTTTCAGCTTTTAGTTTAATAATCAAATTACAGTTTTCATCTTTAATTTACTAGAGCCTGTTATTATGCATCAGTACTTCATGGACATACTAGCTGAAAGAATATTCTCTTCACATTTAGATTGAAAGTACCTCTAAGACTAAAAGAAAGGACACATGTGGATATTATCTTGCCCAAGTCTCTTCTGCCCTCTGAAAAACTTCATCAAACTCCCTATCTGAAAGGGAACGGACAGACCAGAGGTTGTTAGGCGGTAATTTCTCATGAGAGCAGTACTTACTATTACACACTGTACACACTATGAGGAGCCCTTTCTAAACATTACCTCACTCCACTCTCAGGACCACCAAACAAAGCAGGTGTGTCAATTACTCCAGTTTTACAACGGGAAAAGTAAGACGAAGCAACTCAGCTAAAAGCTGCTGTAGTACGTTAGCAGGACTGGGATTTGAACCCAGGGCCAAGTGACTCCAGGATGTGTGTAAGGTGGATCAAACACTCAAGAAAAGCCCACCATGCAGGAAAGGAGAAGGAAAAAGAGCAGAGCTAATAACTTAGCTGACTTTTGTAATTGTCCCCAAACTGGACCCACCCCCCAGCAAACACACAAAAACAGATTGTAACTTTTTCATCAAGATTTTCCTACAGTGCAATTTACATGGCATCACTGAAACTTGTCCTTCACTTCCTTATGTTTAACTCTTGAGTTCAGGCGTGAGTAAAACCCTTCTTCTTTGGCACCACTATTTCCACCTCTGTGGAGGGACACACATATATAAACAGAATTTCTTCCCAGCCCAGGGCTCAAAGCAACGCTCAGGCAAAGCAGGAGACAGCAGTTCAAATTGAGGCTTAGGATTCATTTCTTGAACTCTGATGAGGTGGGATTTACAGAGAGATCACTTACCAAGGTCACCTGGGAAGGGCCTGCTGCTTCTCCACTGCCCCAGGCAGCTGCCTCGCCAGCCACTCAGCTACAGTTGTGGACCGTTAGTGTGCCAAGGGGAAGACACTGGAACCCTCAACAGGAAAAGCGCTTAGAGCAACACATTTCCAGTCCACCCCAGTGTGAACAGGGGTGCTCTGCTTGAGGAACAACTTGGTCAGAAAGAGTGAGGGGACAATCAAAAGGAAAAAGAGAAGACAAATAGGAGGGAGGGAGGGAGGGAGAGAGGGAGGGAAGGAAGGGCAAAGGAAAAAAATCTAAAGAGGAATGAACAAAGGAAAAGAAGAAAGAAAGAAAAGCGAAAAAGGAAGGAAGGACAAAAGAGGGAGAAGACACTGTCTTGTTAGGGAAAAACAGGGGAATAAATTACACACAATGTCCTCAGGACAATCCATTTTCTTTTGCTGTCCTAACTGCAGGGGTTATCTCCAGTACAGTCATTTAGCAGAAAAATGATTTACCAGTTCTGAAGAGGTAAAGGTAATAATCCCAAGCCATAAGTATCAGGATGGGTCAACAAGTTGGACCCCACACGGAAAGGGCTTCACTGGTAATGGATGTGTGTGGAGGAGGACAGATGCCTCCCCTACACACAGCATTTTCTATGACTACCTGATTATGCAGGTTAATGGAGGACACGTGAAATTTACAGCCCGACTCCATGCTTTGTATGCTTGGGCATTTCAGAACACTATACCCAGAGATGGTCATTTATGTGATTTCCACGTGCTCAAATCTACCTTGTCTTCTATTTCTTTACTTTTATGAAGTCTCAAGTCCTGCAGGATTTCATAGAATTTATAGGCAGAGTTTTTCTTTTTCCCTATCCTGTAAAATTTCCTCCCCAACTCCCCACCTGCACAGTAGAGAAACTATTAATGCAGACGCACAAACACCAAGTGGATGGTTCTGCAACCAAATCCACTCACTGGATGCCTGGCATCTCACATTGTTCTTTATACCAGCTGGTGTTGCAGCAAGACAGGTCCTAACTGAATGATTTTTAAAGGGCCTGAGTTTTTAGGGGAGGAACTCCAAAAGGACATCTACAGGAATTGTCTGGCAGTCCAGTGGTTAGGACTCCACATTTCCACTTCAGGAGGCACAAATTCCATCCTTGATCCAGGAACTAAGATCCTGACTGCCACACAGTGTGGTAAAAAAAAAAAAAAAAGCACATCTACAAAAATAACTTCTTATTAAAACTCTCATTGGTGCCAAAATCTCCTCCCAATTCATATCCCACTGTGCTGGGAGGATGAAAAAGGGGGGAAAAAAAAGGTGCGGCACCTTTTTTTTAAACTGACTTTGGCAGGAAAAGTAAGGGGAAGCTACTTCTCCCAGCTCCCCACCTGCCCCGCCCTTCTCTTCCACCCAGAAAGAGAACAGAAAGTGCCTTAAGCAACAACTAAGTTTACACTGGCCACTCCAACCACGTTCCTAGCAATAACTTTGCGATGTTTTCTAAGCATAAATTTTGGGGGGAGAGAGTGAGATGTTCTGAAATGTACATTCTTCACCCTTGGAGGAAACAAAAATGAGTCATATCTAAACAATTTCAATCAAAGCATAGGACCCTGGAGATACATTCTACTTGTCTTAACAGCCAGAGGAGTTTAGAATGTACCAGAAGTTAAGGTTACCATACCAGTTTTCAAAAACACTTTAACAGCAGCCAGTGAGAACTCAACTGCTACAAACAAACTTTTGGTTTTCATAATATGAAATAAAGATACAACATTGTGTCGATATTTCACAATTCTTAATTGGTCAAGATGTGTTCCAAAGGTATGTACACTCTACAAGCACTTTTAAATCCATTCCCTTACCCAACTCTTTAATTCTATAGAATAATTTTTATATATTAATACCATGGGCTGAGAAGGTATGTAAAACACCTTTCAAGTAAATGTAAAGGTCTTTTTTTTTTTTTTTTAATGAATCGAAGTCTTCAGTTAATATCCACCTGCCAATACAGGAGACATCCCCTGGAGTAGGAAGTGGCAACCCACTCCAGTATTCTTGTCTGGGAAACCCCATGGACAGAGGAGCCTGGCAAAGAGTCAGACACAATTGAGACTACATGCACAAACACACATACAGAGTCTCAGTTAATATGAAGGTATCCTCCAAAGACTCAAGACATATGAGAAACAAAAACAGAAGCCTAAATTTATTTAAAACTCATCTTGCTCAAAACAGTAGTTGCAACCCATAATGAACAGAAAAAAAAAAAACCCTAACTCTCAATGCCATGTGAAAGCCTAAGATGTTCTAAAATGAGAACATATATCTACAGGATTACAACACTTTATTCTAAAGGTAGCTGAAATAGCCCAATAGCTTTGTCTTGAAGGCAGCAATTCTCAAAATTTGGTGTGGATAGGATTCATCATCTGGGGAACCTAAATTAAACTGCAAATTCTAGGTACCATTTCAAGAGAAATGGGATAGGACCAGGAGAGCTCCATTTGAACAATGGCATATAAGTGATTCTGAGAGACTGCAGAATATGCTGTGTTCGAGGTCCTACCAGAGCCGGCGATTCAGACTCCAGCTGTCACTCTTCTAGGCTGTGGTTTCATTTGTCTCATTCCCATCACTCACTCCACATCTTTCTGCTCTTCTTTTTTTGGCAAGCCTAAAATAAAAGTGTGACTACTTCCTGAATGGAGCTGACACAAATGAGCCAGAACTGATGGGTTAGGGACACACACATAGCCCACACACAGGACCAATCAGGTGCATTAAATTCTTCCCCCAGGACTAAGATACAGTGAAATCACGTCGCGTTCAGGCTTAACTAATACATAGGCAACTATCAGTGCTTGGAGGAGGAACAGGGGGAAGAGGAAGCACTTTTATTAATACTGCAAATTATGAACAAATGCTTTGAAGCAACAGGAGCTCAAAAGTTGATGTTCCCTTAGCAGGCCTCTGTTCCCACATGCCCACAGACTCCAAGCATCTCTCCTTATTCACCAGGGATTTCCAGGACTTTCAAAGGAAATTTTAACCATAAGCAATTTTCACCTGACGTGTTGACTTCAGAACCTTACCTCCAGGTAAAGTGCAATTTCACTAGGTAAGAACACAGCAGGCCCATTGAGAAATCAGGGCCAGCAGGCTGTGGCCTGAGAAGCAGAGAGGGAGTCTTCAGGGAGAACAAGGCAAAGTAGATTCACAGCAAGAAACAGAGATGAGAAAAACAGAAGACACGCCCTGAGTTCCTGATAATCCTACTTCTAGGTTTGGCTTCCTTCAGAGAGATGGCTACCTCCTAACTCCAGGATCTTTCCAATAACCACCATATTTCCCACCTCCTCCTGGCATGTCTGCTAGCTATCTCCAACACCAGGACTCCTAGCAAGAACACGAAGCAGACAGACATAAATAAGACAGAATCCGCATCCTCCGAGCCTTGGAAACCAAGGGTGACCCTTGGGGGCAGTCAAAATGGGCCATCTGCAGACTAACTGTCAAGCAGTCCGCATGGAGAGTGAGAAAAGACACAGCCGAGATACACCAAGACACAAGAGGAGTGGCAGACGCAGAGAAAGATGCCTTGTTTTCTGAGGACTCCAGCTCCCCCATTCTCCCCATAGATTCCATGACACAACTCGAAATCATTCCAACAAATTTCCCTCTGTTCCTTAAAACCAAATGAGCCTTCCAAGTATTATTTTTAAAATATTTTAGGCCAAAGAAGGAAAGTTTTTGGCCTCTGAATAATTCAGATGCAGCCGAGGAATTGCAAAAGAATGTAATTCACCCATCTTTATCATCCCTTACCCAACTGCTGATCAGTGCGTCCAGTCACCCTGGTCAGCTACCGGCAGAGACTTCTCTGGAGACACTGATTTTTCGTACTTAACAAAGTCCAAGCTACTTGGAATGGAAATAGTGCTGAAGTCAGAAGGACTCCTTTCTCAACCATATAATCAGTCATAAACAAACAGCTTACATTAATCACTTAAGCACTTCTAAATTATTTCTTTTCTTTCTACTTTTATTGATTAATTTTAAAAGTTGGTGGTCGGGGGGAGATTGCTGTCTTAGAAGAGCACAGAAAACAATGCTTCCAGAGGAAGGGCTATGTGTAAAGTATGGGTGTCTGACAAATGAAACGAATCCTAGCAGAGGCACAAGAAAAGATTTCTGCCCCCTGCAGAATAGGTCTTATGGTCCCACGTAACAAGTTCTTGATGTGTCACCATGTAAAGGGTGATGACAGAACATCTATGGGAGGGACAGAGGATGAAACAGGAGGAGAGGCCCCACGTATACTGTCCCATTTTCCCTAAGAGCAGCACATGTGAACAGGAAGTATACCGGTCATGCAGATATAAAAGTGACTTACCTCCCCGAGGCCTCTGCCTCTCGCTCACCTGTGCCATGAAGGGATGGTCTGGCTTGGATCCAAGGATGGAAGAGAGAGAGCAGGAAAGGCTAGCACAGCACGGAGACTGAGCCAGAGAGAGACCTCTCAATGAAAAGTAACCTCAGCGTTTCAACTTCCCTGAAGGTCCTAACCAAGTTCTGGGCACTAAATTAAACAAAGAGGCTCTAAAAAAAAAGTCACTGCAGAGGGTTTCAATAGTACTCAGCCAACCAGCCTGCCGAAAGACGGATGATAAGGGGAGAGCGCCGCAGCCAGGAAGGCGGACTCAGTTCCAGCTGGATTTAGGGTCAAAAGGTGGCTGAGGCATGGTCTTCCCAGAAGAAGTGAGTCACGAGGAAAGTCTGAAAGGGAGGCAAGGTGGCGGATTTATTTTTCCCAAGGCCCAATGTGGGTGTTGGCTTCACAATATGGAAAAGAGCATTAGAAGAGAAGAAAGGAAATGGCCATGCCAGAGTAAGTGGAGGATTCAAGATACTGGAGGGCAGCAAGCAGCGACAGAGGCAGCAAAGAAGCAGGAGGGGATCAGCACTGTTAGGAGGTACGAGGCTGGGTCGGGGGGTAGGGGGCAGTGCAGGCAGGAGGATGGGGCACAGTGGTTAAAGAGGACAGGCTCTGGAACGCAATGGGGTTTTGGCCCAGCCTTGTGAGACTGGCTTCAGCCTCTGAAACTCGCGATTGCTTCATCTGTGAAATAGGGTAAAGAATCACCCCTCCCTCATGAGGCTACTGAAACTCATTTAAAGCTCATTTTTAGCCCAGGGGTCAGCCAAGTACCAGCCCAATGGTCAAATTCCTCTGACCATGCGTTTTTCACAGCCTGCAAGCTAGGAATGACTTCTACATTGCTATGTGTTTGGGAAAAATGAAAATAACAACATTTAGTTACATTGAAACTGACATTTCAGTGTCTAAATAAAGCTTTATCAGGACACAGTCACACACTCGTGCAGTTACGTATTGTATACAGCCACTCTCACACCACAAGGGCAGGAGTGAGAGCATGGAGAGACTGTACTTGGCAAAGTCTAGAGTATTTACCATCTGGCCCTCTACAGCAACATCTGAAGACGCTTGCATCAGCTGACAGGAAACGTTCAATAACTGTTGGCTCTGCCTCCCATTATGAATAAGGAAACCCAGGCAGAGATACTGAGATCTTTTTATTGAGATATAATTCACATACCATAGTATTCACCCTTTTAAATGTTAACAACCGAATGGCTTCTAGCATATTCACAGCTGTGAAATGATTCTCACCACCCCAAAAAGAAAACCTGTAGCCATTATTCAATGTAGCTGTCATTCCCTATTTTCCCTTCTCCAAAGCACCCAGTAGCCACTAATCTGCTCTCAGTCTCTATGGATCTGCCAATTCTGGACATTTCATATAAACAGAACTATTTAATACGTGACTTTTTGTGTCTGGCTTCTTTCTGTTAGCACAACTGTCTCAGGGTTCCCATAGACTGTTCATGTATCTGTACTTCAATCGTTTTTTGGCTCAATATTTTTCTATATTATTCTATGGTGCATCTTCAGACTGGCACATTTTGTTTTTCTCATCAGTTCATAGACATTTGGGTTGTTTCACTTTTTTGGCTATTATGAGTAATTCTCCTATCAACACTTGTATACATATTTTTGTACAGGCACAATTTCATTTCTCTTGGTTACCCACCAAGGAGTAGAACTGTTGGGTTGGATGGTAACTGTTTAATGTTTTAAGAAACTTCCAAACTGTTTCCCAAAGTGTCTGAACCATTTTATACACATACCAGCAACATACAAGGGTTTCATTTTCTCTACATTTTCAACAACACTTGCTATTATCCATCTTTTGGAGTATGGCCATCCCAGTGGGTGCAAAGTAGTATCTCATTGTGGTTTTGATTTTATTTGCCTAGTGACTAATGCCCCTTCATGGATCACTGCCCTGTCATGGCGAAAGGGCTTGCATAACCCAATGAAGCTATGAGGCATGCTGTGGAAGGCCACCTAAGATGGACAGGTCATAGTGGTGAGTTCTGACAAAATGTGATCCATTGGAAGAGGGAATGGCAAACCACTCCAGTACACCAGCCATGAGAACTCCATGTATAAAAAGGCAAAAAGATATGAAACAAAAGATGAGCCCCCCTGGGGAAAAGTGGAGGACAACTACTAATAGCTCCAGAAAGAATGAAGCAGCTGGGCCAGAGCAGAAACGATGCCCAGTTGTAGATGTGTCTGGTGATGAAATTAAAATACGACGCTGTAAAGAACAGTATTGCATAGGAACCTGGAATGTTAAGTCCATGAATCAAGATAAATTGGATGTGGTCAAGCAGGAGATGGCAAGAGTAAAACATCAACATCTTGGAATCAGTGAACTAATATGGATGGGAATGGGTGAATTTAATGCAGATGACCATTATTATCTACTACTGTGGGCAAGAATCCCATAAAAGAAACGGAGTAGCCCTTATAATCTACAGAAGAGTTCAAAATGCAGTACTTGGGTGCAACCTTAAAAACGACAGAATGATCTCAGTTTGTTTCCAAGGCAACTCATTCAACATCACAGTAATCCAAGTCTTTGCCCAACCACCGATGCTGAAGAAGCTAAAGCTGACCAGTTCTTTTAAGACCTAGAATACTTACTAGAACACCAAAAAAAAAAGATGTCTTACTCATCACTAGGAATTGGCATGCCAAAGCAGGAAATCAAGACATACCTGGAGTAACAGGCAAGTTTGGCCTTGGAGTACAAAATGAAGCAGGGCAAAGGCTAACAGAATTCTGCCAAGAGAACACACCGGTCATAGCAAACACCCTATTTCAACAACACAAGACAACTTTACACATGGGCATTACCAAATGGTCAACACCGAAATTAGATTCATTGCATACTTTGTAGCCGAAGATGGAGAAGCTGTACACAGTGAGCAAAGGCAAGACCTAGAGCTGACCATGCTTCAGGTTATCAGCTCCTCATAACAAATTTCAGGCTTAAACTAAAGAAAACTGGGGGAAACCACTAGGCCAGTCAGGCACAACTTAAATCAAATCCCCTATGAATATACAGTGGAGGCAAAGAATAGAGTCAAGAGATTAGATCTAGTAAACAGAGTGGAGAGAGTTCCATAATATTGCACAGGAGGCAGCATATGAAATCATCCCAATGGAAAAAGAAATGCAAGAAGGCAAATTGGTTGTCTGAGGAGGTTTTACAAATAGCTGAGGAAAGAAGAGAAGCAATAAGCAAGGGAGAAAGGGAAAGGTACCCCCAACTAAATGCAGAGTTCCAGAGAACAGCAAGGACAGACAAGAAAGCCTTCTTTAATGAACAACCAAAGAAATGGAGAAAAACCACAGAAAGGGTAAGACTAGAGATCTCTTCAAGAAATTTGGAAATATCAAAGGAACATTTATTTCATCCAAAGATGGACACAATAAAGGACAGAAATAGTAAAGACCTAATAGAAGCAAAGGAGATCAAGAAGAGATGGAAAGAATACATGTAAGAACTATACAAAAAGATCTTAACGACTTGGATAACCACAATGGTGTAGTCTCCCACTCAGAGTCAGACATTCTGGAGTGTAAAATCAAGTGAGCCTTATGATGCACCGCCGCCAATAAAGCCAGTGGAGGTGATGGAATTCCAGCAAAGCTGTCTGAAATCCTAAAACTTGATGCTATCAAAGTGCTGCACTCAATATATCAGCAAACTTGGAAAACCCAGCAGTAGCCACAGGACTGGAAAACGTCACTCCTCATCCCAATTTCCAAGAAGGGTAGCACTGAAGAATGTTCAAATCACTGGACAATTGCATTCATACCCCATGCTAGTAAGGTTATGCTCAAAATCCTCCAAGACAGGCTTCAGCATTACATGAACCAAGAATTTCCAGATGTTCAAGCTGGGTTTAGAAAAGGCAGAGGAACCAAAGATCAAACTGCCAACATTCGATGGATCACAGAGAAAGCAAGGGAAATCCATTAAAGCATCTAACTCTGTTTATTGACTACACTTAAGCCTTCGACTGTGTGGATCATAATAAACTATAGCAAACTCTTAAAGAGATGGGAATATCAGACCATATTACCTGTCTCCTGAGAAACCTGTATGCGTGTCAAGAAGTAACAGAATGTGTATGGAACAACTGACTGGTTCAGGATGAGAAGGAGTAAGACAAGGCTGTTGATTATCACCCTGTTTAACTTATACACAGAGCACATCATGCGAAACACCGGGCTGGACAAGTTACAAGCTGGAATCAAAATTGCCAAGGGAAATATCAATAACTTTAGATATGCAGATAATACTGCTCTAATGGCAGAAAGTAAAGAAGAACTAAAGAGCTTCTTGATGAGGGTGAAGGAGGAGAGTTAAAAGGCTGGCTTAAAACACAATATTAAAAAAACAAAGATCATGGCATCCAGTCTCATCACTTAACAGCAAATAGAAGGGGAAAAGGTGGAAGCAGTGACAGATGTCCTCTTCTTAGGCTCTAAAATCACTGCAGATGGTGACTGTAGCCATGAAATTAGAAAACGACTGCTTCTTAGCAGGAAAGCTATGACAAACCTAGACAGTGTGTTAAAAAACAAAGACCTTACTTCACCAGCAAAGGTCCATATACTCAAGGCTATGGTCTTTCCAGTAGTCATGTATGGACATGAGAGCTGGACAATAAATAAGGCAGAGCACTGAAGAATTGATGCTTTTCAATTGTGGTGTTGGAGAAGACTCTTGAGAGTCCCTTGGACTGCAAGGAGATCAAACCAAGTCAATCCTAAAGGACATCAACCCTGAATATTCTTTGGAAGGACTGATGATGAAGCTGAAGCTCCAATACTATGACCACCTGAGGAGGTGACTCATTGGAAAAGACCCTGATACTGGGAAAGACTGAAGACAGAAGGAGAAGAGGGCAACAGAGGATGAGATGGTTGGATACCATCACCGATTCAGTGGACATGAGCTTGGGAAAACTCCAGGAGATGGTGAGGGACAGGGGAAGCCTGGTGTGCTGCAATACATGGGGTCGCAAAGAGTCAGATATGACTTGGGTGACTGAATAACAATAACCAGGGACTAATGATGTTAAATATCTTTTCATGTGCCTGCACCATTTGTTCATTTCCTTTGGAGAAATGTCTGTATAGATCTTTTGCACATTTTTTAATTGAGTTGTCTTTTTAGTGTTGAGCTGTAAGAGTTCTTTATATATACTGAACACTACACTTGTACCAGGTATATGATTTGTAAATACTCTCTCTCATGCTCTGGGCTATCTTTTTACAGTCTTGACAGTATACTTTGAAGCACAAAAGCTTTTAATTTTGATGAAGTCCAATTCATCTATTTTTTTCTTTTGTTGCTTATGCTCTGGTGTAATATCTAAAAAATTACTGCCTAATCCAAGATCATAAAGATTTATGAGTTCTGCAAAGAGTCTTATACATTGAGCTTTCGCATTAAGTTTTTGATACATATGCTGTGATACAAAGATTCACCTTCAATCTTCTGCTCAGAGCTATCCTGTTATCCCTGTACCATTTGTTGGAAAGACTATTCTCACCCTGTCCCCACTGAACTGGTTTTGCACCCTGTTGAAAATCAAGACTATAAGCTTAAGGGTTGATTTCTGAACTCCCAATTCTATTCCACTGATCTGGATGTCTAACTTTATTCTAGTACCACACTTCCTTAATTAGTATAGCTTTGTGTATGTGTGTGTATTTGTGTGCTCAGTCCCTCAGTTGTGTTCAGCTCTTTGTGACCCCATGGACTGCAGCCTTCCAGGTACCTCTGTCCATGGAATTTTCCAGGTAAGAATACTGGAGTAAGTTGTCATTTCCTACTCCAGTGGATCTTCCCAACCCAGGGATCAAACCAGTGTCTCCTACATCTCTTGCATTCTTTACCATGAGCCACCTGGGAAGCCCTAGTGTAGTTTTGTAGTGGGTTTTGAAAATAAGAAGTGTGAGGCTTCAAATGCTCTTTTGCTCTTTTGCCAAAGGGTCTTGGCTATTCTGGATAATATGCATATCCATATGACATGTAGGATCACACTGCCAATTTCTGCCAAAAAATAAAAAGACACCTAGAAGTTGGACAAGGCCTGCGCAGAATGTGTACAGTGACTGAGGGAGAGCCACACTTATAACAATATTTAAGTATTCCAGTCTGTGACACAGGATATCTTTCCATTTATTTAGTTGGGTCATTTTCCCTTTCTTTCAACAATGTTTTGCAGTTTCACAGTATAAATTCTGTACCTCTTCAATGAAGTTTATAGGCATCCCTCAGTTTATCTTGCTTTGCTTTATTGTGTCTTTTACAAATTAAAGGTCTGTGGCAACCCTGCATTAAGCAAACTGATTAACACCACTTTCCCAATAGCATTTGCTCACTTTCTGGTCATTTTCACAGTATTTAAAGCTTTTTCATTATCGGTATGTTTGTTACGGTGATCTGCCATCAGTAACCTTTGATGCTACTAATACAGTTGTTTCAGGGCACCACAAACCACTTCCACATAAGACAGTGAACTTCACTGATAAATGCTGTGTGTGCTGTGACGACCCCAACGACCCACTGTTCCCCTGACTGCCCCTCTCCTCTGGCCTCCCTATACCCTGAGACACAACAATATTGAGATGAGGCCAATTAATAACCTGACAACGGCCTCTTCATGTTCAACTGAGAAGAGTCAATCAATGCTGCAAGCTTCATTGTTGCCTTGTTTAAGAAAGTGCCACAGCCACCCTAACCTTACACGACCACCCTCATCAGTAACTCAGTTGTAACTCAATGAAGACTCAGATGATGGTTAGCCTTTTTCTTTATCAATAATACATTTTAAAATAAAGATATATACTTTTTTTACACACAATGCCAAGGTACACTTAACAAACTATAGTACAGTGTAAATGTAACTTCTATACCCATTTGGAAAGTGAAATACTCCTAAGGATCATTTTACTGCAAGAGTTACTTTATTGCTGTGGTCTGGCACCAAACCTGTGTTATCTCTAAAGTCTGCCTCTATTACTAAGTAAGTTTTTTGATGCTAAAGTAAACAGAATTATTTGAAATTTTTTGATTTAGTATAAAATTTAACTTGGAGCTGTAGAAAATTCATAGGTAAGTGCACAAGAAACAACAACAAAAGCTTAAGAGTAAGAAAAATAAAACTGAAGCTGGACTTCAAGGAGATACAATGTGTCACGATTCATGCCAGCCTCCAAGATCCTTGAGCGTAGACACACTCTGTCTTGCTCGCCATGTACACTGAGCACATAGTTGGCACTCAAGAAACACCTTAATGAAGTTCTTAACACTAATGGAAAGCATCTACTCTATTTTCTATTTTAGACAATAAATTTGCCCTTATGTTAAGTCACTTCAGTAGTGTCCGACTCTGTGTGACCCCATAGACGGCAGCCCACCAGGCTCCACTGTCCCTGGGATTCTCCAGGCAAGAATACTGGAGTGGGTTGCCATTTCCTTCTCCAATGCATG